>NW_028274810.1:104200918-104531543 GCF_037043125.1 Eumetopias jubatus | reverse complement strand
TCCAAAGCTTAACCAGGAGTGGCCCACCTAGAGAAAATTGGGAACAGCAGAGCAGACCCTTTCCTGCTTGCAATGGGCAGGACAGATGAAGAGAGGAGAACCCTCAGGGCTAGAGCTTTTTAATAGATTAGCCCCAAGCACATGAGGATTTGAAGCCATGGCTGTCTGAATACTCACTCTCCCCCTGGGCTGAGGTGAGGGAGCAGGGGGTTTAGAGGCCATCTGGCATTCCTCTGGTGGATCCCACCCGCAGGGAAGGCTCAGGGTCCCCGGGAGGAGGTGGAGAATGCAAGGCGCAGGCTGGGGGCATTGGGATGAGTTTGCAGGGGCAGATGAAACAGTTCTATCCACAAGAGCAGCCAGAGACCCAGAACAGCATGCTTGAAAGGAGGCGCTTCTCTTCTGCTAGAAATACCTTGAGGGACCACGGGGTTATGGGAGAAACACCTCCGAGACTAAAGAGAGAGCAGTGGAGAGTGAGCAGGTCACTTCCTTCTCCCTCCCACCTTCCCCCAAAGACCCCATATTTCCAATTTTTGTTCTATTTTCCTGTCGCCTCTATCACCCCCGAGACGCTGTGTTTTGTGTGGCTCTGACTTAGGACACAAAATGTCGTTTTAGTCTGGCTGAGGAGTAGCCTGCTGCTTCCCTTCTGGTTCTTCATGAGTTCTCGTCATGAGCTGAAGTGCCTCCCCCAATCCAAAATTCACAGGTTGCTGTCCTAGCCCCCAGGACCTCAGAATGTGATTGTATTTGGGGATGGGGTCTTTGCAGAGGTGATGAAGGAAAATGAGTCGGCCCTAACCCAATCCGACTAGTGTCCTTACAAGAAGAGATCAGGACAGAGACAGAGGGACAACTGTGTGAGGACCCGGGATGAGGATGGCTGTCTCCACGCCAAAGAGGGAGGCCTCAGCAGGAACCAGCCCTGCCGACACCTGGATCTTGGACTTCCAGCCTCCGGGACGTAGATTTCTGTTTAGGCCCCCTGCCTCTGGTGCTTTGTCAGGACAGTCCCAGGGAACTAGTACACTTCCTACGGAGGTAGTGAGGGGGTTACAGAGGCCCTAGCTCCCGCTCCCAGCTGAAAAGGGCAGAAGGATATTCTGGAAGACCCAGGAACCAAGTCGGGACCCAGCACCCGGGCTGAGGAAGGGCCGGGAAGCCTTGGGCAGTGTTGGTGACCACCCCCCGCCCCACCCCATCCACAGTGGCTCTCAGACGCTGGGCTACACCAGGATCGTTTCGAGGGCCTGTGTAAGAGGTAGATTCCTGGGCCCTGCCCTCAGAGATCCTGACACGCGGACCTCAGACGGGAGATGCCCCCAGGGGATGACGCAGACTCATTTAGCTGCTCTTGCGGCCATGTGACTGTAAGGTTTTCTTCCCCAAAATGGTCCCTGAGGCTTGACATTGTTGCTGCCTCTCAGAATCTCACTCTCAAGTCTGTGAGGCCCTGTGACTTTAAAAGCTCCTCCTGTGTGTTTATCTGGATGGCGTGTTGTAGGAGCAGAGGATGCCTGCGTGCAGTGCTCTGGCCATCAGACCAACCAGGTGGGGGATGCAGGTCAGAGACTGATTTCCTTTACTTCTTGAAGCACTGTAAAACTGAAAATGGGAAGGGGGCCCGAGGGAGCAGAGTGGGGGCACATGCCTGGAGGGTCAGCAGGGAAGGCCGGAGGTAATCTAAGATCTCTGACAAAGGCATTTTTCTTCCTGAGAGTTCTCCGGTGCAGAGACCCGTATTTAATAACATAACCCTCCAGTAGAAGAGAGGCAAGATTTGGGGAGCTCGCCTGCTGGGGAGCCGTCTAATCCTGATGCATGGAGCCACGTCCTGCCCACTGTGAAAAGTCCCAGTGTTGGGTCAAATATATCAACCCTGTTTGTTACCTTCTCTTATCCACCAGCTGGCACCTGGCTGGCCTCTGGGGATCCGTCTTCGATGGCCTTTTGTGGGCAATGACACGGTTAAGCACCAGACACCATGGTAATTGCTGTGCGGCGCTCCCAGCCCAGGGAAGCAGCCACAGAGAGCCCCATGTTGTCCTTAGACAAGGCTGAGCAGGCCCTGTGATTGGTTTGTGATCGCAGTTCCCTGGGAATCCTGTAAGAAGCTGGTAGAAAAATGCTTGTTTCTGTAGTAGATGCTGTTCATGCCCCATCAGGCTGGTACCCCATCCCCAAGTTGTCCCTTGCTCTGGAGAATAGTTCTTGGTGGATGGAGCCCTGTTGCCCTGTGGCAGGTGACACCCCCTGTCCCAGAGTTTATACCCCATCCTGGGGGCCTGCCTTCAGCCAAGGCAGGCATGGGGGTGGTACACAGATGGCCTGTCACTGGAAGGAGAAATCATGCAGGTGCAATCCCCACTCCAGGGCTCCTGTGGGGTCAGACTGAAGCTGATTCAGCTCAGGCAATTTCTTGCTGGTCTCCCTGCCCTCTCTGCTCTCCTCATTCCCCTCCCTGAGCTCTGGTCCTTAGTCCCAGACCCTGAGCCCCACCTCACGCTCTACTTCTGGGGAACCAGGAGGAGCCACAGGCTCAGGTCCCAACCTTAGGGGGAGAGCCCCCGTGAGGGCTGCATTCCTGCCTTGAGAGCCTCCTCTGCCAGAGTTAGGAACAGGGTCCCTGAACCCTCTTGGGTTGTGGGAGTGGCGTGTCCCTCCTTGGGAGATGAAGCCCCCCCCCCCCACCTGCCTGAAGACTATGCAGAGGTCGTAGAGGAACAGGTACATGGGGTGGGATGATGGGGCTGGTTGTGCATGGCTGGGGACGTGGTGCAGGGGGATGATGGAGACGGTGGTGCAGGGATGGGGACGTGGTGCAGGGGGATGATGGACACGGTGGTGCAGGGATGGGGACGTGGTGCAGGAGGATGATGGAGACGGTGGTGCAGGGATGGGGACGTGGTGCAGGGGGATGATGGACACGGTGGTGCAGGGGGATGATGGAGACGGTGGTGCAGGGATGGGGATGTGGTGCAGGGGGATGATGGGGCTGCTGGTGCATGGCTGGGGACGTGGTGCAGGGGGATGTTGGAGACGGTGGTGCAGGGATGGGGATGTGGTGCAGGGGGATGATGGAGACGGTGGTGCAGGGATGGGGATGTGGTGCAGGGGGATGATGGAGATCGTGGTGCAGGGATGGGGACTTGGTTCAGGAGGATGATGGAGACGGTGGTGCAGGGATGGGGATGTGGTGCAGGAGGATGATGGGGCTGGTGGTGCAGGGGGATGGTGGAGACGGTGGTGCAGGGATGGGGACGTGGTGCAGGAGGATGATGGGGCTGCTGGTGCATGGCTGGGGATGTGGTGCAGGAGGATGATGGAGACGGTGGTGCATGGATGGGGATGTGGTGCAGGGGGATGATGGAGACGGTGGTGCAGGGATGGGGGTGTGGTGCAGGGGGATGATGGAGACGGTGGTGCAGGGATGGGGGTGTGGTGCAGGAGGATGATGGGGCTGCTGGTGCATGGCTGGGGATGTGGTACAGGAGGATGATGGAGACGGTGGTGCAGGGATGGGGACATGGTGCAGGGGGATGATGGAGACGGTGGTGCAGGGATGAGGACGTGGTGCAGAGGGATGATGGGGCTGCTGGTGCAGGGATGGGGACGTGGTGCAGAGGGATGATGGAGACGGTGGTGCAGGGATGGGGACGTGGTGCAGGGGGATGATGGAGACGGTGGTGCAGGGATGGGGACGTGGTGCAGGGGGATGATGCAGACGGTGGTGCAGGGATGGGGATGTGGTGCAGGGGGATGATGGAGACGGTGGTGCAGGGATGGGGACGTGGTGCAGGGGGATGATGGAGACGGTGGTGCAGGGATGGGGACGTGGTGCAGGGGGATGATGCAGACGGTGGTGCAGGGATGGGGATGTGGTGCAGGGGGATGATGGAGACGGTGGTGCAGGGATGGGGACGTGGTGCAGGGGGATGATGGAGACGGTGGTGCAGGGATGGGGACGTGGTGCAGGGGGATGATGGATCCCAGAACAGCAGAGTCCAGATGGCAGCACTCATCTGTCAGAAGCAAGTTACCTAGTGGGCAGCAAGCTCAGAATGGTGGCAGGGACCTGATCTCCTGAAATCTAGGTCAGTGACCAATGGAATGTGGTGCTCCAGGACATGATGATGGGTGGCAGCAGGAGAACACTTAAAGTATTTGATCAAACATGGTCAAGGACAGGAGGAGGTTGAGGTCAGCTGCTCTAATTGCATATGACCCCCTGCTACATTTTCAAATCCAAGCTAGTTCTTGCATCCAGACCCGTGGGGTGCAGGAGAGGCCCGGGCCCCTGAAGAAGGACACGGCAGCAGTGCTGCAATTGGATCTATCTATGCACTCTTCCCCAAAGAAACTCATGGGCATTTGTTTGGATGACTGTCCCTGGTGCAAAGGGAGCTGGTGGGGACAGAGTTGCTCCTGATGCTGGGGATCTCTGTGCTCACAGGAGGAAGCAGAGTGGTCTGCATTCCTGTGGAATGGGCAACAGTTCATATGCTCGGTCTTGCCCAGGACTGTGTCTTCCTTTGCCCTCCAGTGCTGTGTAGTTCAAGGAGCTGATGGGAAATCCCACAGAGTAGAGTATGGGCCCTCCTGTCATCAGTAGCACGTTAATGGACCTTCTGAGCAAGAAATGGCAGGTACGGGTTGGAGGCCTTGGTGACAATATATACTCCCAAGGTGGGAGCCAGACTCTAGTTGAGTCTAGTGCCGGGCATGTCAGTGACTGGTTTGGGGATCCTGCAAAGGCTTATCGATGGTCTGGGGGTATACCAGAGCATCCCTCCCAAAATAAAGGATAGGTTATGGCACCTTGAACCTCTCATTGTTGAGAAAAAAGCACAAACCTTGGAGGGTCTCTTTGGATTTTGGAGGAAGCATATTCCATACTTGGAAAGACTGTTCTGACCTATTTATCAGGACAAGAATCTGATGATTTTGAGTATAGCTCAGACCAAGGCAGGGTTCTATAGCAACATCACAGCCCAGTGTCAATGTTGAATTTTTCCTGAGCCCCATGATCCTGGTGAACAGAGGCTATTAAAGAGACCCCCCCTGCCCTCTTGTGCACCTGAAACCCACCTTTCCCACCTAACTAGGGGAGGCTCACCATGCCCCCATGGTTACCTAGGAGGAAGTCAGGCACAGATCTTCAAATTCCCATCCTTTGCCTCATCAATGCTTAGCTGATCTGTTTTGTCCCTACAGACTGATAGGAACAAAATGCTTGTTGGTAATACTTGGTTAAGATTCTCTCTTTCCCCTAGGCCCCTGGACCTTGGCCCCCCTCAGGGGGCAAGCAGGAGGCAGCAGATGGCCCCTCTTGACCCCAGGGTTAGACATTTTCTGGTCTGCTGTCCACCCTTTATTTGAGATCCACACATCCTGCCCTGTCTAGCCTGTTTGCTCTTCTCCAAAAGAAAAGGCCCTTTCAGCCTGACCTTTTGATGTTTGTGATCTCATGACTGAAGTACCCTGCTTGCAATCACCCCTCCTCCCATTACCATACCCCCTCCCCAATTGCAGTAGACCCCTCCCTTATTACATAGCCCCTCTCCTCGTTGCAATAGGCCCTTTTCCTCTCTTGCAATAATGCTTTAGAATCAAGTCTCTTCTTATTTAAGTTTGGAGTGTGTTTTTATTTGACACTGGCTATGTACCAGAGAGAGCTCTAAGGGGGGCCCTGGCCCCCTATACCTGAGGGGTAGGGCATCTTTGTGAGCTTGGGGCTCCCCTCCTTCAGCAAGCCCTGGCCCACCCGAGGGGTTCCAGGTTAGAGGTTGGGTGATGGGAACGAGGGGGAGGGGAAGGAGCCGAAGGGTCCTCTCCACTGAGGTCGTGGGAATCTGGAACCTCCCCTGCCCTTTGTGATGTCGATCCCAAACACGAACGCACTGAGTCATCTCCAGCCCCGCCCCGCCCCCCAAGAAGGTACCCTGTTCATTTCAGAAACTCTGAATCCTGACAAAAAACACTTAGAAGAACATTTTCCCTTCTTGAACTGGGCCCATCTGCTAGGGGTCCTGGCGAAGGCTCATTTCGGGGCATTTCGTTCTTGAGACCCCAGGATGCCTTGTTTCCACCAGCTCCCGTCTCCCTGGATGAGTTCCCTGTGGTCTCTCACTCCACTGACTTCAGGCAGAAAACCCAGTCTGTGTGGGTTCGATCATGGATCTTGAGAAGGTTTACCTTCCTGTCTCCCAGCCCCATGGGCAGTCTCCCTGCAGACTGACAGGGATGACCTCCGAAGACCCAGGAAGCTGAGAGATGCTTGCCTGAGCCTGAGGGTTGGGGCAGTGAGAGGATGCTGCAGAGGCCGCCTCATCTGTGACCCAATTGCCTGGTGTCTGTCACACCCAAACACTGCATCCAGACTCCCATGAGCCTTCACATCTTCCCAGTGGATGCCCTGAAACTGTTATCAGCAGCTGATGAAACTTCCGGTTTGAGGAGCCTCCTGCTTACATGGACAAGTCCTCCAAGGTGTCAGGGAAATGAGATGTGTTCACTTTTCCTTTCTCCTCATCCCCTGAGGCACCAGGTAAACACCTTCCTTCCTGGAAGCCTCCTGGCCACTCAGCCCAGCCTGAGCATCCTCCTCACACACCTGTGGCAGAAAACACCTGCATAAAAATAAGGGAAAGTGAAAGAACTTGTCCTTGGGCCCTGGTCTTGCCATCTTGTCTCTGAAGGCAGACAAGGAAACGGGTTCCTTCGTGTGGCAGCCCCCGTCATGGTGCCTGATCCGGCAATATCCGGGTTTGTGACCATTATTGATCAGTAACCTGGCCCTCTCTGTGTGCCTGATGAAACGTGTTAATCAACATCAGTCAACACTGTCGGGTGCTTTCGGGAGACTTATAGGAAGGGGCTCAGAATACGGGGCTCGGACCACTGTCTGCCTTTAATAATCCAATCCCCATCCCCATTCCACCCGTGTGCGTCTTCCTTTCCAGAATCTTCACTCTGAGCAGGCCCATGACAGTCAAAGAGGAGCTCTCCTATTTTTTATTATCATCATTTTCTGCAGATGGACTGGACACTCGGTAAATGTTGACAGTGACAAATCACCGGCCCCAGCGATGCCACAATCACATAATGTTGGTCATTACACCATGGGTGTTTGACAGGCTGAGAGGCAGGAACCAGGGACCCGGCTTGGCCAGAGACTGATGCCTGGGTAGCCGCTGAGGCGTATCACAGTGCCTGGGGTCCTTTGGCGCCAGCCTTGCCTGGGCTGTGGCCACATCTGAGGATGTCCTCCGCTCTGAGAGGTCAGGGCCAGGGGTGCAGGTGGCAACGAGGCAGCTCAAGGTCACTGGGCAAACGTCCTGGGGCTGCCATACCCAGTCACCACCACCTGGGGGGCTTCAAAGCAGCAATCTGTCTTCTCATGGTTCCGGAGACCAGAAGTCCAACATTGATGGGGGCACAGTTAGTTCCCTGTGAGGGCTCCGAGGGAGACTCTGCGGGCCTCTCTCCCAGCTCAAGTGCTGCTGGTGATTCGTGGTTTTCCATCAATTGCAGACCTATCACAAGGACGTCTGCTCTGTTGTCACATGGCCACTGTCTCTGTACCTCTGTGGTGTCCCCTCCTTAAACGGACACCAATCATTGGGCCTAGGGCCCACCCCCATCTAGTATGACCCATCTTAACTGCATCTGCAAAGATCCCATTTGCAAATAAGGTCACATTTATAGGTTATGAGAAGATGTGAATTTGGGGGTCACTGTTCAACCCAGTGAAATTATTGAGCCAGGATGGAACCGTGGCCTGTAAACAGCAGGCCTCCCTGTCACCCTGTCCCCACGGAGCCTGCCCTGGCCAGATGAACACAGTGCTTTGCTCCACATCCCCCACACCAGGTGGACCTGGCTGAGGAAGGGCTCTGGGGAGGCCCTGTTCTCTTGCTCTCTATGGAGTCCTCTGGCTTTGGAGAAAGGACGGAAGGCACAATCTGTTTCCTGTCGAGTTGGCTGGAGAGACTCCTCCTCGGAGAGCTGCAGGCAAGACATAAAGCTGAGCCCAAGAAGCTGGGCCTCTTGGGGAGAAGAAATACAAGAGGGTAAACAAGAAAAGAAAGCCAGTCAGGTCCGTCTAACAGGTGAGAAAGAGGTGCGGGCATTCTTTCTTCTGCTGATCTTATCATATCCCGTGGACATCAAGCCACACAGGGCCACCCTGAGGCCATGTGTGCCCCCAGTCAGAATGTCCAAACCACAAAATGACCAATCACTCCTCTTCTGAGCAGCGTGAGTGACCACGACTGCTTACCCCGGATGGCGTCCACATTACTCTGTTGCAAGGTATCCAATCACGGAATTCCTCGCGCTTCCCAACCGCATCCGAAATCCCCAAAGCCCCAAATCCCTCCCCCAAATCACCTGTTGCAAGCCCAAATCTAGAATAAGTTCTTTCTCATACTCTCTCCCTAAGACCCTCTGTGGCTCCCCAAGGTGTGTGAGCTCCGTTCTTGCGGTGAGACAAGTGTTTTGTGTGCATCCCTGGTGGCCTTTGATGGCAGTGCGTTACCCCGGGGAAGTAATCACAGTTAGCGGTTTGGGCATTATTTTGTGCCAAGCACTGAGCTAAGCAACTTGGTCCATATTCTCCCATGTTACACTCACATTGAACCTTGGGGTAGTTGCTGTAAGGTGGGAGACTGAGGCGTTCACAATTTGTGGCTGTGGATATCTCTACCCACGTGTGTATTTTTATCTATATATGGTTGTGTGTATTTGTGAGTTTCTATATCTGTTCCTACACCCACATCTACATCTGTATCTTTCTCTATCTGTGTCTCTGGTGTATATTTGCGTATCTACATACGTATTCTCGATTTTATCAGCACTTAGAGATGAGGAAACTCAGGTCCAAAAATGTCCCAGGACCCACCCAAGGCCCCCCCAGTCAGTGAGCTGTGCATCCAGACAGTCTGGACCCAGAGCCTGTGCTCTGGGAGGGATGCTACATAGCACAGATGATTAGTTCATGCCTGTGTCCCATACCCAGAACTGTGTCCACACATAGTGGGTGTTCAAGAAACATCTGTTGAATGAATGAGTACATGAATGCATGAGAGAATTTGCTGCTCTTGGGAGCATAAATTGTTGCAACCCTTAGAACACTGATTTGGTAATATAAAGTAAAATGGAAAATATTCATATTCTACAGCCCGTAACATCCCTCCTCGGGATACAACTGAGGGAACATTCACACACATGCACAGAGACACATAAAAGAATATTCAAAATATGTTTTGGATATTGTTGTACCTGTGTTTGCTACTGTGAAGAGGAACGGACCTGCATGTCCATGAATAAGGAGGAGTTTGGATAAATGCATGATGGCACGTCTCACCGTAGGGTATCATGCCGCAGCTAAAATGCATAAATTACACTGATATTTATCAACATGGATCGATCTCATAGTTACACTACTAAAAAAAGGCAAGTTGCAAAAGGGTTTGTATAATATTATATTATTTATGTAAACCTGCAAAGTATTCATAATAGTATCATGTACACATATACATGTGCGTATGTATTTATATTTAGATATAATATATTTATTTATATATATTGGGAGATAGAAAAAAAGATTCAGAAAGAGGACAGGGGTTGAGAAAAAGAAAGGAAAGGAGAGAGGAAATACAAACATGGACAGAAGGAAAACCCCCAGCTCAGTCGGGGCGGAGGGCTGGGGCCCAGGAAACTTGGGGTCTCCGACTCCCTCTGCAACATAGTAATTTTTGAGAAGACCTAAAATACATCCAGTAAAACATGAAAGTGCCTTACACACAGGGTGCATGTGCACAAGTGTCTGTTATACAGATCTTTTTTTTTTTTTCATGTTTTGAGGCTTTTACTAAATGAGAACGTGCAAGAGAGGGGATGTCCTTGCAGGTGAAGGGCCTGATCCTGCTTTGGTGGCCACAGGGGGCAGGGGAGGGCAGAAGGAGAGGAGGGGGCGGGGGGCAGGGGGGCCCACACAGGCCCCTGGAGGCTGCCAGTGCTGAGAATTCGTACTTTTATATTCAGTGAAATGTGAAGCCACTGAAGGTTTTTGAGCAGAGGAGTGAAGGGGAAGGTTTAAAGTTTATTCTCCCTGCCAAGTGGTGATCAGGTGATAGATTGTATTCATTTCCTGGGGCTGCTGTAACAAATTAGCAGGAACCAGGCAGCTTGAAACAACAGAATTGTGCCCTCTCACCTCTGGGGTCCAGAAGTCCAAAATCAAGGTGTCTGCAGGGCCGCCCTCCCTCCAGAGGCTCTAGGGAGGACCCTTCCTTTCTCTTCTAGCTTCTGGTGGCTCCTGGCATCCCTTGGCTTGCAGACACATCACTCCAACCTCTGCCTCTGTGGTCACGTGGTCGTTTTCCCTGTGTGTCTTCACGTGGCCTGATAAGGACACCAGTCATTGGATTTAGGGTCCACCCTACTCCAGCATGACCTCACCTTAACTAATTACATCTGGAATGCCCCTATTTCCAAGTAAGGTCACAGTATGAGGTCTCAGGTGGACATAAATTTTGGGGGGTACTGTTCGGGCCAGGACATGGAAGTCAGAGGGGAAGTGGGAGGTCATTCATGCGGCTGCAATGGTCTAGGAGCCTATGGTGGCTCAGAGCAGAGTGGTGGCAAAGGTGGGGGAGGAGGTTCCAGAGGTCTTGGGTGGTTGTGCAGTCAGGACCTGAATGTGAGGGGAGGGGGGCATCCAGGATGCCTTGGAATTGCTGAGATTTGTCGGGGCTGGGGCTCAGGCAGCGCCTGTTCTTCTGGGATGGGCTCGCTGTTCTGCAGGGCCTCAGGTAAGACCCACCTGGGAGGCCCACTGAGGTGGATGCTGCATCTCTGAGCTGCATGTCCCAGTGCAGCCAACTCTCTGCTCAGTCTGAGACCTGAGGGATGGCTCAGCTGCTTATTTTTCTACAACATTTTTGCGGAAAATGTCCCAGAGTGAAGTGAAGCTGATTTCCCTGAGCTGCATTGGGAAATCAAGGTCTCTGTGAGCTGGCAGGGCTGGGAGTCACAATTAGCCCCGCTTCCCCAGGATAGTTGGTGAAGTGGTGGGTGGGGCCGGGAGGCAGCAGCAAGAGCCTGGAAGTCAAGGCACAAGTGACACAAATGAGCAGCTATTCCCAGGATGTTCGGGAGCCGCTGAAGCCACAGAGGAAGAGGCAAATCGTCCCTGGAGGGGCGGGTGGGCATGGGAGCTTGGCCGCATCACCCTTCAGCCCAGAAAGACAGTGAAGATGGCACTGACTGCGAATGCAGGTGGGGACGGCCAGGCACACAGGTCACACTGGCTACCTGCCCGAGGGGGGCTCTTGTCATTCTTGTCACTCCCGAGAAGTGGGGTGGGTGCTCGCCGTTGCCGTCTACCCTCACATGACGGGCTGTGAGGCCAGGAAGGGGATGTGCTCAGTCGCCGGTGCGGGCATCTGGACATCCAGTGCGGCTGGGTTTGGGGTCCAACCAAGGCTTCCCCAGGCCAGGACCCTCTCTCCAAGGCTTTCTCAGCTGACTACCTCCCCTGGCAGCCCACCAGCTTCAGGCTCGCCAGCCTCCTGCATCGTTAGCAGCCCCACCAGCCACGGGCTCTCTGCCCGGTGTTCTAGCAGCGTCTGGAGTGCACAGGCCACTGAAGCGATATGCACAATAGTCAGGCTGGAGGCCGGGGGAGAACGGTGGGGCTGGGTAGGGTCAGGGGTCGCTTCTCTGACCTAGAGAGAGTAGGGGTGGGACAGGCTTCCAGGGGAAGGCTGGGGGAGGAAACTGGGCTGACGGGTACTGGGCGGACACACACCGGCATGCACATCTACCGGGGCAGAAATCACAGCGTAGACCCCATCTGGAGGTGGGTCGGGGTGTGGAAAATGACACACTGGATCCAAGTCCCCCGTGGGAGGAGTGCCGCCCGAGGACTAGTCTTGGGGTGAGGCTGACCCGAGGGGCCCCTTCATCTGAGCCTGGCCAACCCGTGTGCGCAGAGTTCCCAGGAGTGGCTGGGGGAGCAGAAACGTGGCCTGCAGGGGTCCGGTCACCAGAGCAGGGCAGGGTGGGGTGGGGAGGCAAGGGGACACAGTGACCCCACTCTGTCGCTGCGGCCCTTCTGCTGCTCGTTTACGGAGGAGGAGACCAAAGCTCAGAAGCAGATCTGAGGCTCCAGGGTGTCTGTTGGCTCCGTGTGCGATGGTGGCAGGAACATTCCATCCACCAAACGCAGCCCGGAACGTGGAAGGGGTGGCGTGCGAAGGGGTGTGTGCTCAGGACGTAAGCGGAGCTGGGACACCAGGGTGCTCAGCGAGGTGGAGGCCCAGGTCCAGCTTTACCTCTGTCTCTCTGCTTCCCCATTTCTGGAATCTTAGTTCCTCGCACAAAGAGGGGCCCCCTGAGAGCTGGTGCGGGGCACCGTGCAGACTGACCCTGCTTCTCCTCAACTGCCAGTGTCATTCCCTCGGCTTCCAGGTCCTAGCCAGGCTGAGTGTCCTGCCCGGCCCTCCCCACTTACTATGGTAAGAGGTGGGGCCTAGCTAGGTGCTGCCCCGATACCCTCAGAATTCTCAGGGGGCCTCACCCCATCAGATCCGGTTCTTGCCTCCGCAAGTCCCAGCTGGAAGGAGCCAGTGGGATCCCGTCTGCCGTGCACAGTCATGCAGGGACCCAGGCTGGAGGAGCCTCTGCCATGTCCAGCACATGGCTCCCCAAGGCAGTGCCTTTGTTTCTGGGCCAGCCGTGACAAAGGGCCCCACCTGGGGGGCTTAGAACAACAGGAATTTACTGTCTCAGTTCTGGAGTCGGAGATAGAGATGTGGGCAGAGTTGGCTTTTTTGGTGGCTAAGAGAGAGAACCTGTTCCAGACCCCTCTCTTAGCTTCTTCATGCTGTGCGTGTGTGCGTGCACCCGGGGCATGTGTGGGTGTCCACACGTGTGTGCATGGGCATACGTGTGCCTGTACACCTTCTCCCCCAGCGCTGGGGCGTTCATGCCGCACCACCGGCAGCACACGGCAGACAGTGAGCGTAGCCAGCTCTGCAATTAGCATAGACGTCACTTGGAAGCTGGCATGGCACTGAGAGAGGAGTGGGCTCTGCTTCCATTCATTTACTCACTTTGGTGGAGAGGACATTATGCAACCGAGGTTTGCTGCTGAACATCCAGCAGGGCCGTGAGGACTTGCAGTGGTGTCACCGGGCCCGGGGCTCCTATTCTCTCTGAAATGCCTTGGTGTTTGGAGTGGGCACAAAGGGAAGGCCAGCGAGGCATTGTCTCTGTTTGCAGACTCATGAGCACTCCACAGGTGTCACGTGCACCCCATGCGGGGCTGGGGTCATTGGACCCATGGAAAAGGTGCCCCACACAAACCTCCCTTTCATGTGGATTGTATGAATGTTTTCTCACATCTGATGTAACGTAGTGGTGGGTGTCATTTTGTTTGGGTTTGTTCCAGGCACTGGTGCATCGGGATTGAAAACCCATGAGCCAGGTGAAGGCTCATGCCTGGATGTCTGCATGGGCGGAGCTCACTCAGCAGGCACGTGGTGCACACCCAGCCTGGGGAGAAAGGTGAAGAAGGCCCTCAGACTCCACTGCTGTTGGTGAAGTGGCAACACTGTCTGCGAGGCAGACGTGGGAGGCAGATCCCCGAGCTGGGTGACTCTGGGCAGTGACGTCATATCTCTGTACTCAGTTTATTCCCATTGAAACCGGATGCCTACCTCCCGGGGGAGGTACGGACTCAAGGAGTTAGCAGATGTAACCTGCTCAGTGCAGTGTGTGATGCTTAATGTACTCTATAAATGTTGGCTATTATTCCTAATAGTTGGTATTTATCAAGACTGTGTTGTAAACCAGGCACTTAGTGAAGCATTTTATATTCATTATATCATGTAATACATTATATCATGTATATTCATTAAATCATGTAATTATATCATGTAATTCTCAGAGTGAATCTACAAGGTTCATGCCATTGTGTGTCCGGCCAGAGGGCACACATTTAGTGAGTGGCCATGTTGGAGCCTCGATTTCCTCCTGGGATTTGCAACCCCAGGGTTTGCATGCATCACCCCACCTCACATCGTTTGGTAACAATGTTATGAACACTGCGGGCACTCTGTGAACGGGCACCACGATGATAACCCGTGGAAGGTGCTGGGACAGGAGCCTCCCAGCTGTTACCCCACGTAACACTCTCAACCGCCTGACATCTTCGGGAGGCTGGGCTGGTGGAGAGGAGGCGGGGAGGGAGCTCTGAGATACAGAGTCAGCTTAGAATGCGTTGTGTGGCCCCTGCCAGTTCAGATGAAGAGAAGACCAGTTTCTTCAATATCATTGCCATTTGAAGGTCTTGGCAAGGGGCATGTACATGCTGTGCTGTGTTAGATTTAGAAATAAAATCTGACCAAAAGGTGTGGAATCCTTCTAAAACGTCCTGAGCAGAATCACTCTGTGAGGCACCTTGCTCAGTAGAGAGTTGTGTCCCGGGTTTCATGAGGACAGGAATCCGTGTTCAAACAGAATGAGCCAGAGCAAGGGCACGTTAAGGGTCCCATCCCTTCTCACTGCAGGCCATGGAGGGACCAGGGCAGGAGGGACCTGGACTTTTAGGAGCTGATGGGGAAAACAACCACATGGCCAGAGGCTGATATGAGAAGATGTGGAGCTGACACAGTGCAGGTGTGAAGGAGGAGCCTGTGTGGGCAGGTGCTCCCCGGGTATGTGCTAAGGTTTGGACAGAGTAGGGACCTTCTCTCCCGCAGCAGAACCTCTGCTGAAGTGCTGTCTCCCACCTCTGAGAACTGGGAGGACCCCCAGCCCCCACCCCATGGGGTGCAGGGGGCCCTCACTGCTTGTCTCTCTGGGGGAGTGGGGCCCGGCAGCCACCGAGGGGTGCTGGACTGTCTCGGGACCATTTTCCCCTCTTGGTGGCTGGTTCTTTCTCTCCTCAGAGCAGTGTCTAGGCCCCTTGGTTTGTAGCTCAGCCTTTTCCATGTGAGTTAATATATGCTTTTGACCCAAATTAAATGTAACTTACCTTGTTTCAGAGCCAAAAGGAGCAGCGTGGGATATACCTGCAGTGTAGCAAAGGCAGTTACCTGACTCAGAAATTACATGGCGATTAGGTCTGGGAAGAGGAGGACTTGGCTTCTCAGGAGCCAGTGGGATCCCATCTGCCGTGCACAGTCATGCAGGGACCCAGGCTGGGTCTGCATCCCCCCTGGGGTCTGCTCACTCTGCCTGGTCCTTGAAATAGCACATCGTCTTTGGATAGGAAGCCTGGACCTCTCTTCTCTCAGCTTCCCCCTGGGGTCTGCTCACTCTGCCTGGTCCTTGAAATAGCACATCGTCTTTGGATAGGAAGCCTGGACCTCTCTTCTCTCAGCTTCCCCTTGGCAGCCCAGCTTCTGCTGCCTGAGCCACAGTCCTGCGGACGGAATAGTCCCGACAAGGCTGCCCCTCCCACCCGCTGAGCCCTTGATGGGTCCTGGTCAGTTCCCCTTATTTGCTCCCTGACAGCCCGAAGGAGTCCCTCACACCCTCACACCCTCACAGTCGTGTGTTCCAGGGAAATTAAGAGTCCGCCAAAAGCTACCTGTGACCACGTCCACATCAAATGCCTCCCATAGTTCCATGGAAATGGCCCATCGAGCCATTATCCACTGAGTTTATAAGATATGCCAGCACTTCAGCAGGTCTCAAATGGAAGAGGAAAGTGTGCAGGGGGCCGAGGGTCCTTGGGGGGCTTCCACCTGCAATGGGGCGGCAGCGTTCTGGGTGAGTGCGGGGGTGTGGGGCGGCAGCATCCTGGGTGAGTGCGGGGGTGTGTGAGGGGTCAGAGAGAGGTGAGCAGGGTCCATCTAGGAAGAGATTAAGATGTGAAGCCGGTGGGCAGGACAGAGAAGCCAGGCTGCAGCCACCACAGAGCCCCCAACTTGCCCTGAAATCCCTGCTGCCCCGTGCGCCCTGGGAGGCTGCCCTGCTGCCCCCACCCCCGACGGCTTCTCTGCAGTTGCTTCTGCTCCTGGGACAGGACACGTGTGTGTCCGGCTACCTCCTGCCTGGGGGGCTCAGGGCACATTCCAGGCGTGCGGGCCCTCTCCTGAAAAACCCAGCTCTTGAGAGGGATGGGGGAGAGAAGAAGGGACCGGAAGTGAGAAGAACCCCGTGCTTTGTGAGGATAGTGCCCAGGCAGGCTGCAGAGGAGGACGGGGCTGGAGAGCTGCCACTCTGGAGGGCTGAGCCTGCTTGAGCACCTGGCCTGGGGATCCGGGCCCTGCAGCCGAGGCCGATCAGGCCCACTAGCCCCGCTGACTCTCATCTGGCCTAAAAACATTCCTTTGTCTTGTGCTCTTGAGCTTGGTGAGAATGGGCTCAATAGTGGACCAGTTGTTCATTGAAAACACGGTCAAACTCCCACTGGGTTTCGGGGTCTAGTGTAAGCAGCTGGGGAGACAGAGACGGATAGGACTTAGACCCTCCCAGGGTCCAGGACAGGGGACATGTGGTGGACGCGGTGCAGACAGATGGCTCCGGTGACAGCGGGGATGGAGGATGTCTGTGGGGCTCTGAGTGCAGCCAGCCTCCGCCAAGAGGGGCCTCCGCACCGAAGCCTGACCGGGAGCGAGTGGCTCAGTTCTCAAGAATTCCGTGAGGTCCGGCTTTTTGTTCATTCATTCACTGCTCTATGCCCTGCACCCGAGACAGTGCCTGGGGGCATAGCTAGTACTCAAGAAATAGTGGTTGGGTGGACGAACGAGTACATAGAGAAGGGGGCGAGGCGTGCCCGCTAGCGGGAGGAGTTGACAAAAGGCACAGAGGCACCTGTGTTTGGTAGTGGTGCCCGAGGGAGCGGGGACAGCCGAGGCCAGGGGCCAGTCGGAGACCACAGGGAGCGATTGGAGGTTACTGAGCAGGAGACGGGAAAGACCAGAGCTGTGTTGGGGGTGACACAGGAGGTCAGAGTACCTGCCCCTGTGCTGCTGTCCCGGTCTGGTTAGAACTAGGGTGCCGGCTGCTGCGATGGAAAATTGGAACCTCCAAGTCCTGCCGCACAATGGCCACCGCACCCTCCACCTGTTTATCTCCGGTCTAACTGAATATTCACTGAACTCCCACGAGGTGCGGGTCACTTGTGCCCAAGGGGGTCCACTGGGTGTCCTTTCAGACCCCTGGGGGTACAAGGCAGGTGCCTTCGCTGCTCAGGTGTGCTGCCCACCTGGAACAAAGGACCAGGGCATCTTATACTTTTGAAGGAGGGTAAGTGCTGAGACCAGGTAGGGTTGTATTTTCTTGCATGCTCACAGGGTTCTAAAACAGGACTTACCTTTTTAAGTGTTTACGGGGCACCAATTTGCACACAGCACTCTACTTAGATTTTGCTGATGAGAGGTGGGGAAAAAAAAATAAAATCTCTCCCATTTCAGAAAGACCCAAAGGGCAACCATTTACGTAGCCTTCAGCTTCAACCGGGAGCTTTCTGGCCCCTGGCACCAGCGGTAACACACTCCCCAATAATCTCACCGAGATGAGTGGCTGATATTTATACACACACTGACAGTATTATTGCTGCCAGGGAGCGAGGCGTCCTAAGTTCTTGGTGAGAAGTGCCCTGTAAACCATCTCCCTGCTTGTGGTCCACGGTGATGGAGGCGCCCCATTCCGCTCCTCAGCATTTTACTCATTTGGAAAAACTTGGTGGCTCTCAAAATTATGGGGTAAAATCCCGTTATAGCACCGCAAGCTCAAGCGCCTGCCACTCAGCTCACACGCTTGGGTTATTTTGGGTTCCCCAACTGCACAAGAAGCCACGGCGGCATTTTCTTCAGCGTCTGCCAAGTGTAATTAAGCGTAATTAGGTGGGGCTCTGGTTACCGCTTTTATGGGTCAATCATATTGAATCACCGCATGAGAGCAGTGAGGAGCCTGGGGAGTATGTGTCCGCTATGCTGAGGTACGGGAATAATGAAAAGAACAACGAATCTAATACATGTGAAAGGCAGGACAGCCATGATCTCCTTAATCCGCAAAAGCGAGGGGGGGGGGCGCTCAGGCTGGAGGGGTCGATGGGGGAAACAGGCTGGCATGAGGGAAGCTCCCTTCAGTTTGTCTTTTCTCTTTTAGTGAGTTTAAATCCCAAGGCAGGGGCTTCCAGAATGGTCCTCTAACCACGGCACCATGGTGACGAGAACCAGAACACCCAGGCGCCCTCTCAGGCAGGACTTGGAGCCACTGGCCAGTGTCTCCTGGGATGACGGAGCAGTTCCGAGGTCTGAGCCCACTGTCGGTGTCCTGTCTGTGGCACAGACAGATCAGCTCCCACGGACTGCAGCGCAGCTCCAGTACGGGAATAATAAGCATTTTGTATGAATAAGAAAAATCACAAAATCAACTTGCCTTTATGTAACCACTTTAAAAATAATGATGGTCCACGCCTGCGAAGCTCAAACTAAGTGCCAGGCACGTTTTGAAATGCTGTTTTACATAAAAATAACTCTAGTCCGAGGAATAGTGTGCCCCGCAAAGACCCACATCCACCTGGAGCCTCAGAAGGGGACCCTATTTGGAAATTTGGCCTTTGCAGACATAATGAGCTAAGATGGGTTGCACCGGGTTAGCGTGGCCCTAACCCAGTGCCTGATGTCCCTGTATGAAGAGAGAAGACACGGAGGATCCACGAGAAGACAGGCAGAGAGCGGGGCGAGGATGCGTCACCAGAAACCGCAGGATGCAGGAAGGGTCCCACCCGGACTCTCGGAGGGAACATGGCCCCGTGATGCCTTGATTTTTGGCTTCCGGCCTCCAGACCTGGCGGAGAGCGTGTGTCTGCGGCCTCAGCCCCTATCCGTGGTGCTGTGTTCCGGCAGCCACAGAAGACCGGGAGGGTAACACTGATTTTCACAACTGCCCTGGGAGGGAGTGACCATTATTCCCCTCGTGCGTGCTTTCCTGTTCTTTGTTTGTTTGTTTGTTTTAAATTTTATTTATTTATCTGAGAGAGAGAATGAAAGAGGGAGAGCACATGAGAGGGGGGAGGGTCAGAGGGAGAAGCAGACTCCCCGCCGAGCAGGGAGCCCGATGCGGGACTCGATCCCGGGACTCCAGGATCATGACCTGAGCCGAAGGCAGATGCTTAACCAACTGAGCCACCCAGGCGCCCGTGCTTTCCTGTTCTTTACTCAGAGAGGCTCAGTGCTCAGCTCTGCATTACACAGCTTGGCCCCGTCCAGAGGCTGCTGTGAGGGAGCTGTTTGGGTCTTCCCACCCATCTGTGCAGGCCGCTGTTGCCGGCAGTGAGCCCCCCCATTGTCAGAGACCACGGGCCAGGCGGGACCTGCAGAACGTGTTGTGGTTGGGCTTGGCTTTAAATAGAATTATTCACATAGACCAGATCTCATGGTAGCAAATAACAATTCACATTGCCTGGATGTTGGTACAATTTACCCAGAGGCAGGCAGGGAGGAACGGGGGTGGGGGTGGGGTGAGGGGGTGGGGGTGGGGGTTGGGGGGCAGCTGCTTCCCTCCCCCCAACACTTAAACAGCACCCACCTCTGCTGGAGTGTGAGCTTTGCTGGGTCGCAGAAAGCCTGTAATTATCATTAAAATAGTATTGTGTACTTGGTAATGAGACCAGGCCCTTGTTCTAATGGGAGCACTGCTAAGAAAACAATGCAGTTTGTATGGAGTAAGTAAGTGGAGAGAAGAAAGCATTTGCTTGCACAACCCGTGAGGCTTCTCCGTCTCTGGAGCTGTCTGTCTGAAATGTGAAGGCTAAGAGGAGAATAAAGAACTTCTAATTCTCAGGGTCAGAGTCTGTCCCCCCAGGAAACCTAACTGGACAGCTAGTCACACGGGGCAGAGGACACTGGGGAACAAAGGCAGATCGAAGGGTCTAGCCGAAGGTCCCGGGTCTAAGGGATGCGTTCAGACAAGGCTGGAAGGCTGGATGGGCTGGCAGGCTCCTCTCTGCCTGCAGACCCAGAAGGAAGGATTTTCCTGAGCCATCTTGCTGTGCCAGCCCAGGCAGAGACCAACAGAAAGTGACAAGGGTCTGCTGATCCCCTCTGGCCTTGCCTGCTCTCTTGTCCCCCCCCAACCCCAATTTTTGGCCCTCTGGCTTCCACATCACCAGATCCTTCCAGGTGACCTCCCATCCACCTGCACACTCTCCTGTCTTCTCCAACTGTGACACCTGCCTTTCTCCTCTTGCAGCTCTTACAACAAACCCAAACTCCTCACCACCATCTGCAAGCTCTTGGACCATGGATGGTCCCCAGGATGAGCAGCATCAGCTCCCCCAGGGCTGGAAGAAATGCAGATTCTCACGCCCCCCTCCCCAGCCTTCTGAGCTAGAACCTGAGCTTTCTCGTGGCCTGCTGTGATCCTGGTTGATGTTTGAGGACACTGCATGCTCGCGACCGGCTCCTCCAGCCCTGTCCCCCCCGTGCTTGCCGCTGTCAGGCCACTCTGGGCCCCCTGACTCTTTCGGAAGCACACCAGCCTTTCTCCCGCCTCTGCCTTTTTATTTACAGCTCACCCTTCTGTCCAGAACGCCCCTGCCCCCTCTCCCCATGCCCCAGCCTTCAGGACCCTCATCCACTCAACAATGCTGGTGGAGTGTCTGCATCAGTGAAGATCAGGTCCAGCCACTGAGGATGCAGCAGGGCAGACGGACAGAGGGGTTGTGTCATATCCCCCTTTACCCCCCAGCCAAGTTTCTAGCATAAGAAATGCTTGGTAAATGCTGAAAAGCTGATCCGCTAGTGGGTTTCTCCCCATCTGTTCTTAGACACACTCTGAAAGCAAAGCACACGGAAGCCCTACCCTCATCCCACCACGAGATCTCCAGGGCTGCACAGGACTTCCATGTCCCGCGCAAAGCCGCCAGGGCCGTGGCCGGGCGTGTGGGTCTGTGCGGTTGGCACCGGGGGGCCTGCAGCAGGGCCCCACCCAGGGCGCTTTCTTCTGCAGGCCGAAGCTAGGCTTCCTTTCCCTCAGGTCCCAGTTTGGGTTCATTTGATCATTTCGTTTAATTGGATTAATCGTGTGGTTTAGCCTGGTCTATTCAGACTTGCCTTTGTCAGAGCATCATGTCATTTCTAAGTAATTATATCTCCCCGACTTCATTTCCCATGGAAATTTCAATAAGATTTCCTTGTCGGATGCCGGCCTCGGAGTGAGGCATGTCCCATGGTGGCTCCACTGGGTCCCACTCTGCTCTGCGAGGGCCTCATGCAGCCCCACGTCAGGCCACTCTGGGGTGAGGCTGGGCCTCTATCCCTCAGGGCTTGCTTTCTCCATCCCTGAATGGGGGTCCCCGTTCCTGCCTGCTTCCTCTCTCTCCTTCCAGGAAGTAGACCCTTCTCTGAGCCTCCCACCCCTTTCCTGGGACTGGGGGCTCCAGCCTGCCTTGCACCCCTCACGTTCTCCTCTCAACTCCATTTGCTGAGCTGTGTTAATTCAGAGACACCATCCCGGTGGCACGATGCTCCTTGCTACGGACGAAGTCGTGTCCCCCAGACTCATATGTTGAAGCCCCAACCCCCTATATTTTAGGACATAGAGTCCATAGGAAGGCAACTGGGTAAAATGAGGTCGTGAAGGGGGACCCTGATCCTATAGGATCGTGTCCTTATAAGAGAGGGCTCTTTCTTCCCACCAGGTGAGGACACCGGGAGAAGGTGGTCATCCGTGGGCCAGGAAGAGAGTCCTCACCGGAAAACGCATCGGCTGGCAGCTTGCTGTGGGACTTCCAGCCTCCAGAACCCTGAGAAATCACTGTCTGTTGCTTAAACCCCCTGGTGTGTGGTGCTTTGTCAGGGATGCCCCAGGAATTAGAAGCTCTGCTCTGCTTTGCAGCCACCCGGGGAACCCCAGAGGAAGTCTGCTGTGTAACACCGGCCTTTCTACTGTCATTGGTGCACAGGGGGACTTCTGTTCCAAAGTGAACCCCACGGTACAGATGACGGGTGGACATAAGCCATCCAGAGCTGCCATTGGCATAAAAGCAGTGATAACCCCGGGTGTCCTGTCCCCCCCGGAGGCCTCCCGGGGTCACCCACAGAGCCTTGGTGCTGCTGGCCAGGGCCGTGCAGACCTGTCTGGGGCACTCTGGTTAAATTACCTCTCTTTTTCTGTGCACATGAGACATCACCTCGAGTGCCTACCAGACAGAAAGCACATCTTTCTTTCCTTCCGGCATATGGTATTTTGTAAGGCAACAGGTCTGCCAAGACATCACAGATCCCTCCACAGGTGAGGCAGCTTTCCCCGAGACTGGGGATGCTGCTCGCCGCTGAGGCCTGTTAACAGATGGCCTGGGGAGAGGCAGGCGTTGTGAACCAAGCTCCGGTGCTTGAAGCATAGCTGAGTCCTCATGTTCCTTTTCAAGTTGATGCTGATTTGCACAGAGCGGGGAGAGCTGCTCAGGCTGTGGTTGTTGCAGTTCTGGAACCTTCCTCCATCCATGGAGAAAGGGCTGCAAGGAAGACCGTGTGGGTGCTGGCGGGGAGGTGTGTGACGTGCTCTGCAGGGGAGGTTTGACTTTGCAAACACCTCCAGAGCCGGGTTTCAGCTGCTCATCCCAGTTCTTGGCCACATGGCACCACAGACGGTCAGAAGCCTTGCACACCAGACCAGGAATGCTCTGGTCTGGAGCAGTGCACTGCAGGAAAGTCTCCTGCTCAGGGAGTGGCATATCCAGGTTTGGATGGCTCTGGTTTTGCCATGTTGAGACGTCATTTAAGAAGACAAAGTCAGAGAGAGACCTGCTGGGCTACAGTGAAAATCCAGGTGCGAGGTGATGCAATTCTGAGGATGGAGACAGGGGAATATGAGAGGATTACTTACGAGGCTAAGCCAGCAGGTGGTGAGGATGAACATGGGGTGGTGAGCAGCGGGGCGGCAAGGGTGGCTCCTGGTTTCTGGCTGAGGTCCCTGACAGGTGGGACAGGGCCAAGGGAATTGACAGACAACAGAGGCAGGACAGGGGAAGTTAGCGGGATTGGCCCTGTCTGTCTCTGCAGCCCAGACCAGACTGTCTGGTGTTAAAGCCCTCCTTCAATCTGGGGTCAGCTGAGAAAGGCTGTCTCCCTCAGGTTTGTCAGGGGAGCTAGGGAGGGTGTGTCATCAGGAGAGGACCAAGGTGCCAAAGAATTTATACCTGTCCTTCTGGGGGTTATTCAGGGATGTCCCAAGGGAGCAAAGAGATGTTATCAGGTGGAAACAGGTGTGCCTCCTGGAACACAGGGCAAGCCCCATGAAAGAATGGGGGGTAGATAAAAAGAGGTACATGGAGAGGGTTCAGGGAAGGCTTCCTAGAGGAAATAACCCCGCCCCCACCTCCCAGTTCCCTCTGGCTGGGTATCTAAGGGTTGGAAGGGAAGGAAGAGAATTTCTTGCAGATGGGACATTGTGCGCAGACCGTACAGTGTGTTTGTACGGTTGGGAAGGCAATAGGGGCCACACTTGCTCTGTCCTCTATGCAACTCTCAGAGCCCTTGTGGAAAGGGCTTCCGATTGGGCTGGGCTTCCCCACCCCAGGTCAAGTACAGACAGCTGAGCCCTCCTCTTCGGGCTGAGACACACCCTATTGTTGGGGATAATGGCTCTTTTTCTTTCTCAGCTTCTGAAGGCCCTTAACAATACCTGCTTCCAACCCTGTAATCAGAAATGAACTATAGGCAACTTTCAGAGGAATTTTTCCAGCCTTGCAGACAAGCTAATTTATGGTGGAGCAAATGTCATGGGTACACCGTAGACTTTCCGTCTCTACGCTTTGAAGGCTGGGCTCAGAGACCTGGGGCTTAAGAGCGGGCGTGTGGAGGACAGCAGGGTAAGGGGAGGGGATAATTAGTGTGGTGTCTGAGAGCGCAGAGGACAGAGGAGGACTCCTGTCTCATTTTCCCTCTAAAATGGTGATGGCACGATCAGAGAGGAGAGCAGAGAGATTTCTGCAAAGTCAAAGTTACAAAAACAACAGAGCCTAATTCAGGGCTTTTGCTGTTTCTAGAACATATATAGGAATCAAGAAGGGAAGTCTCCTGCCACTCTGGGGTCCTTTAGAACAAAGAAGCTGGTGGTTACTTTTGGTTCCCGCTTGTTCCTTTGTTCAGTTATTTTTCCATCAGGAGGCAGGCTTGTGTGGTGGTGTGACTTACAGGCTGACCACTAACCATATGGCTCCTTAAAGTCCCAGTTTCCTTAGTTTTTCAACTGAGCTGATGGACTGGTTAACATTTTTTGAGCACTCACTGCTCACCAAGAACCATGCTAATTGTTTCCCATGGACCATCTCTTGGAATCTTTATAAGTAACTCTGTGAAGTGAACACTATTGTTTATTCCAATTTTACAGGTGAGGAAACTGAGAAATATTGAGGTTAACTAACTTACCCCTAATGACGCAAAGGGGTAATTGGCAGAGCCAGACAGCCTGATTCTGGATTTTAAGCAGCTAATCTCTCAGCTAATGAGACATTGTAAGATTAGGGCAATAATCAGAGATATGTGGGTGGATTATAGGAAATGATGTGTGTTAAGTACCCAGAAGAGGGCCTCGAATAAAGTTAATACTCAGTGAATGGTGGTGATGATGGTGATGATGGTGGTGATGGTGACAATGATGATGATGGTGACAATGATGATGATGATGAGGGTGATGATGATGGTGGTGATGATGGTGGTGGTGATGATGTTGATGATGATGGTGATGGTGATGATGGTGGTGATGGTGATGATGGTGATGATGATGGTGTTGGTGATGATGGTGATGATGGTGATGGTGATGATCGTGATGATGATGATGGTGGTGATGATGATGGTGGTGGTGATGATGATGATGGTGATGATGGTGATGATGGTGGTGGTGATGATGATGATGATGATGGTGGTGATGGTGATGATGGTGATGAGGGTGATGGTGATGATGATGATGATGATGCTGGTGATGATGGTGATGATGGTGGTGGTGATGATGATGATGGTGATGGTGACGATGGTGATGATGATGATGGTGGTGATGATGGTGATGATGGTGGTGATGGTGATGAGGGTGATGATAATGATGGTGACAATGATGATGATGATGATGATGGTGATGATGATGATGATGGTGATGGTGATGATGGTGATGATGATGATGGTGGTGATGGTGATGATGGTGATGATGGTGGTGGTGATGATGATGATGGTGATGGTGATGATGGTGATGGTGGTGATGATGATGATGGTGGTGATGATGGTGATGATGGTGGTGATGGTGATGAGGGTGATGATAATGAGGGTGACAATGATGATGATGATGGTGGTGATGATGATGGTGGTGATGATGATGAGGGTGATGATAAGTGATGGTGATAGTGATGGTGGTGATAATGATGGTGATAATGGAGTAGTGATAATGGTGATGACAATGATAGTACACATGAATAAGTATCAAATCCTCTGATCGTTTCCTGGGACACAGGAATAGAAAATATAACCCTTGATGACAGGAGTTAAGGTCTAGTGAAAAAGAAAGAAAATTCGGTGTCCAAATGGCCTGTTGCAATAACCAAATGAGAGAGAGTGGCAGTCTGTACCAGGTCGGTGGCCATGGATGTGGAGAGAAGTTGTGAGATTGGGGTCTACGTCAGAAGCAAACAAATGGTATATGTTGATGGACTAGGTCTCTCAAACTTGGCACTATAACAATTTGGGCTGGTCATTCTTTGTTGTGTGTGAGGGCTATCCTGTGTACTGTAAGGTTGTAGCAGCATCTGTGACCTCTACATACCAGACACCAGTAGCAGCCCTTTCCAGTATGACAACCAAACTGTCCCCAGACCTTGCCTAATGTCCCCTGGGGGAAAAAATCACACAGTTAAAAAGTCATTGGTGTAGAGAAAGAAAAGACACGAGGATGCCTTCTAGTCTTTTGGCTTGAGGAACTGGGTGTGTGGTGTTGCCATTTTCTAGAAGGAATTATTGTTTTTTCTTAAGTGTAGTATCCTCAGCACCTAGAAGAGTGCCTGCTCATAGTAGACACTCAGTAGATATTTACTGAATGAATGAATGATTGAATGGGGAAGGCTGGAGAAATAATAGTTTTTGTTTTGGTTTGGTTTGGTTTTCTTTGTGTGATTTTTGGGGTGTGGGTGGAACTGAATGGTTTTGTTTTAGGGAAAGAAGTTTGAGATCTATCAGACATCCCAGTGCAAATATTTAGTTGTCAGTTAAATGTACAAGCCTTGAGCTGCTGGGATAAGTCAGGAGATAAATGCTGGAAGTCATCGGCACATCTGTGGTGTTTAAAGCCATGGCATGGTCTGAGGTCTCCTAGGGCAAGAGGGAAAACAGAGAAAAAAAGAGGTTGTACTAGCTCTGGGTAGTCAAACACTTAGAATTCAGGGGGACAGTGAGGAACATGCTTGGGAGACTGAGGTGGAGTGGCCAGGGAGATAGAGGAAGGACACAGATAGGGGGTTGTCCCAGGAGTTGAGACAATGCAATGTTGAAAAGCATGCATGCAACACCATGTTCAGTGCTGCTGAGTGAAGTGGCCCATGGAGTTGGTGACACGGAGTCTGGGGTGACTCAGGTAGAACCCAGCTCAGCAGGACAGTGAAGACAGTTGCAATGAGTTCAAGAGACACCAGGGAGAGGCGCTAGAGAGGGCTTCTGGATTTTGCTATGAAGTTTGCTGAAAAGCTGGGGTAGTAAATGGAGGGAAATGGGGGTGGGGAGAGAAAGTACCCTGGCCCTTGTTAAAATGGAAAGGAAGATTTTACTTGAGACTACTGTACCAGGGGAGAGAGATTGGATTCAACTCTGAATACAGCAGGGTGAGTGGGGTCTTCAGCCAAGGAGTAGCAAGTTCACAGAAAACTGTAAAGAGGGACTGTCAAGGGTGGTTTCTTGCTAAGCTGGTCCATGTGGATTCTTGCTAACAGCAAGCCACGGACTTAGATGTCAACGGTGGGGGCATTCTCACTAAACTGACTTGGTAGGATTCTTGCTAAAGGCAGGCCAAGGTCAAGGCCTATTGAGAAGAGGGATCAGAGGAACCTAACTGAAGTTTGGTCGAGGAGGGAGTCTATGCCCGGTGTCACAGCCATGTTTCTAAAGAAGGGAGACACTGCAGCATGTTGGTATGCCATTTGGCTCTGTAGAGAGACCTCTGCTGCTGTTGGTACTAGTCCCCAGTGGGCAGGGTGTTTAAGCACCTGGGAACGTGCTCCAGGTTTTGGGCAATTGCTCTGTCCTGCTCTCAAGGTCACAGAGCTCTTGGCTCTGCCACAAGGGAGGCCACAGATGGGCTCTGCTCCCTGCTAATCCCCTAATCATAAATTTGGCTTTTGGGACAAGCTGTGCTAATTACCACATCGCTCTGCCTTGGCTTCCCATGAGCCCAAGGCAGGGCTGTTGAGGGGTTTGCTAATCAGGCACAATAAATTGACCATGAACACCATGGCACAGGCCCAAATAAGAAAACAGGATCTCCTGTCCCTTGTTAACATCCCTGCACCCTCCTCCTTCCAGCATGTATCTGGTTTCTTCTCTAGGGTGGTGAGTGGCCCCCAGCTGAGAAACATCTCTTGACTCACCTTTAGGTAAGGAGAGAAGGGCCTTAGGTGACCTTCCTCACCATCAGGTCCTGACACCCGCAGGATAAATAGTCACAAGATTGGATTGACCCAAAAGTTGAGTCATCCCTTTGCCAAAATTTCTAATAAAAACGTGCAGTTGCGAGGCTGCTTCTCGTCTGGTGTCTGGGGTGAGTGTGAAGCCCTTAGTGAGGTGTCTGGCATGTGACCAGTGCTTAATACACATCTGCTGCTGTTCCTAGTTTTGTTTTTGTTGTTTCTGTGAGTCCATCAGCTGACTCCAGTGGCATGAGATGGGTCATTTGTCAGTATGGTTTCCTAATATTCCGCAACAAATAGCTTCAGTCTTAATGCATTTTTTTTTTCTAGAACTCTAGAAACCATGGTTAGGGCAGTGATGGGTGAAGTGGGGAAAACTCTTGTTGGAAAGGAACCAAATAAAAAGAGGTATTTAGGGGAAGCTAGTGTAATGGTGGAGGTTGGGATAGGTTAACACAGGAAGGGAATGAGGCAGGAGGCTCTTCTGCTCCTGTCTGACCATTTCAAAGAACGACTTGGCTGAGACCTCTGTGTATTTGAGGAGTCCCACTCAAGAGTGCAAGGAGGATGTCACCATGTCCTCTGTGGCACATGCACTTAGATTCAGTTCAGTCTCACCCCTCGCATCTGTTCATCCATCCACCCACCCATCCACCCACCCATCCATGCACCCCCTCCATCTACCATCCCATCCATCTATCCACCCATCCACCAACCCTCTTATCCATCCATCCACGCACCTACCCTACTATCTTTCAAACCACTCCCCTATCTGTCCACCCACTCCTTCATCTAACCATTTAACCCCCCGTCCATTTATCAATCTACCCATCCACCCATTAATCTACCCATCTGCCCATCCATCTACCCATCTACCCCCATCTGTCTACCCACTTCCTACCCACCCATCCACCCACCCATCCATCTACCCATCCACTTAGCTATCTATACACCCACCCACCCACTTTTCCATCCATCCATCCCAACCATCCCTCCATCTACCCATCCAACCCCCTTATCTCTCCACCTAACCCCCATCCACCCACTCACTCATCCATCCATCCACCCATTTGGCAACAATTATTGAGTCCATTTTGTGTGCTTGTTAGAAACAGAAATGATAAGACATTTCCCTGCTCAGGAAAGGCTGCTCAAAAGATCTACTCAAAAGATCCCAGCAATGTACAAAGTGCCAAATCAGAAGTATGCACAATGCATTATGCAATGCGCAGTGCAGCCCAGAGTGGTGAGTGATTCAATGTAAGAAAGTCAAGAAAGGTGTCTGGGAGGAGACTTAACCCTGAAAGAGTAGCAATTAGTCAAGCAGACATGGAGGGGAGGAGCTTATGAGAAGAGGGAGGGACATTTACACGTGTACTAGGGGGAGAGCCCAGGTCATGGGGCAGTGGGTGGTTGCAGGCATTTGGCTGCATGCTAGACCATAGGATTTGTGTGAATTTGTTGGGGCAATGAGCGGGAAAAGAGCACACATCAGATCACAGAGGGCAATGCCACTGTGTCTAGCATTCACCCTGAAGATTGTGGGGGCCACCGTTGGACTTACTGAAGGGGATATCATGATCAGTCTTATGTCATAAAAACAACACCTGGGTGAGGTCTCTAACATCATCAGGAGTAGGGCTGGAGTAGAAAGACGGGGGACAGGCTGTAATACAGGCGTAAAGTACTGGTGCTGTTGTCCTTGTCATCTTCACTGTGGTCACCGCATTAAGGCTAGTATCTGCCTCCTGTATGCCCTGTGCCGTTCTGTTCACTGGGTATTTGCTCTCTTTCTCTGAATCGTCCCAACATCCATGAGGAGGGTGCTATATTCATCCTATTTCACAGCCCGGGAAACAAAGGCACAATTAACTCAAGTGACTTGCCTAAGGTCACCCAACCAGTAAGAGGTAGGGCCGCTTCCGGCCGGTCAGTGGGACCTTGGCCCAACCTCTGAGTTTGGATGGGGTGGGGTGAGGCGGGTGGAGAGGAATGGGGAGGGGTGGCACCCCTTTGAGATCTCAGCCACTGGGCACTGGTTTCACTCCTGACACCTTCTCAGAGGGAAGTATGTCTACAGCCAAGAGCTTTAATTAGTCTTGACTGAAAGATGGACTGAATCCTGAATGGAAGCTGACAGAAAGAGAGCCCCACATTCTTGGCTCACTTTGTAGTAAGAATCTGAAAGCCCACTGATCTGTTTGTGGTTTGTCAGTCTCTTGCCCACTTCTGTGGCCCTTAAGACAACAAGACCCTGGTGGGGCATGTCAGCCCTTACCAAACCCACAGGTTTCCTAGTGGGATGGTTGCCCAGTGTCTCCCTCACGGGGGCTTATTGGTGCCACACAGGGAGCGTGGGAACCTCAGCTGCTGCTGGGAGCAGGGTGGAATGTACCACCACTCCAGAAAACCACAGGGCAGGTTTTATAAAGTCCACATGCATCTTGTCTATGATCCAGCAACCCCACGACTAGGCATTTACCCAGGAGAATGAAAACATGCATCCATCCAAAGGTGTGCGTGAGTGTTCATAGCAACTGTATTCACAGTTGCTTCAAATGGGGACAACCCAAATGCCCATCAAGCAGGCAAGGGGACAAGCAGATGGTGCACACATGCACGCACGGGATATTCCTCAGCCATAAAAGAACAGCCGACAACTCACACGACGGGAACGAATCGCAAAAGCATGGTGAGCTGAAGAAGCCAGCGTAGAAGATTACATAGCATCTGATCCCATTTACAAGAAATTCCAGAAGAGCGAAAACTGATTCGTGGCATCAGAAAGCAGAGCAGTGGTTGCCCAGGGTGGGGGTTGCTAAGCGGTACTGGGTGGAAGGATAATGTAGGAATTTTCTGGGGTTCTAGGAATGCTCAGTATCTTGATGGGGTTGATATTTACATGGTGTATTTGTCAAGATTTATAAACACTGCCTTTAGAATCTTTGCATTTCAACTTCACTCTACGTAAACTATACTTTGAAGAACAAAACATAAAGGACAAAGAAAACAGAGAGAGGAAAGGAAAAGGGGGGGAAGCAGGGAGGGAGGGAGGAGGTGGAGAAAACAGACCCAAGGCAGCTCTGAGTCTCAGGACAGCTCTGGGACCACCTTGGGTTGGTGTGAGACCTGTCTGCCCCCAGCTGACCCAGGAGCTCCTGTGCTGTTTCTCCAGGCCCGCCTTGGAATCACACTCAGGGGAGAGCCGTTCCTGAGTGTCTGCAGCTGCTTGGGATAGACAGCCGGGAGAGAAAAGTGGTTCTGTCAGAGGGAGGCTTCTGTGACCTGAGGGTGCAGCCAGGACGTGGGGAGCTGCAGCCCCCTCTCTGCAAGCCTGTTGTGCTGTGCAGATGTCCTGGGCTGTTTATACCCTGGACAAACAGGCAGGCACTGCTGGCTCTATGTTAAGCCCTTTCCCCATTGCCCTGTACCTTCCCCATGCACACCTGAGCCAGGTAAGGTGTGAGTCCTCAGTGGGCTGATTCCTTTGCCTTCAGCAAGTGGGTACCCTGGCCAGGCATTTAGAGGGGACAGCTGGGGGTGATGGCTGGGGCAGTTCATGTCTGCTAAGAGCTGCTCTGTGGTGTAAATTTGAAAACTTTGTGTGTATTTATCTCTTTTGACCCCGAGGGATAAGTCTAGGCACCCTCATCCCCTGATGAGGAGCCTGTGGATTCACAAGGTCAGGTGACCACTCAGGGTCACAGCAAGGTCCACACCACGGTCATGGTCTGTAAGGCCATGATGACTCTGGTCTGAGATGTGGGTGTGAGCAGCCATGTGGGTGGCGATGGTGCGGGGTTCTTGGTGGCTTGGAGTGTTCTCCCTGCACCCAGAGGTGGCCTTTTTTCCTTCTGGTGAAGGTGGTTACCCTGCAGGAAAACCTGCTCTTCTGAGAGCACTCGCTGACCTGGAGAGCACCCTGGAGGTCTGGCCGGGCAGAGCCTCCCAGGAACCTGACAGCAACTCCTTGCTTCCTGAGCAGGGACAGAGCTATTTGCCCAGAAGCACAAACACGGAGAGTTGCCATCTGAGGCCGTGGGAGAGAGAGAACAGGTCCCCACTGTGCACACAGCCAAGGGGACAAAGACAAAAGAGGGAAATAAGACATCCAGCAAACTAGTTGCTGAGCCGGTAACCAAGCTGTTGATTCAGGTATTAGCAGAGACTGGAAAGACGCGGATTCTTCCAGTTTTACTTAGAAGCCAAGTATGTTTGCATTCAGGGAATAAACAGAAATCTCCCTTCTGATAAAGGAGGAAATTAGCCAGTGCAAAAGGAAAATGTTTTCCCTTATCTCGGATCACACTTGGAGAGACTCTGACGAGACAGGAATGAAGGGGCTCCCACACCCAGAGCTGCGTCCAGGCGAGAGCTAATGGGGCCCCAAGACTGTGCAGTGGGGACTCGTGAGAAGTAGACCCCACAGGCAGATCCTGTCACAGCACCTCGGGAGGTCACATTGCCTGTGTGTTGGAGGCATCATAATGACATTGCTAAGTCTGGTTCTTTATACCATTCCCGGGTATAAATGATTATTTCAGAAGCTATTGTGAAATTTCCTCAGCAAAACTGGTTTCACTTTGCTCCAATTTCAGAAACGGGGGCCCTGTGTTTCCGTGGGGTTGGCCTGCCTTGTGTTGCTCACAGCAAATCCACATGCCTCCCTGCTACATGATCAGTGCTCAGGCCTTGTGAGCCAGGGTCCTGATGGTGTCCCCCCTCAGCCTCTCCCACTCGGGGGGCAGTCCTGCTGGACCCATCAGAGATGCAAATAAAGTTTCAAGCATAAGTACGCGAATGGCATTGTTACTTTAAATAAGGAAAAGAGGAGGAACCTCGTTCCTATAAATAGAGGAAACATTGACTGTGGCTCATTCACAAGACGGATTGTTGGGGAGCTGCAGAAATGATGTTTGGAGGAATTATTTTTATCACAAGAGAGAGACATTCTCACAACACGATTTTTAGTGACAAGTGCATACACGGATTGTCTACACTGAGCATCACACCCAAACAGGCCCGTTGTCTTCGGGTGGGTTCGTGAGAAATCTTACCTCCATGCCTGATCTTCACACTCGGTCCCAGTTGTCTGAGGTCATTGTCTGTTACTTTCATGATCAGAACACGACGTGGTGAAGACAGACTGGGTCCGTTGGCCAAGTTCCCTTCTTTACTTTGGCCCCTCCTGTCTCCCCCCGACCCCCCTCTTTGATGGGGTTGAAAACAATGTCACGAATGGCATTTTGGAATCGACGTTGTAAGCCTTCCACCTCCAGTGCTCCAAACTATTGACGGGCAATTTCTTTTCTCTTTCCCCCTGCCCCCTCCTCTGGATGGTCATCCGATCTGGGATGCGGTGATTCCATTGCGGGCCTCCCTCCGGGACCTGGCTCGGTGGGCTGCCCACCTTCACCTCTGATCGTCAGGTGTTAGTCAAAATGCAAACACCAGGGCTGGCTTAGGGGCCCTGACTGGTGATTCCACGTTTCCTAGGCCAACAGGAAGCAGAGCCGACCACACTGGATGGGGCTCCGGGCACCAGGGGGAGGTGGTGCCTCCGCGTTGGATTCCTCTTGCATTTGCCCTCGTCTGTGGTCTCTGTCAGAACCCCAAGCTCATAGCCTTCTAACTGTGTGGGGGTGTTTGCTCTGTGTGCCGTTTCCCTTTGGAGGGTCTTGTCTAGACCCACTGCATCAGTGTGCGGGGGCTGCCGTAGAGAGTACCGCCAGCTGGGAGCTGGAACACAGCAGACGTTTGTTTTCCCGCCCATGGTCCTGGAGGCTGGAGGTCTGAGATCAAGGTGTCGGCAGGTTGATTTGTTTTGAGACCACTCTCTTTGGCTTGAGAAGAACCATTCACTACTGTGTCAGATTGACCCCCTCATTTCACACACATTCATCTGTGTGTATATTTAACAAACAGTTTTCAAGACCTGCCCAAGTCAGGGACACCAGCAGCCAGGCATCAACGCCAACTGGGATGAGGCATGGCCCAACCCCTCAGATTTCAGATTTTCAAAATATTTATATGTTTCTGTCACCCAGTCTAGACTCACTGAAGAGTCTATTAATATATATTGTAGTGTATTTTATTTTGAATCATGTAACTCCATCCACAGAACCATTTGGGTCCTAACCCAAATTGCAGGAGGGGATTCTCTAACGGGTAAATTTGGGAGCAGGCTCAGCTTCTTGTCTTTGCTTCTGCATTTGCCTGCCCACGAAGGGGGTTTGTTGAGATATGCTCCATTGAGTGTGAGTTTCCCTGGGGCATTTGAGAGGGGCAAATTCAATCTGAGGAGCTCATTATGGTTGTTGATTGACATTACACATTCTCAGTCAGTTTCACTGGTAATCAAAGGCTGCTGATTTGGCCTTTATCATTCTGACAGATGTATTTTCCTCTCAAACCATTGATTCTGAACTAAGGAGGTGATATTGATTGATTAGTGTTCCTTAAAAATATGTCAGAACCCCATTACCTCCAAACCCCTGAATGTGATTTTGTTTGGAAATGGAGTCTCTAGATGTAAGCTTTGAGATGCAGTCATTAGGATGGGTCCTAACCCAACATGACTGGTGTCCTTATAAAGAAGGGAAATTTGGACACAGGCATGCACACAGGGAGAATGCCATGTGAAGATGAAGCGGAGGTTGAGATGATGCATCTACAGGCCAAGAATGCCCCAAATTGCTGCCAAATCATCAGAAGATAGAAGAGAAGCATGGAATGGATGCTCTCTCTGAGCACCTGGAAGACACCAAGTCTGCCTCAGGTTGATCTTGGACTTCGGGCCTCCCGAAGTATAAGCAAATACATTTCGGTTGTTTTATGCCATCCAGTTTGTGGTACCTTGTTACAACAGCCCTAAGAAACTGCATAAGAAGAAAAAAAAATGTATGTGTCAGCTTCCTAAAACCTTATAACCAGGCTCGTTAGATAAATCACCAGCAGGTGATGAGCCAGGAATGGTGCAGAGTCTCCTCTACATTGGTCTGGGAGTCCACTTCACCTGAATTGCTCTTTAAAAGTACAGGTGTTTCGACCTATCTGCAAAGGTTTGCATTTAGTACCCAAGGCCCAGACAATGGTAGCTTTTGAACCCCCCCAGGTGATCCTGGAGCTCAGCCAGGTTTGGGACCTGCTGATGTCCCAGAACAAGCGTGGGCTTTGGGGTCAGGAGGCCCGGGAGGACATGCACTCTTCCTCTTCCTAGTTTTCTGACTTTGGGCAAGTTGTATCAGCAGGCCAGCAGTATGCCTTCTGCGGCTTCTACCATTTGCTGATTCCCTTGTATGCCTCAAGCCCTTTACCTCTTCCCAGCAATGCTGCAGAGAAGGTATTGTTGACAGGCCGAAGGACACAGTGATTGAAAATGTGGCCCGGACTTGCACACTGGCTTAGTGTGTGACCTTGAGCAAGTTCTCTTAACCCTCGTGCTTTGTTTTTCTCATTTGTAAAGGGGGAATCATAATAGTATTTGAAACATTGGGTCATTTTGAAGATTAAATATATCTGTATTTCATTTGGGATAGAACCTCAGTTAATTTCTGCTATTCCACATTTATTTATTCCATGTTTTGTGTGTGTGCATGTGTGTACCCTTCACCTGCCAAGCTCTGTTCCTGGTGCAAAAGATAGTCATGAACAAGAGACAAAAATATCTGCTTTATGGGGTTTATGTCCTTTTAAGGGGAGGCAGAAGATAAGCAATGTAAAGGAAAAACACACAGTGTTACGAGTGCTGCAGGAAAATCACACATGGAAGGGCACAGACGCTCCAGTGCAGGTGGGGCTGGGCACAGAGTTGCAAATGCATGGAGTGGTCAGGGGTCGGGGCAGGGTACATTATGCTACATGACAACATCCAACACCACAGAGATTTATTTCTTATTTGCTCTATGTGTCCACCCATGTGGGTCCTGCTCTGTGTCATCATCCCTCCAGAGCCAGAGTCATGTTGTTTTCTTTCTCTGGGACATTTTTGGAATCATGGCAGTGAGAAAAGGAAAGAGCACTTGGCATGCTGGCTTTGAAAGCCCCCTCTCAGACAGAAAATGAGTTGCTACAGTTCTCACTTCTTTGGGCAGACAGACGTGAGGCTACCCTGGTATTAGAGAGGGCAGGGAAGCCCCCTCCTTGCCCAGGGAGGGCCAGCTAGTCCTGTGGACCATGACGCAGTCCATCAGGGTGTTTGAAGAGAGTTCTAAAGGAGGTGGAGTCATGACCTATTTTATAATTGTAGAAACTGAGGCATGCTGAGGTTGAGTGACTTGCTCAGGGTCTCTTGGCTATGATTGTTGGTGATGGAGTCTCAGTTAGAACCTGTGTCTTCTGTCTCTGGAGTTGGGCTGTTAGCTTTCATGGTACCCTGAACATCCTGAGCCTCGGTGTCCTTATGTGTAAGATGGGCTAGCCATGATGACCGTGTGGGGCCGTGGCGAGGATGGAAGGCACGGTCATGCAGGGCACTGCCTGGGAATTCCTCTTATTTTTTTTGAAGTATCCCCTTCAGCGTGGATCTTGTCTCTGAGAGTGCCAGGGTTTGGTATGGTTGGCCCAGCTGTCTCCACCTCCTGCCCAGCCATCACACAGGCCACCTGGAAGCTTCTCATTCCTCCACACCAGCTGGTCCTTCCTCTGCACCCAGGCTGAGCCGGGTCCTCAGCACAGCCTGGACACAGCACTGGTTGACGGGGAGAGCCAGTGGACTGTTTTCCTGGAAGGGGCCACATGGTGCCAACTGCTGGCATGCCTGCAGAAGTCCAATGGGTGCTGGGCTCCAGGCATGGGGCAGGCAAAACAGAGGAAGTGGAGGTGTCCTCCCCTCCACTCATATTCCCGAAATAGCTGCAGCTGTCAGGCGTCCAGAGCAGCTATCCCAGAGCCTGGCTCACTGATGGGTCTCCTGTTCTCTCCCCTGTTCCCTCTCCCACCCTCCACAATTATAATTTGCCCGGGAAACTCTCCATCTTAACCCTGCTTTTCCAGCTCTGTGGTCAGCTAGAACGAATGACTCCCTGGGGTTAATTGAGAGTGATTTTGCTCCTCTCCTTTCCCAAAGTGCATTTTGCAGGGGCAGAGTACCTGCTCTAGGGAAATGGCAGAATGTGGGGGTACTCGGCTATTTACAAAGCCCCCTTTCAGAAAGGAGGAAACAATCCTGGAGAGTATTGTCACTTGCCAAGGGGTGGGAGTGAAGTGTCCCAGATTTGACCCCAGGCTGCATGACTCCTGACTGTGTTCCTGGCCACTCCTGCTAAGATTCTCAAAGAATGCCTTTCTGGGGTGCCTAAAGCCATGTTAGCAATTTGACGGGACCCCATGATTTTTTTCCCATCTCAATAAAAATCTAATTTTGTCGCTCCTGTTGATTGGTTTTGCCGTCACATCCTCGTTCATTCCCCACATTTGGTTAATCCCTGAGAATTCCTCCATATTGGGTATAAGCCCAGGGGATGCAGAGATGGCGGTGAGTGAATGCAGGGGTCTGCCCTGCTAACTTCGCCCATGTGTCCATCTTATTAGCACCTCTTAGCCTCTGCCTCCTGGCTGGCCCTCTAGATGAGACTGAGGGTGCTGGTGACTGGAAATAGACCATGCTCCTTCTTGCTCTTTGCCTGGTGGATGAGCTAAGCCCTGACATCTCCTCCCTCCCTCTGAGCACACTTTCCTGCATCCGCCTCAGAGGTGCCAAAGTCCTTCTGGGGTTGAGCTGCCTGGGCCCACACCAGGAACCACTTGCTACCTTCAACCTTCTGAGAGCCTGTCAGTTTTGTTTCCTCTCTGCCTTGCTTAGCAGCCCCATGAGCAAGAACTGAGAGTCTCCTTTAAAACCACAGGGTCCAACTTCTATACTTGCTAATCAGCCAAAGCAAATCAGATGGCTGATCATCACCTCCCCCTGCACCCTCTCTGCAGCTCCACCTCATTGGTTCCTCATGCGCCAATGATCTGTAGAAAGTCCTGATTCTAGAATTGTCCCAAGATCAGGAACAAGGCAGTAATATCCCCTCCTATCACTTCTTTCAACCTTGTACTAGAAGTTCTAGCTAATGTAATAAGACAAGAAAAAGAAATAAAAGTTATATAGATTGAAAAGGAAGAAATAAAGCTGTCTTTGTTGGCAGATGACATAGTAGTCTATGTAGAAAATCTGAAAGAATGAACAAAAAACCCTCCTGGAACTATTAAGTGATTATAGTGAGGTTGCAGAGCACAAGGTTAATACATAAATGCCAATCATTTTCCTATATCCCAATAGTGAAGCTAAAAACACATGACCATTACCATTAGCACTCTAAAAATGAGATACTTAGGCATTAATGTATCAAAATTTGTATAAGATCCACATGAAGAACGCTACAAGACTCTGTTGAATGAAATCAAAGAATTATGTAAATACATGGAGAGATAGTCCATGTTTGCAGATAGGGAGATGTAATATTGTCAAGATGTCAGTTCTTCTCAACTTGATCTATAGAGCCAATGTAATCCTAACCTAAATCCCAGCAAGTCATTTTGTGGATAGCAACAAAATGATTATAAAGTTTACACAGAGAGGAAAAGACCCAGAAGAGCTGAGTCAATACTGAATGACAAGAACAGAGTCGGAGGAATGACACTACCCAACTTTAAGACTTACTATAAAGCTATAGTAATCGAGACAACGTGGTATTATTAAAACAGACAAATAAATCAATGGAAAAGAACAGAAAGTCCAGAAATAGACCCACATAAATATAGTCAACTCATCTCTGACAAAGGAGCAAAGACAGTCTTTTCAAAAAATGGTGTTGGAACACCTGGACATCCACAGGCACCAAAAAAAAAAAAAAAAAGGAACCTAGATCTACATCCTTCACAAAAACCAAGTAACAATGGATCCAGACCTAAATGTAAAATGCAAAACTATAAAACCCCTGGAAGATAACACAGGAGAAAACCTAGCAGGCCTTGGGCATAGCGTTACTACACCAAAAGCAGGATCCATGAAAGAAATAACTGATAAGCTGGACTTAATAAAGATTAAAAATCTCTGCCCTGTGAAAGACAAAGTCAAGAGAATGACTGGGAGAAAATACTTGCAAAAGCACATCTCATAAAGGATTGTTGTCCAAAGTACACAGAGAACTCCTCACACTCAACAATAAGAAAACAAACAACCTGATTAAATGGGCCAAAGACTTTAACAGACCAAAGAAGAGATACAGATGGCAAACGAGCATGTGAAAAGAGGCTCCATATATTTGTCTTCAGGGAAATTAAAACAACAATGAGATAACCACAACATATCTATTAGAAAGGCCAAACATCCAGAACACTAACACCACCAAATTCTGGGAGAATGTGGAGCAACAGGGACTCTCACTTATTGCTGGTGGGAATGCAAAATGGTGCAGCCACTTTGGAAGACAGGTTGGTGGTTTCTTACTGAACTACACACGCTCTTACCATATGATCCTGCAGTCATGTTTCTTGGTATTTCCACTTTGTCCACAAAAAAAACCAGCACATTGTGGTTTAGCAGCTTTATTCATAATTGCTAAAACTTGGAAGTGATCAAAATGTCCTTCGGTAGGTGAGTGGATAAACTGTGGTCCATCCAGACAAGGGAGTATTATTTGGCACTAAAACAAAACCATCCATCGAGTCATGAAAAGACACGGAGGAACCTAAAATACATATCACCAGGTGAAAGGAGCCAGTCTGAAAAGGCTATGTACTATGTGATTCCAAGGATATGACATTCTGGAAAAGGCAAAACTATGGAGACAGTAAGATCAGTGGTTGCCAGGGTATTGGGAGGAGGGCGGGAGGGTGAATCGGCAGAGCATAGAGGATTTTTAAGGCAGTGAAACTGTTCTGTATTATAGTGCCATGATGGAGACATGTCATTATACATTTGTCGGTACCCACAGAATAATCAACACAAAGAATGAATCCTAAGGTAAACTGTGGGCTTTGGGTGATAATGATGTGTCAGTGCAGGCCGGTCGATTGGAAAAATTGTACCAGTAGGGGATGTCAGTGGTGGGGGAGGCTGCACATGCATGGGGGGCAGGGCTCTGTGGGACATCTTTGTACTTGCTGCTGAATTATGTTGTGAACTTCAACTGCTCTTCTAAAAAGTTTTTCAATTAACAAATGTAGTCAGGAGTTCTTGGAGTGATGGAAATATTCTGTATTTTGATTGTGATGGTCTAAGCATTTGTCAAAACTCATTGAAATGATGGACTTTATTTAATACAAGTTATCTCTCAATAAGGTTGATTTTTAAAAATAGAATTGTCCCTCGAGACTGCTTCCCTGCCAAGAGCCAATATTTTATGAGCAACATGTCCTATGGCTTTGGCCGCAGCCAGCTTGTTTTGGGAAAAGATGGGTTTGACACCGCTTCTGTCATAGCTCTGAACTTGGAGTCTGTTTATATTTTAGCACACAACCAATTAGAATCTGAAGGCTCCCGGGTGCCAACTGGAGTTCATCATACAGGAGGGGTGTGTGTGTGTGTGTGTGTGTGTGTGTGTGTGTGTGTGTGTGTGTGTGTGTGTGGTATTGCACCCTCCCAGAAACTGCACCTGGAGGACAGGGAGAGGTTGAGGGTGGGTACCAATCTCAAGGCCAAAGAGCAGGGACCAGATGGAGATCACTCCAATTTAGTTCCGTTTGGCCAGGCTTGCCGAGCCTGGCTAGGCAGTCCCTGAGCCCAGAGCCTGTGAGGGAAGTGGGGAGGGTGAGCCCAACGTCCTGAAGGCACAGACAAATCCAGGAGCAACAGTCTGTACTTGGTGTGGAGCATGGGATCTAGAAATCTCTAACTAGGTATATTTGAGACGGTTTTATGGCAATGGTAGGGGCTTGGCATGGGGCAGGTTCTAGCAGGTGGCAGCGCAGGAAGGGCACCCTAGGAGTGGGGAGACGGCAGCCTCGCTAGCAGGGGCAGCATCACTCTGCATGTGTGCAGCTACCGCTGCAGCTGTAAGGGATGGGTGGGGCCAGGACCCACTGAGCACCCCCCAAGGGCAGCAGCAGGGGCTTTACCTTTGCTAGTTTATTCTAAAGAGCTGACGCTTGAGCCTACAGAGCCCACCCACATGTGTGACCATGAAAGTCCCAGAGCTTTGCCTTAGGAAGACTGCCGGGTGGGGTTGTCACGGCCAGGGCCCATGGCAGCGGCGATCCCTGCGCCTGCACAGTCTGCAGGTTACGGACAAGAAGCAACCCCGAGAACAGATGAAGGGGACGGTCCCACAGGCCACTTCAGAGGCAGACTGCAATTCTTGAGCATAGGTCAGACGTGAGCTGTGAAGGGGAGGGCAGAAGGAACTTTCTAGAACTTTCAACCCTGGTGACTTGGTAAATTAATAATGATAACCATACAGGTGTATTACCGAGTGCTTATGTGAGCCAGAGAAGCTGTAGACTAAAGAGTGTTTAACAATTTTTTTAAGGATTTTATTTATTTATTTGAGGCCGAGAGATAGAGAGAGAGAGCATGAGCAGGGGGAGAGGCAGAGGGAGAGGGAGAAGCAGACTCCCCGCTGAGCCAGGAGCCCGATGCGGGGCTCGATCCCAGGACCCTGGGATCATGACCTGAGCCGAAGGCAGATGCTTAAGCATCTGAGCCTCCCAGGCGCCCCTAAAGAGTGTTTAGATACAGAATTCTAATTTCAGTCTTCACAAATCTCCCAGGAGGGCATGATGAAGAAACAAAGTCTCACTGAGGACGCATGACCTGCCCAAGGTGTCCAGGCAGGACTGAAGGCCAGAGCTGCCCCCTCATGTCGGTGGGCTTCTGATTCGGTAGGTGGGACGGGGCCAGGTGTGTGGCAAGGCAGATGCCCCTGCGTGCAGCGAGCCGTCTGACAATCCCCAGGAGCCCCCAGCCCGGAGCTTGGGGAAGGGACGTGGGGCTCAGGGGCTGGTAGGCACCGGAACAAGAGGGATGGGGTCATCTGTGTGCAGGCAGGTGGGCGCTGGGTGGATGTGCCCCCGGTGGGGAAAGTCGTGAGGAGGCGTAGGGGAGGCCTGCAGGGGGAGTTTTAAGGAGATCTAAAAACAGAGTAATTCCTGGGCACTAGGTTACCTCCCTGTCCCCACTGTCTCACCACACTGTCCTCTCTTCTCTCCTCCTCAAACTGCCAGCCTCCTTAATTTCCTTAAATAAGCTATGGTTTACATAGAAACTTTATCTATGAAGGCTGGGCACAAAAACCACACCTAGCTTTTTTTCTTTTAAAAGCAACCCAAACCCAAGCGAAGCTGGAGCTCTGATTTATAAGCTCACGTCTCCTGGCACACTGGAATGCTACCATTGGGGGTGAGCATACTGGGTGAGTGTAGACCATGCTCCCTAGAGTCTGCTCGGCCACAGCTCACCCCCTGTGTTCAGGGACCATGAGAGAGAAGCCTTCGTTTCCTTCCTCAACAAGGACCCAGAGCTGGTGAGTGTAGAGGATCGGGTGCAGGAGCAGGCCAGGAGGGAGTCGGAAGTTGGGGGGGGGAGTTAGTATCAGTTTTGTTATTCATCTGTTACTCCCCCCCATGCCAGGACCATCTCAATACTCTTTGGAGTCTTCAACTTTCTTGGCTAGTTAATTCAAGAAATCTGTCTGTGCTGAAATTTGGATGGGGCATAAGCAGAAGTCAGATGAGGTTCACAAGGTAAGGAGCACAAGGTGAGAAGCAGCTTAGCTGTAGCCTGCCACTCACCCAACTCCTGGGTCTCCATGGGACCTGGGCTCTCCAGCGCCTGCCCAAGGGTACTCAGAAGCAGTTATGGGGAAAACTGTCCCTGTGAGCTGAGGGCATTCCTTACTTAGGGTCTGGAGGAGCACCCTGATCACCCCTTTGGCTCTCCATCGTTCCCCTTCCAGCAAGATCTCAGGCTCCCCGAAGCTGAGAACCTGGAGCCATGCTGGGGCCGGAGGAAGCTGGTGGAGCATCTCGGCCAGCTCAGCAGCTCGGGCTCCCCAGTCCTCGATTCGATTTCTGTGCAGAGACTGATTACACTTGACTGGTTGCCAAACATCCTATTTTGGTTACTGTGCTCATAAAACTGAGCTGTGATAACAAGGATGCCTTCTTTTCACACCAACTGAGTCATGAATACGGATCTGATACAGATATTTTTGGTGTGGGTCAGAATTTTGCTCTGTTTCTAAATGTTCTCTTTTCTTCCTTTTTAAAACCAGAGGAGATGTGAATGGCAGCCACTGAAACCTCCCCCAAAGACAGTTGTGGACAGCTTTGATTTTGGGGCCTGTGTTTCCCACTTCCCCTGGGGGGAGGGGGTCTGGAAAAGCCTTCTCTCCCCTCCTTGCCCCTTGCTCAAACACAAACTTTCCATAGAAATCTTCATGTGCTAAATGTTCCCCGATGCTGTAAATCCCGGTTCTGTGACATTGATTGAAAAACATGAAATCAATCACAACATTTATTAAGTATGTAAAATGTTGTACAACACCAGGCTTTCAGCTTACACACTGAGGACTGAGGAGTAAGCTGCATTAAATTAATAACTTCTGAGACCTTGGGACCCCAAAATAGCCAGCAGAGAGGCCCCGGGTGAAGAGCAAATGAGTCAATGTGATCTGTTATTTGTCGTTCACAATTTAAACAAACCTCTTGATAACATGAACATCTCAGTTAAGATGGGACGAGCCTCTCAATTACAGGTGGAGTTATTGGTTTGGGCCAGGCCTGACCACGGAATGCTTCTGCAGTGACAGATGACAGTTGGTTCTGGGAAAAGGAAGCTCTGTAAGTGCAGGTGCTGGCCCAGGGAGGGCAGGTCCGGAAGGCGATCCTCCGGCCGTGCGCCCACACGAGCCCAGGGCTGGAACGGCGGCCCCCCAGCGATGAAGCCCTCAAACGTCTGCCTTGGTGGAGGTGGGTGCTCAACACATTCTCGGGGGGGGGGAATCAAGCAGCTTAGACTGTTCTGGGCAAGCGTTTTGGAAAGTCTTACGTGCCTTTTTTAGTCTTATTTTTACAGAAGCAGGTTGTTATTGGCAACCATCGACAAGATGACTAAATGAATCAATGATGCAGGCGTTGTGCGGCCCGGTCTGAAACAAGGAGCCGGTGTGTTTCCATTTCTGTATTTGGCAGTCGCCCTCCATGCCCTTGGTGTGCGTGAATGCTGGGGACCGGCCCCCTGCCCCGCCAGCCGCTGGGATTGAGAGAGGAGGACCGCTCCCACGGACTGTTACCGTGAGGTCTCCAGCATCGAAATGTTAGCCAAATGCACCTTTTCTCATCCTCTCCCTCTCCAGTTAAGGACACCAAATGTCAACGGCTCTTACGTGACCTCAAGCTCAGCTTGGCAGCAGTATGTGCTCTGGGCAGAATGGCACGCAGAGGGCCCTCCAAGAGCTTAATGAGCAATCTTTCCTCGGCTTCCAGAGCTCTCTCTCAGCAGAGGGGAGAATAGGCCAGTGCTCACCCTGCAGGAAGAGGGCTGGTGCTCCAACTCCTGGGCTGTCTTTCTCCAGGAGGGGCTGTGGGACCCAAAGAGACTCTGTCCCCTCTGGTCCAGATGTGGCAGGGATGAGCATCATTCGTGCAGGACCCCTGGAGCAGCCCCTCTGGGTCCCCTGGGCCTTTGTCAGGCATCTGGTATCTTCACCAGGAGACAAGACTTTTCCAAAGCTGACTTGTCCTCCTGGGCAAGGGAACATGGCACAAAATGCCAGAATTTGAATTAGCAACTGGGGACGAACAGCTAGGTGTCTCCAAGTGAGGGAAGAAGCCCCTTCCTGCCTGCCTCCAATCACATGGTATGATAGTCTGATCTAGAGTTTCCTTGGTCTTCTTTGGGTCGTGAATGCCTTTGAGGAACTGGTGAAAGCCAAAGCCTGCCTCTGGAGTGCTGCCCGTGGGCAGACGTGTGAAAGTTCGCTGCTAAGTCTGCAGCACGTCCAGAGCACACCTTTGGACTGTTCCAGGACAGCATTGTGTGATGGAACTTTCTGTGCTGTCCAACATGGTAGGACAGCCACCTGCGGCTACAAGCACTGGGAATATGTGGCCATTGCAGCTGAGAATTTCACTTTCTAATCCTATTTAGTTCTAATTAATTTATATTTTTTTGTTCAGCCACAGGTGCCTAATGGCTACTGCACTGGAGAACAGTCCATTGGAGGACTCTGGGATTCAACTCAGGGAGATCTGGCAAGTCAAAAATTCCAGTGGACCCCTTTTGCTTGCATTTATTTGCACATTGACCTTGACTCCTTTCCACTTAAGGTCTGGGAGGAGGTGGGTTCAGCAAAGGTGTCTGGAGAGTGTCAGGGCTGGTGCAACCGTGTTTGTGTCCTGTGTGTCAGCTAGCCTTCAGGTGCACGGCCGTCATGTCTGGGCCCTCACAACCTGTTAATGGGTTTGTAGAACCAGCTCATGTACATTTTTCATGTGCATGACAAAAGTCAGACGTTCTAGGAAGCCTCAAGTTTTCCCTGATAACAGTGACACTTAATCAAATAGGGCAAGATCTTTTGAGAATGATGCTAATGTTTTTATTCTCCCAGGAGATACCTTTTTGGGGGGCTTCATGGAGGAAAGGAAGAGCTTCTCATGTGGGTTTGCTTAGGAAATATAAATATCTTTGAAGAAAAAAAAAAACAGTTAAAGGAAACACCTCCTGATCATGTCCTGCTCTAGCAGCTTGCTAACTAGACGCCACGAGATGGAAGGCACAGTGGATGGAACACAGGCACTCCTGGTGGGTCAGGCCTTGCTGGTACCTGCCAGACAGTGCATCTGGACCTAAGTAGACAGAGTGCTCAACGCCCCTACCTCAGCAGACATTTCAGGGCATTGTTTCTATGTCTCTGCTCTTGAGTCTGATGCAAAGAGACACCTGGCTGTGACCTTCCTTGGGGCCATTCCTGCTGCCTGAGCCCCACCAGCCCTTCCACTTCCTCCCCCATGCTGAATTCCAATACCTAGACCTTGGGTTCCGCCATGACCCAGCTGGACCCAAATTGACACCACCAGGGAGCCAGAGCCTTACGCTAGAGTCAGAATATGTCCACCTTTATCACGGACGAGTCTATCTAGGGAAAGAGCAAATACCACCCGATGGCCACCCTCCGAGCACGCCCCTGTGTTGCCAGCACCTGGCAGCCCCTTTTACTGCTCTGGGCTTATTCAGGTTCCTCTGTGCAAGTGACACCTTTATTCTGCCTTCTCTGTATGAAGAAAGGTGAGTTCCTGGCAGACATGGTGAGAAGAGGAGCCTTACATGGGAGAAGAGGTTTAGGAGGCATTAGTCAGAGGGGCTTAGAGGGACATGGGCCCAGTAGGAGCCCCTCCCTCGTGGTTGGGGGAAGGGTTGAGTAACTGACCTGTGAAAGTGCTCAGCCCAGCCATGCGTGGAGAAGACACTCATCGGACCTGGGCCGCCATGTTTATCCCTTCTTTCTTCTTCATTCCCCTCACCTTCTGAACCTGCAACTGGAGCAATCCTTTCACAACAGACACCTGCCCAACACTGGTAGTGAGCTTTCCTCCTGTGCTTATTAGTTTACTTCATCGTGGCAAGTTTCCTTGGGTCCTCTTGCCTCTTGTTGCAGGGGAAAAATGGAATCTCATTGGCTTCCTCTTTGGGAGAAGGGAGCCCTGCTTGAGGAGAAGGTAGACTAGAAGATGGTGGAAGCTGGTGTGACTTAAATTCAAAATTTAATCACCCAATTTTCTGTTATAATAAGCTAGATCTTCCTAGTTCAAGTGACTGACCATTGGCCATTTGTGTGTGGACTTTGTCACCTGTTGCTGATACTCTCCTGGGGCATCTAAGAGATGTGAGGTGATGGAGAGTGTACTGTTGACATTGGCAGGATGAGCTCTCTCTCCCTTTCCTTTCCCTTGAGGACTCTATAGCTTTGCCAGGGAGCCAAGATTTTAGTGTAAGAGACAAATATAAAGTAAGATGCCAACGGTATGGTAGGGGTAGAATCCCCTTTCCCAGCCCATGGTGGGCACCCTGTCCTTGAAGCATCCATGCATGGCTGTAGCATGGCATCAGGAATGACCCCCTCACAGGGAAGTTGCACCCAGCAATAGAGGTCAGCTCTGATCCCAGCACCAGGGCCCCATCCAATGGTTCTGGTTCTTGGGGGTGCTGTATACTTTCTAAGATTCTGGATCTTAGACTGACCTTTCTTTTGCTTTGGAGTTTTGTCCAGAGTTTGGTGTTTACATGGCGTGAATGGGATATGAAAATCCCCTGCAATTCTAGACTCTAATAAAGAGAAAAAGGAGGTTAAAAAAATCCTTCCTCAAAAAGGGGAGTATAACCCCCCACCCTTGAAGTATGATGGCACATAGTGATTTCCTTCCAAAGAGGATGGTGTGGAGACGGGAACAAAAGAGGAACTTTACAGTGGAGAAGGCTGATGAATACTCCTAAGCCAGGTGTCGAGGTTGACATCAACAGGGATAAGTCACGTTCGTCATAGGGACCCTTGATGTGATGAGAAGGGCACTTCGCCTCTGGAGTCTTCCTTCTAAAACCCATAACCCCAAACAAATCACGAGAAAAACATTAGACAAATCCCATAGAGGAACGCTCCAAAAATATGTGACCAGGACTCCTAAAAATTATCAAGATCATCAAAAACAAGGGAGGTCTGAGAAACTGTCACAGCCGAGAGGAGCCAAAGGAGACATGATGCCTAAAAGTCATGTGGTATCCTGGATGGGGTCCTGGGACAGAGAAAGGACGTTTGTCAAGGAAATTCAAATAAACTGTACACATTAATTAATAATAATGCATCAATGTGGGTTCATTAATTGTTACAAATGCACACTAAGGTAAGATATTAATAATTGGAGAAACCGGGTGTAGGGTATATGGGAGTTCTCTGAACCATTTTTGCACTTTTTCTGTAAATCTAAAACTGTTCTAAAATGACAAGTTTATTAAAAAAAAACATTTCCCTTCTTCTATCTAGAGTAGTCAGAATCACGGAGATGAAAGTAGAGGGTGACCACCAAGGGCTGGCGCAGGTGGGGAGTCAGTGCTTAATGGGGACAGAGGTTCAGTTTGGGAGGATGCAGACGTTCTGGAGTTGGATGGTGGGGATAGATGCACAACCGTGAACGTGCTTACACGAGCTGTATGCTTAAAAAGGACTAAGATGCCTTATTGTAGGTTATGTGCATTTTACCACAATTAGGAAAAAAATTTAAATTCCCTTCTTCATCTTCTTCCCACAGTGTGTGTTGTGGTGTGGCCTGGAAATCTGCTTACACCTGCTCTCCAGACTCTGGGCTCCTTGTGGATGGTCCAACTCAAGGACAAGACTCTGCACACACCACCTCCCACGACAACAGCCTGTGTCAACGAGATGTCTCTGCTCCACCTCTCTTGCGTTCTTGACATCCCCATGGGCTCAGCATGAGCAGGGCTGCTGTCTGGCCAGTTTCACGGACCCTCAGTGTCCTGAGGTGTGTCCCGTGGGTGGTCTGGAGCTTCCCTTTGAACACAGTCAGGGAAGACTGATCGGGGAAGCCTTCGTGAACATCTAAGATTCCTCCATGAGTGCTTGTTAACTGGAGGGACGTGTGATGGTTGATTAGTCCTGTGTGCTAGGCTTTGCCACCCTGGATGGGAGAACTCCCAGATGCCCTCACATCCTTGCCCTTCCCTGCTTTCTCCCGGTGACTTGCTTCCACCCGTTAGTGTCCCCCGGCTGCCTTTCCCTCCGGGTGACAGCTATCCACTATGCTCTGGCAGATTTCCCCTGTACATGATAAATAGTTGTCATTTTCTTTTCAAGAGTCCCACAGCCAATAAAAAGCAATAAAAAGCGAAATGACACACAAATTGTATCCCCAAAGAGCCATAAAGGTCTAAAATATTGCCGCATGTGATGATCAGATGAGATTCTTTGCTTTTAAACAAATAACCCTTGCTAACAAAGAAGACTATTCAAATGAGGAAGGGGCGGGGTCTTTGGGAAAGGTGGAGAGGGTGGCCTGGTCCGGGCTCACCCCAGGAGCTAGGGTCTCTGAATGCTGTTAGAATGATCCAGAAAGCTTCCTTCAGCATGTTGGCAGATGACTCGGTGACAGCTTTGAGCTGTAGCCAGTGGCAGTGTCACTGCTCTGGATCTCAGGTTAGTTGGGATGGTGTTTCTGCAGCTTTTGGAAGCCTAGAGAAGCACTCATCCCTGGTTTGTGAATCCCTGTGATTATTGGGAGTGGCCGGCCCCCAGAATCAATCACTGAATGTTAACAAGAACTGATGCCCAGACCCCAGGCCCAGAGATTCTGATTCCACTGGTTGTGGGGTGGGGGGTGGGGGGAATCCCAGCATCTGTGCTTTTGAAAACAGGCGCCTCCAATGTGCAGCCAGCGATGCAAGCCCCAGGAACTCCAGAGCCTGCACCCCACATAGAAGTGAAATTTAGTAATGTTCAAAATTTTCTGTTCTGTAAGATGCTGGCTTGCCGGCTACTCTCCATCCTGGGTGTCTCTGCTCAGCATTGTCCCTCAGCACAGGAGTACATGGCCTTTTCTCCTTAACCAGAGAGGAGGAGAAGGGTAGGAGAAAGCAGTGAATTCTGCCCAATGAGAACTACCTGTGCCAGTTTAATTTTTTCTACTTACCCTTACGTCCAGCACCTTCTCAACCCACCCTTACACCTGCCCTGTGTGCTATTATTATCCCCTGGGTATAGAGGGGAATCAGGTGGCAGCATGAGCCCAGGTCTCTCCCATACCTTGCAGACCATGCCTGGTTTGCAGCTGGGGTCCACAATCGAGCTGTGGATGGGTGCCGGAGGGAGGGGTGGGAACAGTCTGTGGAGCTGGGTGTTCACAGGGCAAGCCGTGGAGGAGGCTTCCAATGAGTGGCTGGCTTGGAGGGGTCTGAAAGACTGGCTGTGCATCTAGAGAAGGGCTGGGTGGTGGCACAGTGAGGTATAGGGTGTGGGGCTCCAGGGAACAGGAAGTGCACAGGGGTTGGGACATACTGAGTGGGGTTGCCAAGGTTCATTTCAAATGTGAGCAACAGTTTGCATTTGACTCTTCCCAAAATGCTTTTCTAGAATGATTCTGTGCGTTGATGTTGGAGGAGTCACCTCCAATCTTTTGGTGGGAAAGCCAGCAGCTGCTAGGACACAACGTCAGCCCCCAGATGATCCCCTGAAGCGCAGACACTATTGCTGCCTCTGGTGCGCAGTCCCCTCCCTGGAATCTCATTTCCCGTGCGCCATCCTCCCGAAAGTGGTGACCGTCACATTTGTGCCATCAGGGTGACCTTGTCCCGAGCCCATCACTCACTCCTGCGCTCGCATATGTGCCTGGCTGGGTCTCATCCATCAGGGCTGCGGTCTGGTCTGACAAGTCCAGCTTCCCAAGAGCTGCCGAATGAGCTCTTCCTTCTGCCCGGCTGGGCACACGAGGAGCAGGGCCGCAGGAGGGAACCCACTGGGCGTCACTGGGAGGAAAGGCCAATCCTAAACCAAAACCCAAAAGACAAGCACCAGAAGCTGCTCATAAGGGTCCAGGCATGTGGTCACCTGTGGAGTGAGCCCCACATCCGGATGATCCTTCCGTCCAGGCACATCCATATAACCTCTTAAGTCAGGAAGGGGACATGGGCCATTTTAAAATTCCAGCCAGGGTAGGAACAGAAAGGCATCCTGGCATTTTGGCCACTAGGGAGCCACTTTGCCAGCCCCCTCTGCCCCCCAAACCTGGGCGGGCGCTCTTGTTGAAGTGCCCGAAGAGGAGCCAGGAAAAACCGCGCAGGTGTCACTGCTGTGTCAGAAACTTGGTGATCTCTAGTATTTCTGCCTTAGTTGCAAACGCTGGAATTCTAGACATGTGTCAGGCCCCCGAGAGCATTCCAGCCCAGAGTGTCAGGGCAGATGTGAGGAGTGTGAGCACAGCATGAGGTGGGAACAGTGAGAACAGTTGCCAGCTCTCCGCGTGGCTGTGGGGCAGGGGGTGCGCACGCCAGGAGCAGGCATGCAGCTGCGGGGGTGGGCACGGGGCCGGTGCGGCCCGCAGAATGACAGACCAGCTGTGTCTCCCGCCCGCACTGCTCCTTTGTGATACGGGCTCGGCTACTCTCCCTTTCTTATGCTCATTCATTCATTCAACAACTGTGTGCATATCTCCGTAATGTTTCCTATTTGATTTAAATTACCAGGTACTGTTGTATCACTGGTGGGCGTGTGGGGAGATTAGAATGGAGGCTTTATAGAAGCGGGCAGAATGAGTGGAAGCCATCAGTCCACAAAGGGGCAGAAGTCGACCATGTATCGAGGGACTGTCGTGTGCCCTGCATTCTCACAGGTACGCGGCACCCGGTGTGGGGTGATAGCCTGTGCTCTGTGAGGGGGGTGTTATTTCTTCCCATTGGCGGGTGGGGGATGGGAAGATGTGAGAGGCTGAATTACAGGCCCGCTGTCAGGACTCGAACCCTGGGCTGTCTGACTCTGGTCCTCATGCTCTCATTGCCAAGAGGCTGCCTCTGTGTGCCCTGAAGCAAGCCGTGCTCCAGGATGTGGGCAGGGTCGAAAGAGCTCTCCTGGAGCTGGACACAGGGTTTGTGGGGCCTTCCTGACTCACACAGTAGGAGCCAGAGTCGAGAGGATGGGGCGGGTTTCACCGGCAGGAGAGCAAGTGGGAAGGGAATTGCTGGTGGATAGAGCAGGGCTGGGGGAAGTGTTGGCCATGGTCCTGAATAGCAAGTGGCCTGGAGTCCGCCCCCACGTGCAGGGAAGAACAGAGAGTAAGTCAGAAGGGCCAGCAGGGGTTCGGATGCCCTCTGGGGAGCCGGCAGTGGCTCAGCAGACAGCGGATTGTACCCCTGCACCCATGTTATGAATGTTTCTAGGAGGCAGGTGTGGCTCAGGGCTGCACGGTCAGAGACACCCTGCTGGAGCCTGCTGCCCTGTTCTCTGCTCACTCACACAGAGCTTCCCACGAGTCCAGAGTCTTTCCTGAGCCAGGGCTGTACACTGGTTATCTCCTTGCCCCATGTTCTTCCCTGACTCTTACACGGCCGGCCCCTTCCCACCTTTCAGGTCCCACCTAAGGACTTCCCTACCCACCCCAACCTAAGGTCCCGCCTTCCCGTTCTCCGCCACAGCAGGCTTTTTACTTCACCTGTGTTGGATCGGATGGGTGCCTCATTACTGTTTTAACTCCCGTCCCCTGATGCCTAGTGATGCTGAGATTCTGGGCTCGTGTTCATTAGCTGCCTGGGCACCCCCTCCTGCTGGGTCTTGTCTGCTGACAGCCTGGGATCATTTTGCTATTTGGTGACTTTTGCATGATTTGTAGGAGCTCCTCGTGTATGATGAAAACCATCAGTTTGACTTACAATCACCCGTATCACCTCCCAAAAGCCGTTCTTTTACTTGGGATGTCTTTTGCCTGTGGTCACCTGTTGCACAGAGGTTATAATTTGATAGAGTCGATGGGTGAACTTTTCCTTGAGTGACTTCTGCTCTGGTGCTGTTTAAGGCATGCTCTCCTGTGCTGCTCAATAAGGGAGTCTGTAATTCCTTCCACTTGCCTTCAAGTTTCCATGTTGGTTTCCAACTCCATCCGGAGTTCACTTCTGTACATGATGGGAACATCTACTTGTGTTTTTCCTTTCCTACAGGTAGACAGTTGTCCCCACACAATTGATAGAGTGTCCCCACTGACTTCTAATGCCTCCTCTCTCTGTTAAGGTGAAGACCTTCCGTGAGAAATGCAACGCCCCAAGAGAAGGGACTGAAGCAAAAGGAAGAGTACAAGTTGGAAGCCAGCCCTTCCCAGGCTGGTCTGGCGGTCTGGCTCCAAGAACACAACTCCTCCGTCCGTAAAGCATGCTCCTCACCCTCCTGGTCCTAGATGAGGGGTCTCCACCACCCATCCAGGTTTCCAAACGGCACGATGGAAGAAGAGTGGGAAAAGAGGGTGAAGGGCATGAGTCCTGTACTTTAAGCTGCTATCCGGAGTTTTGGTTTGATCCATTGGCCAGACTTCAGGAGTTGGAAATTCCAAGTAGCCATGTTCCCAGACAGAAACTGGGTCTTCTGTGATGGGGTAACCAGATAGTAGAGGGGGAACCTTTTCTATCTTATGCCAGAGTTGCATAGCCGCATACATATTTCTGGGCTTTTTATTCTGTTCTCTAGATCTCATTGCCTGTCCAAACATGAGAGCCTCTTAATTACCGCGGGTAAATCTTGATACCTGCTAAGGTTTTGTTAATTTCCTGCTGCATCGTCATAGTTATTCTCTGACTTTTATTCTTCCAAACAAATGTTGTAAGAATCCGTGTATCACGCACAACGAAACTCCCGATTGTGAATTTTATTGGGTTTCATTAAAATTATAGATTAATTTGAGAAAGTGCTGACTTCTTTAGGATATGCTCTTTCTACCTGTGGTCATAGCGACCTGCTTCATCTACTCAGGACTTCTGCCAGACCCTTCAGTAATATCGCACAAACGTCTTTTCCAGCTCACCTTTTCTTATATTTATTCCTATGTACCTTGCAGTTTCTGTGGCTTTGGTAATTTTTTTTTCTATTACATTTTCTGATGGGATTTTTCTAACACAGAGAACTATTTGGGTTTTTGCATATTGATGTTGAATCCAGAAAGTACCCTAAATCCCCTTATTAGTTCTATCTACTAGGTTGGCAGTAGAGTCTTGGAATTTCTCTGTAGACGGTCTCTTCCTCTGCAAACAATGGCAGTTTTGCTGTTTCCTTCCCAATCCTAGTACCTCGGTTCTCTTTTTCAAATGCAGTTATGACATAACCTCCTTTTTTTTTTTTTTAAATCATGTAGAGGATGTTTCTTCTGTTCTGGATTTACTAGGAGGTTTCTAGTTTGTTGTTGTTTTGTTTTGCTTTGTTTGTTTTTATACCTGCACTTGATGCCGAATTCTGCAGGGTGGGGTGGCGGTAGGAGGCACTGCCTGACCCCGGCCACCTGTTTCCCTGCTGAGTCAGAACCCCTCCCATCCCCACCCCCTCCGGTAACAGTCCTAGACTCTTACCTGAGCTGCGTCTTATTTCCCTGAATAAATCAGCCCACTTGGCTACAAGGTACCCTTTGTTACTACATTGTGAGATTTAATTTTCAAATATTTAATCTAAGATTTTTGCAACTATGTTCTTTGTGAGGCCAGCCTGTAATTTTCTTTTCTCATAATGCCCTTGCCCAGGTTTGATATTGAATTATACTGGTGTCAAAAAAATGAGTCATGTGTTTTATTTGCTTCATGTATTTGCTGGAACAATTTGTGTAATAAACACATTCTCTTGTCCTGGAAGTTTTTGTAAAACTCTCCCTTAAAAGCCACCAAATCCTGTGTGTGAGTGATTTTTACAATTTTTATATAGTACACTCTCCATCTCTCCTAAATGTTCAGATGTACTGACGAAAGATTGCTCACTATAGTCTTATAATTTTAACGCTTCTGTTTATCCATAGTTATTAACACTTTTCAAGTTCTTTTTTTTTTAAAGATTTATTTATTTATTTGAGACACACAGAGAGAGAGAGAGAGAGAGGCTGGGGGGAGGGGCAAAGGGAGAGAATCTTCTAGCAGACTCCCTGGTGAGCATGGAGCCTGACTCAGGACTCGATCTCATGACCCTGAGATCATGACCTGAACGGAAACCAAGAGTCGATGCTCAACTGACTGAGCCACCCAGGCACCCCAAACACTTTTTAAGATCTTAATTCTATTTATTTGTTTCTTCTGTTTTCTCTTTGACCTTCTGCTCAGTTGACTATTAAACAGTTTCTTTCAAAGAGACTGATTTTGGTTTTATAGATCATCTGTATTTTGTTTGTCTCCTGTGTTTTATCATTTCCTATCTATTCAATGCTATCTACAGCCTCCTTTTTTTAAAATTTTTTTATTGTTATGTTAATCACCATACATTACATCATTAGTTTTTCATGCAGTGTTCCATGATTCATTGTTTGTGCATAACACCCAGTGCTCCACGCAGAATGTGCCCTCCTCAATACCCATCACCAGGCTAACCCATCCCCCCACCCTCCTCCCCTCTAGAACCCTCAGTTTGTTTTTCAGAGTCCATCATCTCTCCTGGTTCGTCTCCCCCTCTGACTTACTCCCCTTCATTCTTCCTCTCCTGCTATCTTCTTCTTTTTCTTTTTTCTTAAAATATGTTGCGTTATTTGTTTCAGATCTGTGATTCAACAGTCTTACACAATTCACAGCGCTCACCATAGCACATACCCTCCCCAATGTCTATCACCCAACCACCCCATCCCGCCCACCCCCCGACCACTCCAGCAACACTCAGTTTGTTTCCTGAGATTAAGAATTCCTCATATCAGTGAGGTCATAGGATACATGTCTTTCTCTGATTGACTTATTTCACTCAGCATAACACCCTCCAGTTCCATCCACGTCGTTGCAAATGGCAAGATCTCATTCCTTTTGATTACAGCCTCCTTTTTTGATCCTCTTATTTTAGTGGGTGCTTGAATGATCAGGTCATTTATTTTATAACTTTAAAAAGTTTAGTAAAAACTATAAATTTACTTTTAAGGACTGCTGTAGCTCTGTCTCATGAGTTCTCATATAAAGCGGCATTTCTGTCAATGAGTTCTAAATATTTTGTTATTTCTATTGTGATTTGTTCTTTAAACTATGGGTTATGTTTTTTTATATACATATATCTTAGTACATATTTTTATACTTGTTCATTTTAACCATTTCTCTGTTATTTGGCATTTGGTCTATTTCTTTTAAATAGCATGTAACTGGATTTTTTATGATCCAGTGAGATGGTTTCCGATTTTTGTGGGTAATTATGATTGTGACATTTATTGTGAGTACTAATACATTTGTTTCTATTTCTCTCCTTACCTGAGTTTGGTTGTATCAATGAGGCTTTTCTTATATTCTTTTCTCCCTCTGGTTTGGAAGGTATTACATCTCTTTACATATATTTTAGCTAATTCCTTTAAGTTGTTAACTGTTTCTCTTCCAACAAAGTCGAAGTTATTTGGTGTTTTTTTCCTTCTCCAATTGCAACCCCCCTCAACCTTGCATTGTTGTCTGGAAGTTTAATTCAATATTCTTAGATTAAAAAATTCTAATTAGAGGTTAAACAGATTCACTGAAACATTTTTTTATCAGTTTCTTTGCTCAATGCGGTCTTCAACAGACCACCCTCCTTTAGTTCACTTTTCTTCTTGCTGAAGTATCTTCTTTAGTAGTTTTCTCTGTGAGGAGCTGGGTGGTAAATCTTGTTTCTCATTTCACACTGTGATAGTATCTGGGCTTCCTTTGCCTTCAGTCTGGAACAGCAGCTTCGGAGGGCACGTTGAATGCTATGCACCCTTCACCCTTGGAGGCTGTTTATTCTTCATCTTCTAGCATCTGTTGTTGCTAAGGAGACATTTGCTGTCAGTCTGATTACCATTCTTTTGTAATCACATGTGTTACCATTCTTTTGTAATCACATGTGAAACACGTGTGTTTTCTTAGCTTCCAATACTTTCTTTCCCCTTCATATTCCGTAACAGTTTCATTGCGGTTTACTTATGTTTACCCTGCCTAGCACTCAGTGTGGCTCATTAGCTGAAAGCTCGTACTTTTTCATCCCATTGTGAAAATTTCTAGCCGTGCATTCTCCAAATATCGTTTCTTTGCCACCTACCATTTTTTCCTTCATGCATCTTGCAATCTCAGTTTCTCTTCTACATCCCTTAGTGTGTCTTCCACTTCTCTTAATCTCTCTCTACTTTGTGCTGCATTCAGAATGAGCTTCACCATGCATATGCTTTCTATGACCATTTCCATATTGAAAGAATTCCAGTGTCTATATTTTTCACTCCTAGAATCTTTAGTTGAGATTTTTAAAAAAATGGTCTGTTATTAATTCATATCTGATTCCTACTATTTTGTTACCTTCTTGTATATTATTCCTTTCTTAATCTCTTTGAGGCTCTTAAAGGTACTCTAGAGTCATGTTTTGGGGTTTTTCTAATGTTTGCCTTTCACCAGTGGTGAATGCCTTAACTGATTTTGCAGTGTTCTGGCTGTCACAGTTGGTGTGACATCAAATGCTCTGGAGAACCGTGTGCTGAAAGTATGGGAGTCTCACTCTCTTCCACCTAACACTGTTTCGTGGTTTTGCAGTTGTTTTTCTTCCGCTCTGGAGAGTCCTGGTCCAGACCAGTGCTGCATTAGAGAATCCCAGCTCCCAGCCCAGGGTGATGCTGGGGAGGGCACAGATACGGCCATGGGTCAATGGCACATCAGCCATGTGGCCGCTCTGCTCCCCAGCTCTCCCTAGCATCCTTCCATTTGTTCCTGGTTTCATCTGTAAACCTATCTGGAGTCTCCCACCACATGGGGTTGCCTGAGTCCCTACTGGCCTCAGGAGTCAGACCCCTCCCACTTCTGATAGACTTTTGGCCCCAGAGCCAGACATGCCCCCAGCTTTGATTCCTTTCCTTCACCATTTCTGTTTCAGGTCCACAGAGAGCTTTATTTTCTATTCGAGCATTGATAAATACTTAAAACATATGCTTAATTAGCTTTTGCTGTGTTGGAGCAAGGAGAACAGTTGAAGTTTGAACTGAGATGCAAAGTTGCCTGGAAGTCCAGCCCTACATCCCCCACAGACCCAGTTCAGTGGAGGAGCTCATTCAGTGAATGACGGTCTGTTTCTCCAATCTCAGGTATTTTAGGGGCTATGAGTCTCCTCCTTTGAGGGTACAGAAAGGGAGCCTTCCAGTGGTGGAAGGCACCAGGGTGCAGTCCGTTTCTTCACCAAAGGCCACCAGGGGCACATAGTCAGGCTCCGAATCTGGGAGGTTTAGAGAGGAGGCTGCAGGAGAAGGAGAGCCGCTTAATGCAAACTGGGTCCCCAGCACAGCCGGTGTGTGAGGCATATGCTGCAGAGGGAGATAATGAGTCTGTCCTTGGATGGGCTGGTGGTGCTGTCTTTCCTAATGGGATGTTAAATGAAGTTATGTCAGACACAGGCTTACTTATTTGGGAAAAGACAATCAACACATTCTCATCTCCAATTCCACTTAGTAGCTGCTGCCTGACATGACAAGCAATTGAAAAAGTTGGAGCTGATGTTAGTGGTGATGGTCTTATCAAGACTTGGCTTCATCCAAGTGTATCCCTTTGTGCACGTGTGCATGTGTGTGCACACACATACATGTGTGCATGTGCAGAACAAGGTGAGAGAGAGAGAGAGAGAGAGAGAGAGAGAGAGAGAAAGCATTTCCTAGGCTGATCCACATCAGAATGCATTGTATTTGGCATTTCTGGCTCCTGCCCTGAGTCTGTCTGCATCTCCTTCACGAGGTCCTGGAACTCAGTAAGGTCAGCGACCCTGCATTTGGAATTGTACTGACTTTTCACAGCTAACAGCCAGCATGTTGCCAAGAAGAGATTTGATTGTTGAAGGTATCACATCTTGCAGGGAAAAAGAGATGAAATCTTGAAAACCCAAGATATTGCAAGTAATTATTAAAGCAAGTAGTTTATAGATCAATTGCCCCATCCACTCAAGTGCAAATAGCCTGGGACCTCAACCACATGGAAATCTCTGAAAATATTTGTGTTAAAGCCCCTTGGTAAATACTCCCTGCGGTGCTTTTGGTGCACAAGGCAATAAAAGATGTTTTGTTTCAGTGCACTCTTCCCATGATTTAAAAAGGAAATGGGAGATGTGTACAGCAACCCTGCCATCATGCATCCTCCAAAGCTGCTCAGCCACAACGGAACATCTCTTCTGTGCGCTTAAGGGGGATCACAAGGACCATAACATACAACACAATTTGTGTTGAAGCAGTAAGTGGTAAACTTTTCTCCTTCTACAAATTCAGTTGGTTAATCTCATTTTTAATGTAGCATAAACCCTGCCCCATAAAAACGGCATGAAAAATGGAATGATGTGAGACCACACAGAGGTGATGGTGCTGACTGAGAAGGAAACGTGGATGCCGCCATCAGCCAAAGCTGGACCAAACAGCCGCGGCAGCCGGCGGTCATCAATATGTGCATGCCTTTAAAAATTTTCATTCCTATTTGTGTATGGTCTCTACTGGATTGAAAAGACCTCTCATTTAGTATGAGTCTCATAATTCACACTTTTGTTCATTCTGCAGGTAACTGTGAGTGTGGACGACGTGTTTGGAACTTTGTTGGAACTAGGGATGCAGTAGAGGTCATGGGGGAAAAACCACCTGCCCTCAGTGAAGGTGCATCCTGGTGGGGGTGTGGCGACATTCAAGAAACACCTCAAGAAAGGAGACCGTGGAGATAACCACTGGGAAAGAAATACACACGGGCGACGAGGTGGGGTCCCCGAGCAGGTCACCTGCTGTCTTGTCTCCTGGTACCAACGGTTCTTTTCATTTGTGATGCTCATGACACTTTTGTGATTCCTTGTGCTCTATGCAAACAGAAATCTTTTCCATCTTCTTCACTTGGTCATTCTTGGACTCAACACCAAGCCTGTCCTGCGGCAGTTAATGTGTTTGAATCGATCGATCAATCAATCAATCAATCAATATATCAGTGAAACCTTCGCTGACTGACCTCAGATAACGTGGGAGTTCTGTTAATCCCCCTGTTTCTCTTCCTTCCTACCCTGTCGCTGTGTGCAGTGTGTGTTACAATCACACACTGGCCGATAAATCGTTAATTGTCTCTACTCATTTCATGGGTCACTGGGAAACTTTTTCCCCAATGAAATTATTTCTCAAGGGCAGATGTTTGTCTTCACTTTCTTTATTACTCCTCACAATCAGTGCCTCTGGACGCCTAATGTCTGGGTCGAGTCCCGTGCTGGATCCACACCTGTCACCGTGTTAGAATCTGTGCTCTTCTGTCCCCCGTTAACGACGGTGTGGCTCTGTCCCTGGAAGGGACAGGAAAAGTGCGTAATTGGAAATTCCCCATCTCAGACGTTACTCAGGTTAGGTGAGGGCAAGTCAGTTCAACTTTCATTTCTTGGGGTTTTGTACCCTGCTGTCCTTTATGAATATTCTTTCAGAAAATGTGAAAAAGGAAAGAAGCTTCCGGGCCACAGAGAAAACAGGGAGGTGAAGCAAGATTCTCAAAGGCTTTTCTCCGGAAGTCGACTGGTTGTTCTCATCAGTCACAGGAGAAGCCGACAACAGAGCCCATGGACTGTTAAGAATCTGTTCTGTCCTCAATTTCTTTTCTTCCTGGCTCTTCCTCCCTGTCTCCTTCCCTCGCTCTCCCCTTAGGGATGGTCAGCGGTGAGTGGAATGAACCAGGAAAATTATGTTCAGGGTGGATCCACAAACACACCTGTTGCCGTGTGATGCTGGGAATTCAGGACAAACAGGGCCTCAAGGAGTGTGTCCTGCACACGGGGGCGAAAGTATCTGGAGGGAGTCCTGGGCAGTCACCCAGAAATGGCAGCCTGGGGCCAGAGTGTCGGGTGCCTTTGCGTTCTAGGGCACAGACCTCCCTTTGCTGGTATCGTCCCTTCCTCCAGCTGCCCCACCTGGATCTTTAACTCCTGGACACCGCGGGTCTTACCTTCAACCTTTTTAGTCCGTATCACATGACTGAAGATTGGCTGCTTTATCCCTTATTTGTTCAGAGTGAGACACTGTTACGGAACAGGATGTGCTTGCAATGTGGACCAGGAAGACATGGCCCCTGTGTTTACTGGCCATTAGATCTTGACTGAGTTAATCCATGTCTCTGAGCTTGCGTTTCTCCTTCTGCAGGATGGAACCAGTAATAACCCCCTGCAGGGTGGGGATGAACGCCCAGTGGGAGAAGGTTTTACAAAACCACTTTGCAGATTTGAAAGTGCTCTCTGCATGTCAGCCAGATAGGATTACTGTGTTTGGTTGCTATCACCAAGGAGTCTAAAATTTAATTATAGAGGTGCAGGTCCAGTGTGCCTCCTTCTTATGCCAGTGACTGTGCAGCACAGAACAGGTGGTCATTTCTTGATAGATGGGTATAGGATATGAATCTATTCCACAAACATTTATTAATCAAACACCTACTATATATTCCCTCTGCTTGGTCCTGTGGACAGCGAAAAAATGAACAAAGCACCATCTCAATAGAGTCTCCTTTTTTCTTCTAAAAAGTTCTATTTTTCTGATGATATTTGTAGAGCACCCGCCTATGTTTTAATCCTGGTAACTCTGAATGTGACCTTTCAGGGAAAGGAGAATGAAGGTTGCAGCTGAGCGGGCCTTGAGATGGGGAGGTCATCCTAGATGGTCTAAGGGGGCCTGATATCATTGCAAGGGTCCTTGGAAGTGGACGAGGGAATCAGAAGGACGTTGGACAGTGTGAGACAGACTTGCTTCACTGTTGCTGTCCTTGAAGATGGAGGGAGGTGCCGTGAGCCAAGGCAAGGAAATGGATTTTCCCCTGGAGCTTCCAGAAAGGAGCCCAGCCCTGCCCGCACCTTGACTTCAGTCCAGTGAGACTTCTAACCACCAGAACTGTCAGGGAATAAATCTGTGTTGCTTCGCACCACTGTTTTGTGGAAATTTATCTCAACGATAGAAAACTAACATATTATTACCCCCTTCTCCTTAAACGTTAACCTCATTCAACAAATATTTACTGTGTTCTTTTTTAGAAATCTTTTTTTTAAAGGTGTTATTTATTTATTTGACAGTGAGCGAGAGAGCACAAGCAGGGGGAGCGGCAGGCAGAGGGAGAGGGAGAGGCAGTCTTCCCCGCGGAGCAGGGAGCTCGACGCAAAACTCGATCCCAGGACCCTGGGATCATGACCTGAGCTGAAGGCAGACACTCAACGACTGAGCCACCCAGGCGCCCCTATATACTGTGTTCTTCTTACGTGCCAGCCTCTGAATAGGTGCCTGATCTGGGATGGTGGGGAGAGCTGGACGTGCTCGGTCCCTGCCCTCACGGAGCTTAGTGTGATCGGGGAGAGGATGCCAATGAAGCATGTTTGGAACGACAGCTGCAGTGCGGGCCCAGCAGGGCAGGTATGTAGCACCTCCTGTGACCGCAGCAATCTAGCAATCTGTCAGGAAATCACCCTGAGGCTGCCCTGTTGCCCCCCTCCCACCAGATGTGTCCTCCTCCAAGGAGCAAAGAAAGGCCAGGCCAGAGCTGGGGGTGTAGGCCGCCGAGCCGCAAGGTGCTGGGCAGCTGAGCTAGGGAGCTGCTCCTTCAGAGCAAAGCCCTTGACCAACCAGCCTTGCCATTCCACTCCAGGTGGCTCCCGGGCGGGCCAGGTCAGGGGGATGTCTCCTCCTGTCTTTCTTCTGCACCGTCAATCAGTGGAAAAGACATCAGAGACATTTACAGAGCACAGCTAATCAGTTAAGCATTCAATTAATTAGGCAATCATTTCTTTGCACTTGATTTTCATTACAGTGAGTTTATTTTAGTTTCTTGTGTAGGAAAAACAGGTGCTCACATTTAGCTCCATCAGCTTCCTGTTGCTGTTTGATTCACATATTATTTTTAAAATAGGTTTATTTTGGGGACAAATGTGACCTGAAAAAACCCACTCATATTTACTCACCCATGTTGCTATTTTTGTGCTGCTGGTGGTGGTGGTTTCTCCCCCAACACTGGGACGGTTTAGGAACGTAAATGAAACTCCATGACATCACACCCCACTGGTCCCTCTTGCACAGGAAAGAAACCCAAATGTAAACACTAGGGATCTACAATAGGCGAGGCCCCCACGTAGACTGAGGCTTACGTCTTTTCCTAAAAGGCGGTTCTTGGTCCAGGTCTGGATAGCTTCCAGGCTCCTCCAGCCGTGTTCAGGCCCTGGGACGTCAGGCCAGTGATGCACCCGAGTGCACACCCAGAGTGATGGCCCACTTGCTCACGTCTCACAATGCTGCTGTCAGCGTCAAAGGCCCCAGCCCGGGGCCCTGCAGGTGCCCGCCTGGCACGCCAGCCAGTCCGCGGTTAGGCGTCCATAGTCAGAGTACAAATGTGAGCAGGTGGAATGAGTGATATGCATGTTCATTACTCTCTCCCAGTCCCTGCTTCTAGAGGGAGGCCATACACACTTTGCTTTCTGCCTTCAGAGAAAGGTCAGTGTGCTGCGGTTCTTCTGTGGTTTTGAAATGAGACGCAAGGATCCTTAAACTGCTCCCTCCCTACTCCCCCCCTCCCGGCTACGTTTCCTTTGCCTGTGTGATATAAAGGGTTAATATAAAAATAGAAGTTCTCAAGGCATTATAGAGTTCCTCTGAGTTCCCATGGAAACCAAGCAGTGCAAATATGTGAAGGATTTTTTTTTTTTTTTTAAGTTGGCCAAAAATTTCATCCTCCAAAGATTTGGGGTCATTCTGCCTTATGGCCTGGGAAAACTTCTTTTATTTTTAAGATTTTCAAGAAATTAGTAAAATCTCTTCACCTGTCCCCACCCCCCCCACAGGTACCCAAGCCACAGACTTTTTTTTTTTTAAAGACCATTTCTGTCCCCACCAGAAGTGGTCTTTTTGTGCTATTTCCAATAGCACCCCTGGAGGGTTTAAAAAAAATCTTTTTGAAACAAAGTTTCTTCTCTCCAGTCTAGCAAGGGAATAAAGATTCTTTCTTTCTTTCTGTTTAAAGCAATTTGGAACAAGTCTGGTCACTGACCCCAAGCGGATGGTGACAAAATCCCTTGGGGACATCCAGAACAAACATTTTGGGAGAGCAGAGCCCTGGGTCAGGGCTGCCTTTTGCTTCTCCTTCCCCTAGTCAGATAGACTGCACTTGGTCAACGGGAACCTCTTCTGGACATCGCTGCTGAGGCTGGAGAGTAGAAAAGACATAAAATGAGGGCTTTTGACCCCACTGCTTGATTTCATTAGAGGGTGATACACAGTCTGGCCTGGGCAGGCTGCAGAAGAGCCCCAGCAGCTCCCATCTGCCGCGAAGCTGGTGCGAGCACGAGTCCCAGAGCATCATTTCTCCTGCTGGGTCCCCCTGCCCAGGCCAGGGACGAGTGCCCAGGCTGTGTTATGGCTCCAGGGGTCTCTCTGCCGCCCCCTCCCCAGGAGAACTGCCCTCTGCTGCGGGAAGCCACATGGTAGGGAGGTGACACCCTCTCCAGGACTGATGGTTACAGGGACAAAAGTGGACCCTGAGTGAGGCCAAGGCCACGTTCTATCTTCCTGCTCAGACCTACCCACTCCATGTCATTTCCTCTACTCCCTTTCAGGTTTCTCATCCCCACTCTCCTGCCCGAATCCAGTCCTTGTCTCAGGCTCGGTTTCACGAGGAGCGCCTTCCCGGCTAGACCTTCCCCTGACATGCTTCCCTGCTTTCAGCATGATAAATCATCACTGGGCCTTTTTAATGCACTTTTCCACATGAACAACAATGTTCAACTGGATGTCAGTCATCAGGCAAACATAATTGGATCGGGAAAATGTTATATTGTGAATTAAGTTGACTGATGGGGAAATGTCAGTTTTATTAACATTCTTCCTTCAGATGATAATTTTGTATCCATAAAGATGAATAACAAAAGAGTTACAGAAGGCGTCAACTTGGAAGATGGAGTCCTTTTAATCAAGTCTGCTTTTCCTTCCTTTCTTCCTTCAGTTTTTAAATATTTGATCTCTCTGTGGGGAACTGTTTCCATGTTGTTGGCCTGGGATTGGGAAGAACATCCCCAGAGCAGACTGTCTGGCCTAAAGCCAGTTCAGTGTACGCTGTCCGGACGCTGTGTGTGGGGACACTGTGGGGGGGGGGGGGGTGGCACCGGCATGCTCCCGTGCGAGTCCTGAAGGGGGCTGAAGATGGTGGAGGGAGTGGTGCTTGGCATCAGCAGCTGGGCTGATGGGACCCCAGTCAGCCCCTCACCAGTGTTACCTTCCAGGAATGCACTCCCTGTAGTTACAAGACTTTGACACTGGCTTCCAGTTCCCTTTTCCTGTTTTGGTTATCCTGCAGAATATGCTGGAAGGCTCTGGCATCTCCTCCCGCCTGGCTCTTGCATGACTCCTTACTGAGTAGTCCCCCACCTGCTCATGCCTCTCTGGGAACACCTTCCCCTCAAAGCGGTTTGGGCCCTGCTTTTAAAGGTGGGACCTTATGACACTCCCCAGCTTCCACTCTTGAAGAGGACGTGCTTCTGAGAAAACAACTTTCTGTTTCTCCAGGAAGGAGTGCAGGTAATTGTGCCCTCAGGAAATGAGGCCCCTCTGCACGCTGGTTCGCGGTCTGTCCTGGAACCATCAGCCCCCAGGACGACGGCAAGGGAGCTGTTCTCTGGGCCCCAACCCCATGAGGCCAGTGTGTCCTCTGCGGATCAAAGGGCTTCAGGGATTTGCTGAGAGTGACACATCTTGCATTTGGTGGGGTTCAGATTTAAACGCAGAACAATCTTTCCCTCTGGTGTCCAGTCACACAACCGTCCATGAGTGTGTTTGAGAGAATGGATGTGTGTGTGTATGTGTGTGTGAGAGAGAGAGCGAGAGAGAGACCCTGCTAGTCAGGGTCTATTGGAACATCTGGGATTCTGTCCCTTCTTGGGAACAAGCAAGTCACAGGAGAACCCCATGCAGGCAGGCACCACTCGGATGAACCCAGAGTGGCATCTCCCTCGGGGGCATCAGAGACGGGATGTGGGTTTCCAGCAGGCACACGGAACATTTCACCTAGATTGGTGATATTCTGGGTTTTAAGATAACTGCTGGGTTCATTACCTTATGCTTTTGCATGTAGGAAGTTTCCGTGTAGAAAGCTCAATCGGGCTACTGTCAGCAAATTGAACTGTCCACAGTGGTCACAGTCCTAATGATTTTGAGAAAAAAATCCAGCCCTTTGGTTGAAGGTACTTACAGATGGCTTAGGTTCAAATCTGTCTTTCACCCTCGGTCAGGCATGCTCCCATTTCGGTAGAGTCCACAGGTGATGTGCTCTTGGCTCAATGCGGTGCAGCGATTTCTATCTGCCCCTTTAGCACACTGACCTCCTAGCGTGGGCACAGGACTCAGTTGTTGGCGGTGCAGAGAGAGGCCCCTGCGGAGGGCTGAGCTCACACTCTGGCCGGGCAAAGGGAATAGGAGTCTTTGAAATCCCGTATCCCCACGTCTGGGGCCTCCAGCTTTTCGGTGTGTAAGGACCCCCAGCAGGAGGAGGTCTGAGCTGATTACCGTGAGGTCCAGATCTCACACATGTAGGACAATGACGGCTTCCTCGCCAGACAACTTAAGCCTCTGCCCTGCAGCCAGACAGCCTGAGGGTAAAAGGTGACCGGATTTATCTTCCTTTTTATTTTCAGGGGATGCACTAGGTTTACCGCTCCTCGGATGTGATGGCACACCCCTTGCTCCCTTCCTTTCTGTAGGATCCCACACCCTTGCCCATCAGTGACCCCCTGTGCCCTCTTGAGAGAGGAGTGTTCTCCCCTGTGCCGATATGGGCTGTGGCCAAGTCACACATGTGGCCGAGGGAATCTGAGTAGATTCAGGGGTTATCTTATCAAAGACGCTTTCAGGGGTGCCCAGGTTTCCAGTGCTGGTCCTGCTCTGCCCTCGTGCCAGGGGGACCCGTCAGGGAAGGAAAAGACACAGGAGACAAAGCTGTGCTGACCCAGAAAGGGAGAGAAACCTGTCTGCTTTCCGAGCCATGAGACTTGGGTTGTTTTTGACGGCAGCCTTCCTTGGTAAGGGCTGGCTCGTGTAGCCGCCTTGTCCCCAAATCCTCATCTGGGACACAAAGTCTGAAAATCCTCCTGTGAAGATGCTCTGGACCCATGCAGATCCAGGCAGTGGAGGTTTTTACCGAGAAACAATGACCGGAATCCACAGCCAAAGCCCCCTGCTATTTGCTGAGAGGGGGACAGCTTCAATAATTAGCTGCCCAGTGCACATTTCTCAGTCTGAAATGTTTGTGGAGCGTCACACACCCTATAAAGATACTGTCACAGCCTGTGACATATGTGTTGGAATGTTGGCAGGACAGAATGATCAGAAACCAAGCATAGAAACAACCCCATTTGCTGGCTTTCTTCCTGGCGAGTTCTTGGGGCCAGTCCAACCCTGCCCGTCTTAGTTCAGACGTTGGTGTGCCGCACTGTAACAGACGTGCTGGAGTCTCTCTCACCGGTCACCTCACCCGGTCCTCCTCACATCACTGGCAGGTGGGCAGGACAGATCGCATCCCCCTTTTAGACTCGAGGGACTGGGAATGAGGGAGGATGAGTGGCTTTATACCATCCAGGAGACCATGGAGCTCTGATGGAACTGCACTTGCTGGTTATAAATTCCACATTATTTATATTATGTCCGTGCTTTTCAACGTGTGTTCTGCAGAAGGCTTCTTACACCGATTATAAAAGATGTTCTCTGAATACAGGGCATATGTTTAAAACTACGGGGAACGCGAGGCTCTGTGAAACGAGTTTTCCCATCATGGGGCTGCTCAGAGCCTTGTCGTGCTTTTGTGCATCGTGCATCTCAGAAGAGGGGCTGCCACACTCGGGCCGAATGGATTCGGGTCTCCACTCTTACTCTCTTGCAGTAGTGTCCTATGTCAGTGTGGCAGCTGCCCACGCATGTCCCTTCTGTGGCCATGTGACTTGCTTTGGCCCATGAGTTATTCCAGGACATGAGCAAGTAGGGTTTGCCCTCTTTCACTGCGAGAAAAAAAACCACCTTGGGTAGCTGCTAGTCCAAGCAGGATGCAAGACCTGTGGATAATACCAGGACCCAGCCAGCTTGGGATCCAGCCCAGCTGAGGCCAGGCAGACTCTGCCCGACCTGTGGACACACGGTCAGTAGATGCCACTGAGCTTGAGTTCTGGGTGGCAGTCCATGCAGCACTGTTAACAGCAGTAGGCAAGATAAGAATGCAGTGTTTCTTTTTTGACCATAGAACCCTTTGTTTGTTGAGTGCTTGCAGAACAGGCTTGGAGCAAATCCTGCAATCCACCTCGGAGCTCTGCCGGGAAATCATGCTCAGACCTGCTGACCACAAGGCAGACCGTTTGGAGGGCTTCTCAGCTTGCTGGCATCCCGATGGCGTGGGTCCCAGGGGGTGAGGTGACCCGGCACTAGTGCTCATTTTAGAAATGTTGGGGTACCATGTTATATCCTGCCACCTCTCCCAGGGGCCTTTCACATCTTCCCGCTACAAGCCTGCCAGGTGGTGGATCTCTGTGACATCAGGACAGCCAGCAGAGAGATGGCCACCCGCATGGCAGTGCCTTCCAGTCTTGCTGTGATCTGACCAGGCAGTCGGCATTGCCCAAATTTATGGGAAAGTCTTTATTCCAGCAAAAGGTGAGTATTTTCTTGCTTTAGCCAGGGTAAGAAATCATGGGAGAAGCCCCAATAACTCAAAACAGATGAAGTGTGACCTATCTAAAATTTGTAATCCATCAACCCTGCCACTCCCCGGCAACCTTTTTCCTTCCAGCTCAGAGGGAGGTCATTTTTCAACCATTCAAAGCACCTTCAGACTTGCCATGTCCCCAGCTTTGGAGAAGGGCAGGTTGGGTTGAAAGACTGAGCAGGAAGAGCAGTAATGTCACTTCTTTTCTGCCCCAGTCCTTAAAGAGGCAGGGAACACTGGCCCCCACCTCCTGTATCGATCTTTTGTTCTTTTCATGGGGTGGCGGTGGCATGTTGGAAAGAGGGTGGGGAGAACTGGATGCTTTATCCTGAGAACAATGTTGTGATGTAAGCACGGCCAGCTGGCTTCTCCTCGTCCTCAATGCCCCTTTAAGACGTGACACAGAGAATGAGACCCAGAGTGAATAAGAACAGGGACGTGAGGGGCCATGATGGGCACAGAGCATCCACAGAGGCTGGTGAAAGGTCTCGTGTACAGAGTCTTAGTAAGGTTTGTTTTTTTGTTTTTATTCTGTTTTCCCTTCAAAATGAATTTGTTTTGTCTTAAGAAGAGGCACCGTAAGGTAAGTCTAACATTTTCTGTGTATATTTCCTGGGTAGGATCTGAAATAAACAAACATGAGTTGATTGTTCACCATACCAACAAATTGCTTGAAGCTTGAGGAACCTAAAATAAGAAAATCCAAGGTGCAGAACAGATAAACGTTTGGCACTCACTACCTTGTGAGGGAATATGTGATAAGTACATAAACCAGACGCTAACAACTGTGGCTCACAGGATAAATCCGGCCCTCTCCCTATTTGTATAAATAAAGATTTATTGAAACACAGCCACATCCATTCATTTCTGAATCATGTGTAGCTGCTTTCATGCTACAATGGTGAGCTGAGTAGTTGCCACAGAGACCACTTGGCTTACAAAACCCAAAATATTTACCATCTTGCTCCTTCCAGAAAAAGTTGCTGACCCCTGGCATAAACAGATTCTTAAATAGAATTCCTGGATCTGAAGTGGGCTTCTAAGATACATGGGTTTCTGAGGGTAATGTCGAGAAAGTCAGCTAACCAAATTTTTCACCCTCAGTTCTCCTGAACTGGATATGAGGCTGACCTATGAATGAGGGAGCTGACCTTAGCAGGTGCTGTTGGCACCCCATCCTGCAGGCACAGTCTAGCCATGGACAGTGTCCAGAGAACAGGAGCAAGGGGTCATTATACCGCCAGGAGTAACCCTCAATCCATGGCAGTTGAGTCAGTACACATCTGTGGGACAGTCCTGAGGCCAGGTTTCCCTGGCCTCCTCTGCAGAATGGAGCCTTACAGGAGAACCTATTCGTCACCGCATACTTTGTTTGACCCTTCCCCTCCCCAACTCTCTATTTCCCCACCTGTGCTTCCTGGTTCATCTGGCAGGCAAACTATCTGTTCCTAAGACTTGTCATGGGATAACCAACCTAAGAAGCTAATACTTAACCGATACTTACTCTGTGCCAGGTTGTGGGGAAATTGCTTCCACAGGAATAGTGTGTTTTACTTTTTCTCTTCAAACCTTCACCCTGAAAACATCTCGGGGGGAACCAGTTGTAGGCAGAAGAACAGCCAGCAGTGGGGGCAGATACAAGTTTGTCAAAGCCTGAAACTTGTTCAATTTTCAATACCCTCTTTAGGAAAAAGTATGAGGGAACATGCATATTTATTTATGATAAGAAAACTGATCATGAGAAATCACAAAACTTAAAAAGGTGATAAATGCAACAAACATCACAAAACTAGACAAATCATGTAGTTATATAGTGCGACCAGCTGACCCAGTTCTGGCCTGGTGTCCCCATGTGATAGCTCACTGTGGGGTGTGTTGGTCCAGTGGGCAGTTGAAAGATTCTGGGAGACCTTGTTCCGCAGGGACACAACTGTTATGGGATGAGTCATGTCCCCAAAATTCATATGTTGAAGTCATTAGGGTAGAGACTCTTTACAGAGGTGATTAAGGTAAAATGAGCTCATTAGGGTGGGTGTTAATCCAATATAACTGGTGTCCTTATAAGAGGAGGAGATCAAGACCCATGCACAGAAGGATGACCGTGTGAGGACATAGGGAGAGGATGGCCGTGCACATGCCGGGGAAGGAATCCTCAAGAGGAACCAGCCCTGCGGACACCTGGATCTTGAAAACTAATTTCAACTGTTTCAAGCCACTCAGTTTGTGGTACTTTGTTACAGCAGCTATAGCAAACTAATATTCTAGCAATAACTAAACAATACAGGGAAGGGAGTGCTCTGTGGATCTGGTCACTGGAAGGAACTATAGGTTTTCCCAGTGCAATTTCCCCTTGCTGGATCCCTAGTCATGGCAACCCCATCAAGACCTGAGCCAGGGTCAAGGGTGTGACAAGGAAATTGGGTGGAAAGAGGCAGCCAAGAAGGACCTGAAACTTCATCTTCTCTGGCTTCCTGGAAAATCCATCAGCCATCCCAGCTCAGAGGCCACCACATTTTCAAGAGACCGTGGTCCTTGAAGGACCAGTTCCAAGCAGAACACCACATCTGAATGCTCTGCCTCCTTCCCAAGGTGTCACCCAGGCAGATGCCGGACATAATGTAGCATGCTCTGCAGTTCTGGACACTGTCTCAGACCCAGACAGCTCTAACCACATACCCACTTAAGGTCTTCAGGGGTCCCCTGGAGAACATTTTCATTTTGTCTGATAGTCACACAATTTAGGGGATCCCCCAAAGATGACAGATGCTAGAAAAGCTATAGTAGAATTACAAAAGTACAGGCACTGTCACCTCTACAAAATGAGGGGAAAGAATAACTTTTAAACATGAGTGAAAAAAAGGTCAGAAATCCAAAAGAACAGGAATAAAAATAATAATAGCCCTACATATTAGCATTCTACAAAGCACTTTCCCATGCTAAGGGCATAAACAGATTCCAGAAGGCTTTGCTTAAATTCACTGCGCTTGGGAGACGATTATAATAACCTTATACTGTAATCTCCATTCTACAGGCTCAGAGAGATCAGATAACCGCTCCTCATTGGACATAGCTCGTCGAGAGACAGCCTTTTTACTCTAAATGTTCTCTCCACATTCCTGCTGCAGGCTCAGTGGGGGACCCTTGGGAAAAGGCAGGTGGGACAGATGTCATCCAGAAACAGGCCATTGTGGGCAGAGGGCTGACTCCAAGGAGGATGTGCCCAGAACACGGGAGTTGAGGGGAGTGCATCGAATAGGAGCCCCAGGGTTTGACTCACACAGGTTTTCATCAGTAAGCTGGTTGTCAAACATCTTTTGGATCAGGGAAGTGAGTACTGTCCCATGTGTCCTCTGTGTGAGCTTCTGAGGAGAGACTCATTCCATACCCCTCCCTGGGTGATCCCATGGACCGAGAAGCCCCCCATCCCCAAATCCGCATATCCACTCCAGACCACTCTGCCCAGCTCTGGAATTCCAGCGTCTGCAACGGTCTATCTGAATTTCCACATGAATGACTTCCAGGCAGAAGACTTCTCAACGTCTCAATATGTCCTTCCCACTCATCCCCGTGGGATGTACACCACCTGCTCCTTTCCCAGGGAGTTCCATGTTGGGAAATGATAACTCAGCCGATGGCTCATTCAGAAACCTGGGAGGTACCCCTGACCCCTTTATCACCTTTATCCCACACACCTGACCCACCTTCAGATCTTGCTGATTTTACCTCCAATTATGTCTCTGTGATGACTTAACTTCTTTCCATCTTCACAGCCAGCCACTGACTGATTTTGATATTTGTCATTAAATATGCATGAATCTTTGCAAAGTACACATCATTGTTTGATCATGCACTATAAATGTCCTTTCGTTTCTTCCTATTTCCCACCTCAGGTGTCAGTGTTCAAGATCTCTCACTGTCTGGTCCATTGCTGGCAACTGGGGATTTCCACCACCATCTACTCATCCATTCCTCTCATGATGAACAACTAGTTTGTTTCCAAACCCCACTACCACAGAAAACTTCTCAGTGAGAAACTTCTGAGAACTTCTAAGATCTTACTTCTGGTGTGGGGCAGCTGGGTCATAGATGCCCCCTTTTCCATTGGGTGGTTTGTCTCCTTCTTGATTTGTAGCAGTTTTATACTGACCTGATATGAACTCTCTGATGGCTGCAGTGTGGCAGACTGTCACAGTCCATGAAGGCTGCTATAACAGAACACCACATATGGGGAGGCTTAGAAACAACAGACATGCAATTTCTCACCATTCTGGGAGCTGGAAGGCCGAGATCAAGGTGCTGGCAGATTTGGCGTCTGGTAAGAGCTCTTGTCCAGGTTCACAGATACATGTCTTCTGTGTCCTCACTTGGTGAAAGGTGCAAGGCTGGTTTCCAGGGTCTCTTTCATCAGGGCATGAATCCCATCCATGAGGGCTCTACCCTCATGACCTAATCACCTCCCCAAAGGTGCCACCTCCAAACACCATCACTTTGGGAGTTGGGTTTAAACATATGAATCTTGGGGGGAATACAATCATTCAGTCTATACAGTGGACTGTATGTGTTCCCCCCAAATTCATATATTGAAACCCTAACACTCATTTTGGCTATATTTGGAGATGGGGCACTAAGGAAGTAATTAAGCTTAAATGAGGTCATGGGGGTGGGGCCTGATTGTAGGTTAGTGTCCTAACAAAAAGAGACACCAACACCAACACCGAGCACTCCCTGCCTTCCTCTCTCCCTCCCTCCATGCATGCACACACTCAGGACAGGCCATGTGAAGACTTAAGAAGGCAGCCATCTCCAAGCCAGGAAGTGAGTTGTCACCAGAAACTGACCATGCCAGCACCTTGATCTTGGACTTCCAACCTCCGGAACTGTGAGAAAATACATTTCTGTTATTTAAGCTCCCCAGTCCATGCAATTTTGTTAGGATAGCATGAGCAGACTAAAACATGTGGGTTACAAACATCTTATATCCCCACTTTTATGATGACATCAATTGTAAGATTATTTTGTAAGATAATCTTCTAAGAAATCTCTTACTCAAATGTAGTCAAACATATCAATCCCTTCTTTTATGGTTTGTCATTTGCATCTTGTTTAAAAAATCCTTACCAATCTGATGTCATATAGATAGTCTCCCGTGTTCTGTTTTGTTTTTTAAGAAATTGCATTGTCGGTTTTTCATATTTAGGTGTTTAATCCATGTCAAATTTATTTCTGTGCATATGACACAGAGGAATGCTTCTTCCCCCAGACTCATGAGTTCTGCCCACAGGAGAAAACTCTATTTGGTGATCCTCTGACCTCTTTCCACGCTTGACGCCCTCCGCCACTGAGAGAGGAAAGGTGTATCTGATTGGCAAGTCTGGGAAGCAGCCCACTTCAGCAAATTCCTTCTGGCTCTACTGAGTTATTACTGCACCCTCAGCACACCCATCCCTCCCAACCGGAGGGAGGCCTGCCCTGTCTGGAGGTCTCTGCAACTGGATGGGAGGCCTTTCTGTGCCTGGATGCAGGAGCAGAGCTGTTTGCTCTGACTTTAACTCACATCCTGCGTTTTAGCCCTTACTAATAACAGAGGTGCTATTGTAGCCTTTTAAAAAAGCTGGGTTCCATAGCTTGATTTCCATCTCAGTGTTTTCAGAGGCCAGGAGAGAAAAGAAGTGCTGAAATTCTGTTTTCTGAAAGATCCCAGCGGTTGAAGGGCAGCAGTCATGTGTTGCTGGATTCCATCACCTTCTCTCTCGGCACCATGGCGAGACCCTTCTTAACCGGCTGGACTGTAGAGACGCTTCGGTCCCGCACGGCCTTCCCAGTGGCAGGTGGGTTTGCTCCTGAGTTCTGTCCTCCCTGCCACCCCACACAGTGACTTGGACACTGGTCTTTGCCTCCAGAAAAGAACCATTCCCAACCTTGTGCTCTTTCTCTTCTGAAAATGTTCTTAACTCTTCCCACTCTTTATTCTTCCATACAAGTCACATAGTAGGTTCGTTAAGGTCTGTGAAAAATTACTGCAATTGCCTTGACTTTATAGATTAATTTGGGGAGGATTGACAATTTTTATGACATTCTATCTTTCTTCTCTAGTTATTTAGGATTGCTTTCATGTCTACCAACAAAAGTTATTTATCTGTGTGAATGTCTTGCACATTTTTGTGGGATGTATTCTCAATACCTTGTATTTGTTTCCTATTGTAAATGATGTTTTTAAAAAGTGTCCTATTTGTTATTGTTTGTCACTGGACTAAAGGCACACTGCCATTTTGAGGGATGAACCTCGGAACAAGAAGCTGTACAGAGGTCTCTCATTTATACTCTGAGTTGATCTCTGTTCTCTGGAGCTATCTTTGTGCCAGTCACCACTGTGAATAATGATGGTTTGTGTTTCTTCCTTTCCAATCCTTGTAACGTTGATTTCTTCTTGCGTTGCTGTGCTGGTCAGGACCTCCAGCCCGGTGTTTGAATACAAATACACACCCTTGTCCTGTTTCTGACTTCAGGGTTACCATTGCTGGCATGTCTCTGTAAAGTCTAATGTTTGCCATATGTGCTCTGATGAATATACTTGATCACAGTGGCTTTCATGACCCACACATATGCACATGTATGTACATACACACAACTCTTAATTCTGTGACCAGTACCCATGTACATGTATAAACACACATACAATGGAAACAGACACTGCTCTAAACTTGACTTCTGACTATGTGACTCCTTCCGACATTGTCTATTCTCTTCTCTTCTGCTCTGCCCTGCCTTACCCTACCCTGTCCCGTTCTAACTCACCCTCTCCCGTCCTACCCGACTCTGTACTACCCTACCATATCCTCCCCTCCCCTCCCCTGCCCTGTCCTATCTTATTCCAACCTACCCTGCCCTACCCTACCTTACTGTACCCTACCCCGTCCCGTCCCGTCCCAGCCCAGCCCAGCCTCTCCCATTCTGCCCCTACCCTGACTCTATCCCACCCCACCCTACCCCGGCTTAGCCTAGTCTACCCTGTCTTATTCTGTTCTGTTCCATTCTCTTTCATTATTATTTTCACCAAAAATGATCTCACAACACTAAAATGCATGACAATCCACAGTTTAAAAACAAGGACATTTACAATAGCCAAACAGTGGAAAGAGCCAAGATGCCCATCGACAGATGAATGGATAAAGAAGAGGTGGTATATATACACAATGGAATATTATGCAGCCATCCAAAGGAATGAGATCTTGCCATTTGCAACGACGTGGATGGAACTGGAGGGTGTTATGCTGAGTGAAATAAGTCAATCAGAGAAAGACATGTATCATATGACCTCACTGATATGAGGAATTCTTAATCTCAGGGAACCAACTGAGGGTTGCTGGAGTGGTGGGGGGTGGGAGGGATGGGGTGGCTGGGTGATAGACATTGGGGAGGGTGTGTGCTATGGCGAGTGCTGTGAATTGTGCAAGACTGTTGAATCACGGATCTGTACTTCTGAAGCAAATAATGCAACATATGTTAAGAAAAAAGAAAAAGAAGAAGATAGCAGGAGGGGAAGAATGAAGGGGAGTAAGTCGGAGGGGGAGACGAACCATGAGAGACGATGGACTCCGAAAAACAAACTGAGGGTTCTAGAGGGGAGGGGGTGGGGGATGGGTTAGCCTGGTGATGGGTATTAAAGAGGGCATATTCTGCGTGGAGCACTGGGTGTTATGCACAAACAATGAATCATGGAACACTACATCAAAAACTAATGATGTATGGTGATTAACATAACAATAAAAAATTAAAAAAAAAGAAAAAAAACAAGGACATTGCTTTAGAAGGTTTATAGGATCAGGAAATTCTCTTCCTCTTGTAGGGAATTTATTTCATTTTGTCGCTTAATCATGAATAAGGTTGGGTGTGTAGTATGAGACAGAAAGGGGTTAAGGATGACCCCAGGGATCTGGACCTGAGTCATTGGAGAAGAGGCCTTGTCACCTCCTGAGATGGGTGCTGGGAGCAATGTGTGCTGGGGGAGACAGGAGGGCAGCGGTGTGACATGCCCACCAGACCCCAAGGTAGGGGGTTGAGGCAGCTGGATACAGGAACCTAGGGTGTGGGGGCACAGTTCCTGGTTCTTCCCTGGGCCTCTGTCCCTTCATATGTTTCCACTATGTTAACCACACTTGTGTTTCCCAGTAGGCTGTAGGCCCGTCCCACAAGCTCTCATGTGCTCTGACCTGTTTATAGCAGGATGAGCCTTCAAGGGTCCTGGGTTGTTGAATTGTCTTCATCACAGTTTTGTATTTCCTTTGCAGGTCCTCTGGATGGTGGGGGTGTCCCCCTCCAGGGCAGGATTGGGTTTGCCGATGTCAAACATCACAAAGGCATCACTAGACCACGTTGATAAGATAAGCCTTAACACCTGAACACGGCTCTGAGTAATTTTTTGCTCCACACAGATTTTTTTTTTTTTCTCATCCCAAATCCAGGCAGAGGCATCTGAACTTCCTCATATCTCCTCATACAAATGGGAGTTCATACCATCTCTGAGGTTGCAACAATGAACAGTTGCACTTTATTTGGGGTCTTGGTTCTGGCTCCCCCAATTTGGGTGGGTTTTCAGCCTCATCTGCTGCTGACCTCTTGATGTTAAAGCTCAAGCTCATATTTACAATCCACCTGTCCCCCTCACCTGCCCACCTCACCCATCCCCTTCGCCTGCCTGCTTCATCCAGGAGCAGGAGCCTTAGCTAAGGGCTTGTCATTCTGGCTTTCAGTTCTCTTGTAATGCCCGAAACCAGGGGTGTTTCTTTTCTTGGAAGATTAGATATGTACTTCCATTTTGTTATATTTTATCCAGTATAACTGGGGTTATTACTTGGGTTATTTTACTAAGGTCTGAATGTTTGTGTCCCTCTGTGTGGAGGTGTGGCCTTTGGGAGGTGATTTGGCCATGGAGGTGGAACCCTCATGAATGGGATTAGTGCCCTTATAAGAAAAGACCCCAAAGAGCTCCCTCACCCCTTCGGCCACGTGAGGACACAGTGAGAACACGGCCTTCATTAGACACCACATCTGCCGGTGCTTTAGTCTTAGACTTCCAGCCTCCAGAACTGTAAGAAAGAAATCTCTGTGCTTTATAAGCCAGCTGGCTTATGTTCTGTCATAGCAGCTCAAATGGACTAAGGCCTATCTGGTCTGCCACCTTGCCAGCATCCCAAGTCCTCCAGAGTAATCTTGCCAAACACACATGACTACATACAAAGGTTTTCCCTTTGCCCTTAGGATAAAGTCCCGAATCTTCACATGGGACCCGCCCCTGCCTTCCACTCTCCTTCAGCCTTCTCATTCTTCCTGCTTCCCTAAATGCCCATGGACCCTTCTCATCTCCAGCTTCTCACACCTGCTCTTCTCTCCACATCTGGCTCTAACCTCACCTCCCGCACCTGGTCCTTCACCTGGTTAAGCCTGTTCATTCCTTAGATCTCGTCTGAATGTCATTTCCTCAGGAGAACCATGCATGTCCCCCAAAACTGACATGGCTCCAGTTTCTCCTATAATTACAGACTTGCACCAGACCTTGTGCCATTCTCAGAGCACTTACACAAATGATTATTTAGCAGTAATTTATATACGTAGTAGTTAGTGTCTTGACATGTGTCTGTGATAAGTCTAGGATAATCAGTGATTTAAAGTCTGTCTCACCCACCAGACTCCAAACCCCAGAAAGGGCATCTCCTCCTTTGCTGGATCACCATGCCACAGCTGTGGCTTGGTACTTTGAAGATCAGCAGCACATTGCATGTGTTTGTGCACAAGGGAATGAATGAAATGCAAAGCTGAGTGAGTCTTTTTTTGCATAAAACCCTTCCTCTGCATCACCATCCACAGGATCCAGCCTAGGACACTTGACATAGCATGTAGATCAAAGCTTCATTGAGATATAGTTCACATACCATAAAGCAAAATTCAGTACATCCAGTGTTTTTTAGTGAATTTATAGAGTTGTGCAACCATCACCACTATTTCATCACCCCAAAAGGAGCTATATACCCATCAGCAACCATTCCCCAATCTCCAACTCCTACCAGCTTACTTTCTTTTCTTATGGATTTGCCAGTTGTGGACATTTCACATAAATGGAATCATACAATATATGCTTTTATGTGCGTCTGGGTGTTTTCTTTTTTCACTTAGCATAATGTTTTCAAGGTTCATCCATGTTGGATCATTTCATTTCTTTTTATGGTTAAATAATAGTTCGCTGTGTGGATGTAAGACATTTTGTTTGTCCATTCATCAGTGGATGGACATTTGGGTTGTTTCATTTTGGGGTTATTTTGATTAGTTTTCTAAGGACAGTAGAAAGCTATGCATTTGAATCTGGATTCTGCCACCCATCACTTGCTTCACCTTTCACCCTCTTTCAGAATTGTTTGTGGTGCATAGGACAGCGACACCCACAAGCTCTCTTCAAATAACACAATAAAGCAGATCACCACAAGAAGGTAATGGAGTGTATGAGGTTCCTCCTGTTTCATTTTGTGAGGTTGTTTGTCAGTGTTGTGTGAGTAAATTAATGGTTACTGTCTGCCTGCTCAGTTATAACCTTATTCACTGCAAGATGAAGAGTTAACAGAGGCTTGTAATTAGATATTAAACTGCTAACAAATTAATTGCAAATTATGAGATCTATTATTAATAAAGGAGAATCCAGGATAGTGTGAAGGAAGTGTTTTATACTAGAGAAGTGGATGTGTGTGTTTGTGTGTGTGTGTGTATTTATTTATTTTTACCAAAAGATCTGTGCTTTTCAACAGCACTAGAATGTAGGCAAGGTAAGGTTACCTCTGGAACCTTAACATTATCATCCTCACTGCTGGAAGGCTGCACTCTGAATTCTTCCTTTCTTGACTAACTGCTCTGCTTATTCTAAGATTTTGTCTAGATGCCTCTTCCTCCAGGATGCCTTCTCTGTTTGCTTTCATGGCACTGGAATTTCCGCTGCCATGGTGCTTGTGTTTCTGCTTGCCTCCCCCACCCGGTTGGGGCTACATGATGTAAGCATCATGCATATTTATACTGGTATGCAACATGATATATATATATAGTATAGGCATTGTGTGTGTAAATACACAATATTGCATATACATTGTGTGTATTTATATATATTTCTAAACAGTATTGTATATTCATTGTGTATGTGTATATATAATATTATATACATTGTGCACAGACACATATATACAGTGTATGTACAATATACACTTATCTTACTGATTTTGTCCCTCCAGGGCCTGATACTATGCTGACACATAGGAGGGCATTCACTGCCTAAGTGTATGCTAAGTGTATGAATGACTGACCCTCTCACTGCATAGTGATGGGGTGGAAACATTATTCATCATCCAGATCAGGTCTGTTGAGAGTAAATATGGTGCTCTCACAGACCATGCTTAGAACCACAGGGAGCTGTCTGTGGTGATGCTGGCTGGCAGGAGTCAGGTATGGGATGGAGGTTAGCCAGAAAGGCATACCTTAGGGAAAACTTTTAAATAATTTGTTCAGACCCATGGAGATGGAAATACAGAGTTTTTTCATATTGTTCACTCAAAATTTGCTATGATCCACTGGATGATCCTATCTCTGAGCACTCTCACCCTATAGATCAGAGGTTAGCAAACTATTGTCCATGGGCCAAATCCATCATTTGGCACCAATACTTGCTTTTTGAAGAAAGTTTTATTGAAACACAGCCATACATAACATACATTTCTTTACATATTATCTATGTCTGCTTTCAAACCATAATGGCAGAGTTGAAATGTGGTGACAGGGACCTGGATGGCTTTCAAACCAAAAATATTTATTACCTGACCCTTTATAGGGAAAGATTGCTGATTATACAAAGCTCTCTAGATGGTACAAACCTCTAGAAACCCAGAATGCACTCTTCATATAATGCCAGCCTACAGTAGCTGATCCCAAGGCAATTGGGTGCTGCCAGACACGGCCAGGGTCTGGCCTTTGCAGGGGACAAAACCCTTTTCATCCACCCTGTCAGGCTGGCTTAGGGCTGAGGCCCATGAATCAAACTGATAAGACAGACTAACAGGGGGAAAGGTTTATTACCATGCACACGAGGACCTCATAGAAAAGGAACTAAGGACCCAATGAGGCAGTTAGATACAGGGGCTTATGTACCATTTTAATCAAGGGTGACAAATTGTGGAGAAGAGACAAGGCAAAGGAAAAGGGCTGCAGGCTTCTAGGGGTGGCGAATTGTGGTTCGGTACGGGGGAAAGTAATGGGGGACAAGGGTTATTTTAACAAGGTTGGTTTGCGCAGGCTCATCTTGGTGACATGTTTGTCTTTGGTGATAAAGGTTGTCCTTCCCTTCCGGGTAGGAGAGAGGAGGACATCTTACAAGGGGAATTTATGTCCGGCTTTTAGGCAGGTGGGGGAGGGCGGAGGGTTTCTCCTGCGTCTGCTATTTCTTAATTGCCTTCAGCTCAAAATACCCTTTTTTTTTACCAAAGTGGCATATTTTCAGGTGGCATTTTCTGATCCCCTTCTTCATCCTATGACTTCCTGGTTATAAGAGGTACCAATGTCTGCTGTGACCAAAGCAAATTACCTGTCCTTCCCTGCCTCAGTTTCTTCCTGTGCCAACACAGGCAGGGCCACCCTCCCTGTCTACCAGGAAGCCTGCTGGGGCAGTCAAGGAGGCAATGTCAGAAACAGCTTTGTAAAATGTGCTGCACAAATGCAGTGGAATCCTGGCCCTGGGTGGGCCCCAGGGAGGGGGCGGTGGCTGGCCTCCCAGAGCTCAGTCCAAATGGGTAACTGCTCACTGCACTTAAGAGCCCCCTTGTTCTCACTGAAGATAAAAGGAAAGTTTCCAGGGATCCTTTGTTCATGCAGTGGGTTTGAATTTGCCAATGGCTGAATTTCCCTGCGGGACACAGGGCTAATTGTGAAATGGCTTTGGAGTTAAATGTTCAGTTATTCTTGAAGATTGCGGCGGGATTTGCATTTGAAATGCATTGCCTGGCTGTGAATGTGAATGCTTGGAGGGGTTGGCTTTAAGAGTTCTGGGCTCTAGTACAGTCTCTGGTAATTTTCCATTCCTGCGATGCCCCTCACCCGGGGCTGGGGAGAACTGTCTCCAGCAGCCTGGACTTACTGGTGGGTCTACAGAGAATTCTTGATTTGGAAACAGGAGAAAGAGAGCCAGACTAAAAATAAAGCCGCGTTGTTAAGTGCACATGGACTATTTGTGAAGAAGTCCGAGTCTTTTGAGGTAAAAATCAATTTATGAAGAAAAAGAAAGTTCACACCCCAGAAAGTTGCTTGCTCTGCTCACTCTGGGATTGTATTTGCATGGAAGCAAACTCCCCAGTAGCGCTTCATGAAGAGTGGGGATTACCATTGGATTTGCATGCTTTTTGTACATTCAATTTCCAGAGACATTTAAATGAATTGCCTGATTAAACCTTAGTCAATTTACTTTTTTTTTAATTTATTTTTTTAAGTCACTATTTTTAAGGTGGAAAGCATCTAAGACTTGGCATGGAATAGTAGCTGATGATGGCACTTCATCTATTGTGTATAACCATGGGTATCAATTTCCCCTATGAAAGGAAAATTAAAATGGATATTATAGATGTTTTAAAATTATGTATGAGAAATTATTTGCAAATCATACATTTGGTAAGGGCTTAATATCCAAAATATATAAAGAACTCATACAACTCCATAGCAAAACATAATTCAATTAAAAATGAGCAGAAGAGTAAATACCCAGTAGTGCAATTGCTGGGTCGTATGGTAGCTCTATTTTCAACTTTCTGAGGAAAAAAAAAAAGCAGAAGAACTGAATAGACATTTTTCCAAAGAAGACAACCGGATGGCCAACAAATACATGAAAAAATGCACAACATCACTCATCATCAGGGAAATACAAATCAAAACCATAGTGAAATACCACCTCACATCTATTAGAACAACTATCAGCAAGAAGACAAGAGATAACGAGTGTTGGCGAGGATGTTGAACAAAAGGAACCCTTGCCCACTGTTGGTAGAAATGTAAATTATTGCAGCCACTGTGGATAACAGTATGGAGGCTCCTCACAAAATCGAAAATAGAATCCAGCAATCTCTCTTCTGGGGTATTTAGCTGAAGGAAATGAAAACAGGATATTGAAGAGATATCTGCACTCCCATGTTCATTGTGTCATTGTTCACAATAGCCAAGTTATGGAAGCCACCTAAGTGTCCATCAGTGAATGAGTGCTTAAAGAAGATGCAACACACACACACACACACACACACACACACACACACACACACACACACACTGGAATATTATTCAGTCATGAGAAAGATGGTAATCCTGCTGTTTGTGACAATGTGGATGGATCTTGACTTTATGCTAAGTGAGATAAGTCAGGCAAAGAAAGACACACACTGTATAATATTACTTATACATGGATCTAAAAAAGCCAAACTCAAAGGCACAGAGAGTGGGGTGGTGGTTAGCAGGGGTTGGGGGCAGGGGTGGAAAAATGGGGGAGATATTGGCCAAAGGGTATAAGCTTCCAATTATAAAATTAGTAAGATCCAGGGATCTAATGCACAACATAGTGATTATAGTTAACCATACTGTATCGTATACTTGAAAGTTGCTAAAAGAGTAGATCTTAACTATTGTAATCACAGGAAAGAAATGGTAATTATGTGATGTATTGCAGCCATTAGCTAACACTGTGGTAATAATCATTTTGCAGTATATAAGTGTATCAAATCAGTACATTGTCTAGCTTAAACTTACACAATGTTATATGTCAATTATATCTCATGAAAGCTGAAAAAAATTTTTAAAAATATGCATTATTACTCTATCTCTTGAAGGCTGGCCCCACTGAGAGGTCAACTGGCCCCAGAGTACAGTGGAGTCTATAGGTTTGTGCCAACTGTGGGATGCAATGCCTGGATTTAATTCCACTTCCTGGAAGCAAGAGTGCTAGAGACTGAATGTTTGTGTCCCCCCAAATTCACATGTTGAAATCCTAACCCCCAGTGGGACAGTACTATGAGGTAGCAACTGTGGGAGGTGATTAGGTCATGAGTGTGAGCTCTCATGATGGGGGTTAGTGCCCTATCAAAGGGGCCCCAGAGAACTTCCCTCCCCTTCTACCACATGAAGACGCAGCAACAAGACAGTTGTCCATGAACCCAGACTGGGGCTCTCGCTAGACACAAGATCTGCTGGAGATTTGATCTTGGACTTCCAGCCTCCAGAGAAAGAAATGTTTGTTGGTTTAAGCCACTCAGTCTGTGGTGTTTTTGTTATAGCAGCCTGAATGGACTAAAAGCATGACTTTTGCCAGGTACCCAACTTCTCTGTGCCTCAGTTTCCCTTTTCATACATTGTGACAGAATGCGCTCACCTCATACATTTTTGTGACAATGGAATGGGGAGATCCACCTAAAAATGCTAAGCAAGAGACCTACTATGCACCGGGTACTGTGCTCAGCTTATCTTTATTGCTCCTTGATTCCATTTACCACCCCCCCCATCCCCAATCCCATGATGGAGGAGACTTGAGGAGGACCTGTGCTGTTTTGATCCCTGTAACCCTGAAGCCTGGCACACAGTAGGCCTTCATAAACTCTGAGGTTGAAGTGCACGGGGTGCTTTGTGGGTGGTTTCCCTCCATGGTCTCTTAGGACCTTTGCATCAGGCTACAGTTAACCCAAGTCTCGTTGGGATCAAAGGTCACTTGAGAAGCCATTGGTTGGTGCTTGCAAAGCTAGGTGGCATTAATTCTGACCCCTGACTGCCTGGAATGGGCTTAGAAATCATAAACTGGGCTTTCCTTAAGTCTGTTTTGAGTCAGTTAGCGCTGTCCATGGTGCTGTCGATGATGGGGACTGAGAGCTTTGCCGATGATGAGGCTGTGAGTGCCTCAAAGGAAAGATGTGGCCTTCTTGCCTTCTGTTTGCGTGCCTTTTGGTGACATTAGAACTTGTCTAACAGTGGGGCTGGGCATGGAGCACATGGTGGCAACATGATTATTAATTGAATTCAGGCCCACCAACAGGTAGAAGAAGAGGGTGGAGGATTTGGGGGTGGTTACGGGCAGGTGATGGGGACTTCCCCCAGGTTAGTGCAGAGCTGGAGGCCCCACCAACCTCTGCAGCGTGCCATGGTGCCATGATGAGTCCAGCAAGGTGTCTGGAACATGTGAGCTGTGCTGGGCACCAGGATGGCTCTGTAGCTTCTGCCCTCCCAGCCCAGGTAAGCCTGAGGTCTCTGCACACAGGCTGGGGCACACTCCCAGGCCTCCCTCTGGATCTCTCGCCAGTCCTCCTTCTCAGGCTTGTGCAGCTTGGTAAATGCCAGGGTTCCTCAGGAACTGGGCCTCTGGACTCTGCTCTTCTCATAGCACGCGCTGCCCGCAGTAACCTGTCCACTTCCAGCCTTCAATTACACGACTGACCGAAGTGTACACTGTGAAAACCACCCAGATGAGAACAAGCGGATTCTATTTACTCAGGGTCTGCTATAACAAGGGGGTCAGATTCGGTCCCGATCTCAGCAAAAGTCCCTTGTCCATCACTGTCCAAGCCTGACATTCTGTTCCTGCCCCCTCCCCCTTGTTCTTCTCAACCAAGCCTTCCACATCAGCTCCTGCTGCTGAACCCTCCCCCCCACATCTCTCCTGACCCTAGCCCTCTCTCTCCTAGCTTTCTGTCTTCAACATCACCCAGGAACCTGATGTTGCCTTTCACCTGGACACCCAGGCCAGGTCTCCTTAACACAATCTATCTCCCCTCTGCCCCCAAATCTAGTCTCCTAGTTGCAGGTGGGGCAACGCCCAAAGTGCAGACCTAATGTGTTATTGTCCTGCTCCACCCCCCCACGTACATTAGCCCTCACATGTCAGGGTGGCAGGGGGCACTCTCCCTGCTCAGGAACTTCACCTGCACGGGGGCTGGGAGTGGGAGGGGTTCCTGTACCTTCTCTTCCCCACATACCTGGGTGTGGGTGATGTGGATGACAACTCCTACTCCTTCAAGAAGCAGCTTGGAAGGTCACCCTCTGAGATTTATTCTTCCTATCTTGTGGGGCCCCAGCCCCCTGCTCTGCTCTCAGAGTATTCAAGATGTTACATTACAATGGTCTCATTAGGAAGCCTGCCTCTGGGGTTGGGTTGTGAGCTCCTGGGGGCTCCAGGTAACACCTGTTCACCACTGAAGCTCCAGCACCCAGCATGGGGTTTGCACAGGTATCCATAGTGGGCACTTAATAATTATCTGTTGAAGGAATGGGGCCAGTTTCCAAACTTACACACTGGAATGGTACCACCCACCAGTCTGGGTTATAGCTATATGGGTGAGGAGCATTTAGAGTACTGGGCACTTTTCTAACAATTGGTGAGGGCCTGGTGCCATGCATTTGACTCCTGGTACCAGAAGCTTCCTACCCAGGCCACGGCCAGATGCCACTCTCCCTCCACAGAGCCATGAGCAGCCACTGGTGTGCCCACAAGGACCGTGCCCCTGAGTGAGGATGGGCAGCTGTCTGGTGGAAGGAAGAGCATCAGATTAGGAGCCTAGTGACTTGGGGTCTGTCCCTGGCAGATCAGCTCCAGGGAGAGGGCAGCAACACGTGGGGAGGCGGAAACACGTGTTGTGGAAAGTAAAATGCTCTGCTAATTCCTATGTGTGGGTTAGGTGAACATTATTCCCCTTCTGGGTGTAAATGTTACCATTATTTTATTTGGGGCTTTTTTGTTAAGCTAAAATTCACATAGTGTAAAATTAATCATTTTAAAGTGGACCATTCCACATTTAAATGGAACAATTACATTTAGTTCATTCACAATGTTGTACAACCACTGTCAATTTCCAAAACATCCTTATTGCCCCAAAAGGAAACCTGTACCCATTAGCTATCACCCACACTCTTCTCTACCCCTAGTCTCTGGCAACCACCAATCTTATTTCTGTCTCTAAGGACTAGCCTGACCTGTTCTGGATGTTTTGTATACGTGTGTGGCTTCTGAGACTGGTTTCTTTCATTTAGCGTAATGCTTTCAGGTTTGTCCACATTGTAACGTGTGCTAGTGTTTCATTTCTTTTATGACTGAGTAATCCATTGCATGGACATGCGTCAACTTGTTTGTCCACTTGCTCATCAGTGGGGTTCAGGTTGTTCCCACCTTTGAGTGTTGTGCAGAGTGCTGCAGGTGTTAATTTTATGGTTGAATGAAGATGAGGTACAGCTGGGTCCTGCAGAGGCACTACCATCTCTGGGCACACATAGGGAAGAGAAGCAGGGATGTCCTGGATCCCCTCCTCCCTTATCTTGGTTATGGCATCTTTCCTTGTTTATTCAGCACATTCACCTTCCATATCAGATGGTGTTTAAATAGAGGGGTACCCTGCCTTAAAAGGATGCTTGAGACCTCTACTTCTCTTTGTATCTCTTTTTTCAGCCAAGGAAGCTGAAACCTTGGGAACAGATCAACTGATTCTTTAGTGGCAGAGCTGGGGCTGATTTTCTGAGTATTTCTTGGTTTCTGACTTGACATCAGAACTTGCACTTGACATTTCCACAAGTTTTACCATTTGGACCCTGTTTTGGGGCTCTGTTCATCTTCCCTTTCCATAATAACCAAGATTCCTAATGATGACATGGATTTTCTGGGGATCCAGAAAAGAAGCCTAACCCCCACAACAACATATACGTCAATTGCCCACCACCCTTTTATTGGCCATAACAATGAAAACACAAGTTCCAACCTGGAGAATGTAACTTTCAAGATGGTTTCCATCCACTCAGTGAGTAATTTGTGGTTAGAGTTACTACAGTTACGGACAGGACAGTATGGGAGGTGGTGAGGGCCCTATTCATCTGAGGCATCCAAACAGAGATTGAAGAACCACCGGCCAGGTGTACCGTGCTGAAGGAAGGGGAGGAAATTTTACTTGGACTCCTTCCCTCACATTTTGAAAAAGAGGAAAGTGAGGCACAAAAGTTGTGTCTTGCCCAAGGTCATGGCAGAAACAAGATTCAAATCTTTCCATTTCTAGAGCCCATATTCTTCATGGGTAGTTGCACTTCCTCCACAAACTAAGACTATAATTTCCCATACCATTTTGAAATCTGCTTTTTCATTTAACAAATATATATTACGAATATTTTCCATATATTTGGATATTCTTCAACAACATAATTTTTAAAGCTGTATAGTATTTTATTATACAGGTGTAGTATAATTTATTTTACCCAAGCCTCTCTTCTTCAACATTTAGTTTGTTTCCAATTTTTTCAATGGTTATAAATATTGCTGTGAGTAACATCCCAGTAGATCAATCTTTTTGATTCTCTGTGGTTATTTCCTTCATGTAAAATCTCAAAAGCAAAGTTGCTGGGTCAAAGACATACCATTTTAAAACTGCACACATATTTACAAGGCTGACTGTGAATTCTTATGATCAAAACCGTTTATAAAACCTGCAGGAATTATTATATCAAAGTAGCATTTACTGAACCTGATGTAGTGATAAATTAGGCTTCTGTTTGCACTTGAATTCTGGAAGCAAATGGAGGCAGCAAGGATTAGGAAAATATACCAGTGGCTAGAAAACAGGAATGTTAATACAAGCCCAATTATTGTCATTGTTGGCTTGAAAGGCATTACCTGAGATGATGAATAAGATAATGATGATGATGATGGTGGTGGTGGTGGTGGTGGTGGTGATAGAGATGATATTAATAAAACAATTTCAGGAGGTTTTAACAAATGACAACTATTTATACTCAAAGCTTTATGTGCACGTCTCATTTAATCCTCTCAGAAAACCTATAGGGTCCAGGATTATCACCTTTGGCAGAGATTGCTAATTATATCCCAGCGTCTATTTCCCCCCTTTCCTTTTAGCAATAGAACTCTGCTGTGATATTGTGATTCATAATAAGAAATATATACTTGGTCTTCATCCCAGTTCCCGGGCACGGATCTCTTAAAACCCTAGGAATTTCCTAAGTGATGAGCGATAAAGGTGTCTTTTGTTATGTTAATGAGACGGCATTTGGAAAAGTTCCTGGGTCACCTAAGGATGGGAGCTGGTTGCCAAGGGAACCAATCATGAGTGGGGAGTTGAAACTTTCAGTCCTACCCCTGACCTCCTGGGAGAGGAGAGGGGCTGGAGGTTGAATTGATCACCAATGGCCAATGATTGAATCAATCATGTCTATGTAATGAGGCCTCCATAAAAACCAAAAATGTTGAGGTTTGGAGAGCTTGCAGGTTGATGAACATATTCACATGCTGGAAGGGTGGCACATCTTTGTTCCATGAGGACAGAGGCTCCTGCTTTTCAGACCGTTTGGGACCTTTGCCCTTGTAGTCCACCACCTGGTTATTTATCTGTATCCTTTATAATATTCTTTATAATAAACTAGTAAGTGTAAGTAAATGTTTCTGAGTTCTTTGAGCCACTCTAGCAAATTAACCCCTGAGGAGGGGATTATGGGACCTCTGATTCATAGCCTGTTGGTCAGAAGCACAGGTGATAACCTAGACATGCAATCGGCTTCGGAAGTGGAGGGCAGTCTTATGGGACTGGGGCCATCACCCGTAGGGTCTGATGCTGTCTCCAGGGAGTGCAGAACTGAACTGAATTCTAGGACACCCAGCTGGTTTTGCATCACCCGTGCTTCTGATGGACTCAGAGTTATCGAGAAGTAGGGTGAAGAAACCTTGGCCCCCAGATGAGCTCCTAGAACAAGGCTACCTACCTGGGATGGTTATATGAGGAAAAAAAGTGAATGCATATGTTGTTGCAACCATTGCAGTTTGGGATCTTCTTGTTTGAGCAGCTGAACCTATTGAAAGATGAAATAACCAGTGCTTGGCAAAGAATCCATAGCTAATAAGGTGTGAGACAGGGATCAAACCCAAACAGCCAGACTCCAGAATTTGCCCTCAAACTAACGCCCTCCACTGACTGATGACAGTGAGTCTCACCTCTGAGGCAAACCCAGAAAAGGACTGGCCAAACTGTAACCCTTTTAGAATAGTTATCCTAGAAATATCAATGAGTCCTTCTTGGGGAAGAGAATCAGGGACAGATGGTTTGACAGAAAAAGGAAAAAAAAAAAAAGACTTGACATTCTGGTGTCACCACCTCCTGGGGACATTACTGGGCTCTTCGGAACATCATCAGTTTTCTCTTCTTTAAAAAGGTAACCATGACGCCTATGTTTTAAAACTTGGTGAAGATTAAGTAAGATATTGTAGGTAAAGGATTTAAAGCAAACCCTGACCTAGAGTAATACTTCAGTAAATGATGCTCCTCTTGGCTCAAGTGTTACTTTCCCATCTAACCATGTGCCTTTCCCTGAATCCTCCCCATGTAACAAGCACCGCCCCCTGCACCTGCTGAGGGCGGGTCTCGGAGACTAGAGCCTGGGCCCTGACCAGCTTGCACAAACAGGGAACCTCACAGCCGGGCTGCCCCTCACTCAAGAAGTTCAAGGTCTGAGCTGGCCCGAGAAGAGGCGGAGGCTCCCAGGGACTGGAATCACAGAGCTGCTGCATCATGACCGCCCCCTCTGGACGCTGGCCACTGCCAGCCAGAGACGAGCAGAGTTCGGGAGCCAGGGCTGCATGCTTCTGCTTGCAAGTTTTTCCCACCAAGAGAGGTTCATCTGCCCTTGAGTTCCCTTCTGCCAGCCCAGCACTGAGCTTGGGAATAAAGCAGGTGCACAGTCAAGGTCTGCTGTCCTGGCCCAGCCTCATCCTTGGGGTCTGAGGCCCTCAAAACACTCAGACACACTCAGGGAATGAGATGTGGAGAAATGAGGGATGAGGGGGAGAGAAGACCAAGGGAAGAGGCCATGCTATTACTCTGTCACTATTTATTATCCGGTGTAGAACAGGAAAATTAAAATGTGGGGCTGCTAGCAGCTCAATTTAATTGAATCCCTAAGAAAAATGAAACCGGGGACAGGGACAGTTAAAGAACAGTTTTAAAGATGATTGAGTGGCAGGATTTATCTTTAACTCCCATAGAAAGGAGTCGTTCATCTGTGTGAAATCGATGCTCGCTGGTAACCTGGGCGCAGGGAAGGTGCTGAGGCCCCGGGAGTGAGGGGGCAGGTGAAGCTGGTCCACCCTCTCGCAAGCAGCTCTCAAGATGAGTAGGAGGGAAACCAGACTTCCTCAAGCTCAAAGGCATGTTCCCGGGAAGGGCAGAATGTTCCCGAGGGCAGGGACAGATGCCAGGAAGTTCTGCTGCGCAGAGCCAACCCCGAGTCAGCTGGCCTGAAGGAGCAATGATAAGGCTGTGAGCACAGGGGGCAGTGGGCATTGGGTGCAGCCAGGCCAGCTGACTCATCACAGGTCGGCAAAATTGTCTGAGACCTGGGGAAAAAAACAAACAAAACAAATGGCTCCAAAATGGACAAAGAAAACTGTAAAATCGATATTAATAATACTTCCAAAGCCAAATTAGAATTTTCCCCCCAGAAAGTGTGCAAAGCAAAACACAGTACTGATGAATGGGAGCTGAACAGGGATGATGTGACTGAAGCCAGAGAAAGCAACAGCGGGCCTGGCTGGGGGTCACATGGGCTCCAGTGGAGAGACGTGGCTCCTGGACAGGATGTTTGCAAGAGACATGGAGTGAATTATGTCAGCCTCTCTGGTCCCCTGTTGTCCTCACCTGCAGAATGGGAATGATGGAAACAGCGAGGCTGTTTGGAAGCTGATGGCGGACATCTAGTTGTGTGTGTGTCTGTCATTGTCAAACCTAAACCCTGTTTTTGGCCCAGGGGACTCCAGAGCCCTTCAGAGCTGCCCCCTTATAGCCCCTGCCACAGGGGACCTTCCAGCTCCCCTCTGATCTCCTCTGAGAAGTCTCCTGGAAATGACGTCCTTTGGTGGTTGGGGCCCCACTTCCCTGAAAACCCTCTTGCAGAAGAACAGATGACAAGCCTGCACGAAGCCTTCACTAAGTCCCTTCCAGGGCCATGGCATGAAAGAGGCCATGGGGAAGTGAAACACTAGCTGCAGAGACAGGCTGGTTCATGCGTGACTCCATCCCATGACGGAGGTAGGGCCTGAGAAACAGCTACAAAGGGGCCACAGAAAAACGGGAAACGCAGCACCCCGAGGTGAAGTGTGCAGTGACAGCCGCTCAGGGTGGAGATGGGGTTGCAGGTGAGGGCTGGGCCTGGACCTGGAGCAGCTCCTGACTAGCTGCCTGCTTCTGCCCCGGACCTTGGCAGCAGGCTGGATGCTCAGAAATTGGGAATCTGCTCCCGTGTTTCTTCTGTTGGTCCCTCAGGTGGCCCCCATCTCACCTGGAATAAAGACCAAAGGCCTCCTGATACCACCTTGCTGTGGGAAGGGAGCCCCATCCCTACTTCTGCCCTCTGCTCACCAAACCATGAAGGCTTTCCTGCCTCAGGACCTTTGCACGTACACTTCCTTCCACCTGGAACTCTCTTCCCTCAGGGCTGGCTCCCTTACCTCCTTTGGGTTTTGCTCAGAAGCCCCCTTCACAGGGAAGCCTTCCTTGACTGGCACGCTTCAAATCTCAACTCCCCCCAACCTCAACTCCCACCCCTGATTTTACTCTCCTTCACACAAGCCATTTTTAAACCTGTTATTTATTCTGTCATGGTCTGTCTCCCTAACAAAACGTAAGCTCCATGAGGGCAGAGGTTTTTCTTTTTCTCTCTTTTTTCTTTTTGTTAACTCTTGTTTCCCCAGAATTTAGGACAGTGTATGGCATATGGTGGTTGTTTAATATATATCAGTTGATGAATAAACATCCCTGAAATTTTGTCCCCAAGACAAATCCTGTTCTTTTTCTAGGCACACCAGCAAATTGCAGGGATGATAGCAATGAGCAGTTCACACCTCCGTGGAGAAGGGTCCATGTTTTCTCATCAAGAGTCTCTGTGTGTCAGGAATTCCTGCCCAGGGAGACATCCTTGGAATGTTGCAGAGAGTAGAGCCAGCCTCCGGGGGGCACTCCTTGGAGGAAGATCCTCAAGCCCCAAGCTGGAGCAAACAGCACACACCTGTGTAGGTGTGTGCAGGAAGGAATCTTCTCGGCACTGAAGAACAACATGCCCAAGGTCAGCAAGCAGGATGGGTCTCCATGTCCCTATTCCCATATAGTCCAGAGCTCCTCAGCCACACCAAGTGGGGGGGGGGGGGGACAAACTCAGGACAAGCTCTGCAGGTAGGGAGCCCGGGGACCCTGGCTGAGGGGGTGAGCAGAAGGTCCCCTGGCAGGGATTCAGCTGGACAGCTGCCCACAAGCCCAGGCAGGGGTGGGGCCAAGCGGGCAGCATCAGCCCTGGGCTGGGGCAGGTGGGGCAGGTGGGGCAGCCTGAGCTGGGACCTAGGGAGCTGATTTAACATGGGGTGGACAATGGCCAGTAGGGGGCACAGGGATCCTGGAGAGATGGGCACTGCCACCCAGGCAAGAGAGTGGAAAATAGGGCAGGTCCAGAAAGCCAAATGTCCCATCAGGGAGGGATTCTAAATGTCTGAACAAAATAGTGTTCTGGGCAGGCCCAGGGCGGCCTTTGGATGTATCTGTGGGAGAGGAAAGATTCCTCCAGCCCTTCTGCACCGGGATCATCACTAACCGACCCCTTCCTGCCTGCAGAGAGGCTGTCACCACAACTCCGGGACAGCCCACCCTTCAGGGATTAGCAGAGACAGTCATGATAGCCTGGGGCCCTCAGACCCCGGTGCAGCCTTGCCCTCCTTGAGACACCTGGGCTCCCTCGTCTTGGCAAACATGCCCACTCCCTGCCCGGCAGGGAGGGCCCCCACAGCCTAGTCCCCATGGCTGGACAGCGGCCCCCACCCACTCTCAGCCTCACAGGTCCACCGCCCTGCTGGCTCTCTGCTCCTGGGGGCTGCCTCCAGAGCTCCGCCCGGGCAGGTACTCCTTCTGGCCTGTGATACGTGTCGCTGCTATAGACTGCTCTCCCTGACTCTGGGCCCCAAGTCTGGCCATCTTACATGGCTTTGGGTCGGGGACCCCCCTTCACTGGCAGGGTGAACAGCTCCTTGGGAAGAAAATCTGCAGAGGGAAGTAATAGCAAACTACCTGTGAGACTGACCCCCTGACCTGCTTGCCCCAAGGACAGGGAACAGGAGGGACTGGCCTTGAGTCTAGGGCCCCATGCTGCGCCTGCACTAGCAGGGCTTGGCCTCGGCTTCTCTTGCCCGCCGGAGGATGCGGTTTTGAGGTCGGGACTGGGCTCTCTGTCCTCGACGCCGGCACAGGTCAGGTGTAAGACCGTTGGTTGTCTGAATTAGCAAAAGAATGATGAATGCAAAGCAACTGTCTGCCCCCCATCCAAGTGCCTTCTGGGCACCCCCACCACACTGATCTCTGGGGGGGTGAGGAAGCTGACGTCACCGGAAAAAGATTAATAACAACAGAGAATGCCAGGAGGAGCCTGTCTAGCCTGTGCCCCTGCAAGTCAGCATTCTGTTTTACAAACACACACATGAGAGTGGAAATAATTAGATGGACTACAGGCTCCTGGGGAACAGCCTGGGCTGAGAGGGGGCAGATGGGAAGTCTGGCTTACCATGGAAACCTCAGGGTGGTCCCTTAAGTGCCGTCAGCTGCCACAGATAGCAGGTGAGCTGGGAGGGTGGACGGGGAAGGGGTCCGCGCCTCCGCCCTCGGGCTCAGGCCATGTGAAGCCGTAGCTGCTGGGGAACGGGAGGTGAATTTCAGGAACGCCGGTATGGGTTTTCTGCTGATCAGCAGTTTCTATTTTCCCTTGTAAGAACAAACATCGTATGGAAGAAAAATGGGGGAAAAATACCTGAGCATTCGTTTTTCTCCGGTCTGGACCAAAGGAAAGATGCGGGGTAATGCCCCACAGAAAGAGGCCGGGGATCACAGGTGATCTCTTGCTTGGCCATTGATGAGGCACTGTTAGCAACATCCACTGTTTGGGACGACGGAACCTAATTGGTGCATGTCCTTGAGTACATTCAGAAGAAAGTCAACAGCAATTCCACTCCTGTGGACATGCCCCAGAGAAATGAAGACACGTCCACGCACAGCTGAAGGGAGAAAACAACCAGTCGGCCATCAACAGATGAATGAATAAACAGAAAGTGAAGGATACATACAGTAGAGTAATATTCAGCCATAAAAAGCAATTTTGATACATGGTACCACATGCATGGAGCTTGGAAACATGCTGAGGGCAAGAAGCCGAGCACAAAAGGTCTCAGAATATGATTCCGCTCACATGCTGTGTCAAATCTATGCACGTGGGACAGAGGTGAGTGGTTGCCTGTGGCTGGGGGATGCGGGCTGGGAGCAGCAGCTAAGAGCGGCGGAGTTTCTTTTAGGACATGATGCAAATGTGTTAAAATCGGTGGTGGCGATGGTTGCAGAACTCTGTACCTGCGCTAACAGCCATTAACCTGTGTGCTTTAAACACGTGAATTATATGGCATTGAATTCTACATCAACAAAGATGTTTAAAATAAAAACAAAAAAAGAAAGGAAAGGATCAAGGTCCCCCAAGGTGTCTGTGGTAGCTCCGTATTCCCAGTGTGTGCGAGCTGGGAGAAGGAGGGGTCTTGCTTCCCGGAGGTGGGTGTTGTCCCGGATGTGGTGTCCCTGCCCCATGTCCGCCTCCCCGTTTCTGCGAACAGCCCCTGATTTGGCACAGGGGGTAGCAGATACCGAGACAAGTACTCCTGTGCTACAGACTCCCCGGCAGTCCCCTGGTGTCCAGGTGACACGTTCTGGCCAACGGGTTTTGGAAGGAAGTCCGTGGGCTGCAGGGGGTTCCTTCCCAAGTGAGAAAGCAGCTGGGATGGGGAAGGCTTTGGCTCTTCTGCTTTTTTTCTTTTTCCTGCACAAATCACGGACACGATGCCAACTTTCTTTCCATTGCTCATAGCTGGAATAATTCAAATGCTAACCTGTCCACTCCATGCTCTTAGAACTAGGTGAGTCCTGATGAGGGCAGGGGGAGGTTCGCCTCTGCAGACCGCAACCTGCCCTGCAGTTCCTGTGGGAATAACAGGTACTTGGGAGAACAACGGTCCCATTGTCCACACTGCAGAGCTGGGCCCAGCCATTAGAGCCCCCTCTCCCCTCCCTCCACCAGCACGCCCCTAAGCTGCCGAATCTGTGGTGCCAGACAAAGACTGCAGCAGCAGAGGTGGCCAGAGGAGGGGCACAGGGCCTGGGATCTGCCCGATGCTTTCCCGAGAGGCCATGCTGCACCCACTGGCGATGCCAGCACCCTCACAGCCCCCTCTCCTTGTGGGGAAAGGAGCAGTGGGAGCAGGAAGTTGCGGATCACAGCCGCGGGCCCGTGCCTCCCTGGAGCTGGCATCCTGGGCGGCTTCAGGGACAAGTGGGAATGACTCCAACCGAAGTGACAAACACTCTCCTTGAGACTGAGATCTAGCGTTGGAACGCCTATGGCTTGTCCTCCATTGTAATTCCTGCAGCTCGCCAGACCCTGGCGGGGTCCTGGATGGCCCAGGACTTGATTAAGGGGAGAGAGGCTGTCTCTGGGAACCAGGGCTTTACTTGAATGTACAGCAGCCTTCTGACCCGTAGGAGAAAGTCTTTTCCTCAGTACATTAAAGTCCTCACCCCAGGGACCTCAAGATGTGGCTACATTTGGGAATCGGGTCTTCAAAGAGGTGATGAAGGTCACATGAGATCATGGGGTGGATCCTAACCTGATGTGTCTGGTGTCCTTATAAAAAGACACACAGACACACAGAAGGATGACCCTGTGAGGACACGGGGTGAGGACCACCGTCCGCACGCGAAGGAGAGAGGCTCAGGAGGAACCCGCCCCACTGACACCTTGATCTCAGACCTCCAGCCTTCAGGACCGTGGGGGGGGGGGGGGAAACAAACGTCTGCTGTGTTCCAGCTCCCAGCTGGCGGTACTCTCTACGGCAGCCCCCGCACACTGATGCAGTGGGTCTAGACAAGACCCTCCAAAGGGAAACGGCACACAGAGCAAACACCCCCACACAGTTAGAAGGCTATGAGCTTGGGGTTCTGACAGAGACCACAGACGAGGGCAAATGCAAGAGGAATCCAACGTGGAGGCACCACCTCCCCCTGGTGCCCGGAGCCCCATCCAGTGTGGTCGGCTCTGCTTCCTGTTGGCCTAGGAAACGTGGAATCACCAGTCAGGGCCCCTAAGCCAGCCCTGGTGTTTGCATTTTGACTAACACCTGACGATCAGAGGTGAAGGTGGGCAGCCCACCGAGCCAGGTCCCGGAGGGAGGCCCGCAATGGAATCACCGCATCCCAGATCGGATGACCATCCAGAGGAGGGGGCAGGGGGAAAGAGAAAAGAAATTGCCCGTCAATAGTTTGGAGCACTGGAGGTGGGAGGCTTACAACGTCGATTCCAAAATGCCATTCGTGACATTGTTTTCAACCCCATCAAAGAGGGGGGTCGGGGGGAGACAGGAGGGGCCAAAGTAAAGAAGGGAACTTGGCCAACGGACCCAGTCTGTCTTCACCACGTCGTGTTCTGATCATGAAAGTAACAGACAATGACCTCAGACAACTGGGACCGAGTGTGAAGATCAGGCATGGAGGTAAGATTTCTCACGAACCCACCCGAAGACAACGGGCCTGTTTGGGTGTGATGCTCAGTGTAGACAATCCGTGTATGCACTTGTCACTAAAAATCGTGTTGTGAGAATGTCTCTCTCTTGTGATAAAAATAATTCCTCCAAACATCATTTCTGCAGCTCCCCAACAATCCGTCTTGTGAATGAGCCACAGTCAATGTTTCCTCTATTTATAGGAACGAGGTTCCTCCTCTTTTCCTTATTTTAAGTAACAATGCCATTTGCGTACTTATGCTTGAAACTTTATTTGCATCTCCGATGGGTCCAGCAGGACTGCCCCCCGAGTGGGAGAGGCTGAGGGGGGACACCGTCAGGACCCTGGCTCACAAGGCCTGAGCACTGATTTGCCCAAGCAAATTCGCAGTGCGTGACCCTCCTCTGCACACTGTGTCCACGGTCCCTTGGTGGACAACATGTTCACATCACAAGTGTGTCTCCAGCCCCAGCTAGAACCTCTGCTGGCCGTCTTGCTCTTGACCATTCATGGCTTGGTCACATGAGGAGGAAACAGAATACCTGATTTTTGGTAAGTTGCTGTTATTTTCTGGGGCCACCATAACAAACTACCATCAGTTGGGTGGCCTAAAAGACAGGAGTTCATTCTCTCCTAGTTCGGAGGCCAGAAGTCCAAAATCAGGGAGCTGGCAGGGTCACACTCTCTCCAAAGTCTCCAGGGGACCATCCTCCTCATCTTTTCCAGCTTCTGGTGGCCGCCGATGTTCCTTGGCTTCTACATGTGTTCCTCTAGTTTCTGCCCAGTCTTCGCATGTTGTCTTCCTTCTGTGTGGTCTCTTCTCTTCTTAGAAGGACATAGGACCCACCCTAGTCCCCTATGACCTCTTCTTAACTTGATGACATCAACAAAGATCCTGTTTCCAAATCAGGTCACATTCACAGGCACCGGGGGTTAGGACTTCCACATACCTTTTTGGAAGACACACGCCAAACCATAAAAACTGTCAGGTGAGCTCACCAGCAAGCTGGAATAAGAACCCACCTTGTCCTGTAACCTAGGGCCTTAGCACAGCTGGGATGTGCCGGCCAGAAAATCATACCACTGACGTCTGGAGTGCAGGAACTGGGGAAATCTTATTACCTTGCCAGTCGGGCATGAGGCATGCTTGTATTTAAATACAATTAAAACTAGGCTACCACAAGCCTTCCAGATGATATCCAGAAGGGAGGGTCTGCTCTAAGGAGTAGATAAGAATGATGTGTAATAAACACATGAATTATGAGCATGTAAATGATGTTCCAGAAGGAAAGGGATTTCTTTCCCTTCACGTGGCGCTACGCGAATCTCGTTCAGTGCCTTCACGGCTTTGGGGGGCATTTGTCATGGACGACACGGGTCGGGGGGCTCTCAGGCTGGTTCTTATGCAAACAAAGAGGTACCCTCAGGGAGGTCAAGTGCGTGCCTTTCAACAATGCTGGCCTCTAGGCTTCTCTCTGTACCAGCTCAGGAATATTGATCTTCCCACCAAATCCCCCTGGTAAAAATAAGGAAGGTAAGGATGAACAGTAGACACTGACCTTGGTGCAGAGTCCATCCCCCACCCAGACAAGAACAAACCTCACAAAGGATCTGCATTTTGCCTGGACTTGACCTGTGGGCCAGTTTCATCTGCAGCATCATTTTCCCTGTCTAGTTTGGGAATTAAAGGTGTCACCTGCATGGGGGCCATGCCTTTTGTGAAACTGAGATGCACAGCAGGCAAGCGGGTAAGCAGGTGGGCTTAGGGCTTGGAAAGGACTGCCCTGGCCTGCCTTCTCTGCTCCCCAAATATGCCTCTGGTCCAGGTTGGGTGCAAATCACTCACCAGGAGCCTCCAGGCACACTTGGGATCGAAGCCATTTACAGCACGTTTAATTTACAGCTAGAACAGCCAATTCATAATTCAAACGTTACTGCCCTAAATTGCACACACATTGGAGCAGAGTGAAGATGGAGAGATTTGGGTCCTTTTAAAGAAAACCCATAAAGCCCCCATTTCTCTCCTATTCTAGTGAGTTCTGCTCTCCTGAGCAACTTTTCAGCTCCCTGAGAATAGCATGTTTTGAGCAAAAAGAGGCAGTACAGATGAAAGAAGAAAATTAAATATGAAAATTTAATTAAATCCCTCTTTGATCATTCTCCCTAGGACTGATGGAGGGGCTGTTGCCATTCAGCCACAAATAAGATAACCTCGAAGTCTCATTAGGATAAGGGACCGGTCTCCGAGGAGGGAGGGAGATGCCATCTCCTGACCCCACACCCGTCGAAACGGGCCGTTTTGATGAGAGTGGTGCTGCAGTCTTCAGCTGTTTGCCGTTTCTTCTTTGCCAAGTGTTCTTTGTACCCCCTGTAAAATCCTCCAGCTTTTGTATGACTCCCCAGAAGGGGCTGGGGGCTGTCTACGGGGTGCAGGGCCTCAGCAGGTACATGGGAATTTTTGGTCTGGATTTTCCAGGGCTGCAGGGGAACTTAACCTTTAACATTAGCCCTGTCAGGCCCACGCTGCCGGGGAGTTACATTCCTGAAGTGAGTTAATGACAGAAACGAATGAATGGCCAGCCAGTCAGGGGGGAGTCGGAAGCCACGCCCTGTGGTGTGGGACACTAACGTGGCCCCTGAGCTCTGACATCCCACCCAACACGGAGTCACCTTCCCAGCTAGATGGAGCTCAGGTCAGTTTAAACCGTGAGTATGCATCTGTACACACACATGAACACAGACATGAACACGGAGACACACACACGCACTCACATATATACACATGCACACACACAGAGACATACGGACACACACCCATGAGGTAGAAATCTCTCTGGAGAGTATCTTTAGGAAGCTACTAAAGATGGTTTGTGTGCTGTCACAAATTTAGAAATCCAGTGCAAGGCCTACATTTTGGGAAATATGCTAACTTAACAAACTTTGCTTAGGAAGGAAAAGGACCCCCAGGGGCAGATAAAGGGAAAGAAGGGAAGCTGGGTTCAGGGTCAAACACAGGAAAACATCCCTGAGTCAGGCGGTGGTGGTGCAGAATTCATGGTGGCATAATTTATGGGGCGATCAAAGCCTTCCCTGGAACGATTTATGAGGAAGTATTTTGCTAAGCAAATCATGTTGCAAAGGATTTCAGGGGCATTGTTTAAATTATTAACAGAGTCCATTGTTTTGTAGTGTTTGGGGAGGAACATTTGCATACGATTAATATGATATTAAAACTATTTTAAACGATTGCTTCAGGACCCTGTCTCCCCTAACAATTTATTGAACAACATCTTTGTTTCACTTGTTTGAAAAAATTATGTAACTAGATTTCTTCTTTAATTCCTGGAAGTTCATTTTTCATTAAGTCTCCAAGAGGCAGAGAGGTATCCCTCTGTGTACCAAACCACCCCAAAATTGGTGGCTTAACACGAGGATCTAATACTTGCCATGATTCTCTGAGCTGACTGACCAAGCAGTGTGGCAGCTGGGTTTGCCTGGGCTCACTCAAGAAGGTGGGCTCCATTCTGGGGTGTTCTGGGGCCAGGATCAGCGGGGACGGTTCCGTGTGGTCTTTCATTCAGGTTTCTTCCTGGCATGGTGGTCTCAGGAAACATTTTGAGAGGGTGAAGGTAGAAGTGGCAAGGCATCTGAAGGCTAAGGCTCCTACGATGGTTAATTTCATGTGTGAACTTGACTGGGTCATGGAGTGTCCAGACAGCTGGTAAAACATTACTCCTAGGTATGTCTGTGAGGATATTCCTGGGTGAGATTAGCATTGGAATGGGTAGACTGAGTCAAGCAGTTGGTCCTCCCCAGTGTGGGTGAGCATCGCCCAGTCCATTGCGGACTTAAATAGAATAAAAAGGTAGAGGAAGATGGGATTCTCTCTCTGCCTGGCTGACGTCTTTGACTGGACATCAGTCTTCTCCTGCCCTTGAAATGGAACAATACCATCAGTGCTCCTGCTTCTCAGACCTTCAGACTCCGGCTAGACTCACACTACCAGCTCTCTGAACTTGGACTCACTACACCACTGCTTTTCCTGGGTTTCCAGCTTGCAGATGACAGATCCTGGGACTTCTCAGCCATAATCATGTGAGCCAATTTCTCATAATAATTCTCTTTGTATGTATGTGTGTATCTCTATCATCATCTATCTATCTATCTATCTATCTATCTATCTATCTATCTATCTATCATCTATCTATCTATCTATCATCATCATCATCATCTATCATCTATTTATCTATCTATCTATTCATCTATCATCTATATATATCTACTTACCTACCACCTGCCTACTACTTATCTCCTATTGGTTCTGTTTCTGTGGAGAACTCTAATATACCTCCTAAACACACACATGTCATTTCCATCAAATTCTATTGGTTAAAGCAAGTCACAAGCTCCCTCATACCCCCAAACCCAGATTCAAGGGGTGTGGAAATAGACTCCAACTCTTGATTGGAATAGTGGTCTTATTTAATCCACTATAAAATATTACTAAGATTGTTGATTCATTCCTGGGGTTGAGTAAGAGAATTATGTGGCTACTTCTTTTTTCTGGAAGGCAGAAAATATATTGAAGAAACTCACCCAGACACCTCTTCAAGAGCAACACAGACACGAGATCTTGGATGAGTTCCCCTAATAAGCCAGAATGTGGAGATTTGGGTTTTTTAAAAGATTTTATTTATTTATTTATTTGAGAGACAGAGAGCGAGAGAGCACGTGAGAGAAAGAGAGAGAGAGAGCACAAGTGGGGTGAGGGGCAGAGGGAGAAGCAGACTCCCCACTGAGCAGGGAATCCAATGTGGGGCTTGATCCTGGGACTCCAGAATCATGACCTGAGCCAAAGGCAGACGCTTAACCGACTGAGCCACCCAAGCACCCCAAGAATGTGAAGATTTGAAAGAAGGATTCAAATGAAATAATTTAAAGGAAAAACTTAGGTCTTTCTGCATGAAATGATCTCACATGTCAGTTCTTATCCCAAATTCCTTCTCTGCATAGTGTTAAATGACTACAGAGGAAGACACTTTGAACTTTTTGTGATGTCTTCCTTAGCCGTGAGGAACTCCATCCCCGATGTTCCCTCTTGGATTCACTGATCACAGAGAAATGTAGCTCAGGTCACAAGTAGGCTAAGATAGTATGTTAGTTTGCTGGGGCTACTGTAACAAAGTACCACCAACGGGACAGCTTGAACAACAGAAATGCATTTTCTCACAGTCATGGAAGCTGGAAGTCCAAGATCAAGGTGTTGGCAGGGTTGGTTTCTCCTGAGGCACCTCCCAGGTGTGCAGATGGCCACCTTCTCCCTGGGCCCTCACATGGTCATTCCTCTGTGTCTGTGTCCTGATCTCTTCTTATAAGGACACAAGTCCTTTTGGATTAGGACCCACACGTATGACCTCGTTTTAACTTGATGACCTCTGTAAAGACTGTCTCCAAATATGGTCACATTGTTAGGTCCTGGGGGCTAGAGTTTAACATAGGAACATATGAACGTATAAATTTGGAGGGACACAATTCAGTCCACAACAGACCACCTCTTCTGCTAGAAAAAGTAAATTAGTGAACACAACATTCTTCTTTCCTTAGAATAGAAAGGACACTCACAGGCTGGGAGAGGGCCCACAGGATGGTGAGCAGGTGCATTCACACCCCTCCTAGGGATGACAATGAAGGGGCTACAACATCAGTTAGGGTTCTGGTTAACAAGAAACTGATTTCTACCTCCATCTTTGGTTTGGACAAAAGTTTTTTAAAAATTTTTATTTTTATATGGCTGACTTCATCAAAGGAATGATATTGACATGCATGCATTTAACTTGGAAAAACTTAAAAGAACTTTGTTAAACATCAGAACAGTGTGGATGAGCACTAAAACTAACAAATAGAGAATTGTTCTCTCTTTTTCCCTCCTGAACTCGGTCGTCATCACCACTGCTCACACACTTTCATCCTCTGATATCAAAGACACCACAGGATGGAAAAACCCTTTACAAACATTAATTAATTCTCTCAATCCTCCTGTGAAGCATGGGGGATCATTCATTTCTCTCTTTTAAAGAGGAGACCTGAAACCAAGAGGCTAAATGACTAACCAGACAGAAGTTGCTGGAAGGCTAGAAAATGGAACTTGGTTAAAAATTGGGTATAGAACATTCATTTTGTGTTCCAATAAGTTGGGGAGAAGTACAAGTCTTAGTCCAAAGTGGACTGTTTGTTGAAGCAATCAGGTGGAGCAAACAGAGCTCTTGAAATTTGGGGATCAAAGGGATTTGGGGTCTAAGTTATCACAGGGAATCTGAAAGACAATCTGGTCATCAACTCTCTCATGACCTACTTCCCAGTCCTGCCCTGGGCCATCTGGCTGGAAAAGGTACCACCTAATTCAACTCCTGATTTAGACCCTCAAATCCAGGTGGTGATACTGTCAGGGGTGTTAAAAATCAGGCAGGCAGCTTTCTGAGGGTTCATTTTAGGGTTATTTCAGACCCCAGGTTCTCTGTGGGGCCAAAGTTGAGCTCACAAGAAGCACACTTGCTTTCCCCATGCTGATAGCATCCTGTGGCAACTGTGGACCCTTTACTTACTGTTCAGGCACACTTTACTTCCATCTGAGGGCCAGGGGACATGGCAGTTCCTCCTACTACTGCCACCTCCTCTTCCAGACTAGAGCCTTTCTGACAGTGACTTGGATGCTCACAAGGTAGAGAAAGCCCAACTCAAAGTGGCTTAAGCAAAAAAAGTCAGTGCATTGACTCACACATCTTGAAAACCCATGGTGCTAGCTTCAAGTCTCAGTGACATCAGCAGAACGCTGGCCCAGCTCAGGTCCACCTCCCCCTGTCCTGAATCTGTTCCCTGAATCTGACAACTTTGTTTCCCCTGTGCAGGCGCGATGTCTGCTGGTTCCCCAGAACTTTCTAGTCTCTGTAGAGGCATTTTAGTACAAGGGTGAAGAGCAAAGATACTGGCCCCAAAACACGACTTGAAAACTGTGTGACTGTGGACAAGAAACTTCACCGCTCTGTGTCTCATTTTCTTCATCACTGTAAGGGGATGATGAGAGTATCTTCCTCACAGCATTCTTGGGAGATTTAAATTGGCTTACATGCATTAAATACTTAGCATGGTGGCTAACACTACTCTAGAAAGTCCTCAGTTATGGTCAGCTATTATTATTACTGCTGATACTGTTGGCTGATTCCTCAGAACTAGAATTCTATTGGCCAATTAAAGATTATAGGGATCAACATTGAAACTCAAGCACTGTTCTGGTAGGGATTGAACGTTGTCATCTTGAAAGAGCTAAGAATGTGGGTGCTGAGGCAGGCTCTCTGCCATCAGAGTGGCCCAAGCCTTCCATTTCCTGCTCTGTGGCCTGTAATTCCATCTGCTAAATGAAAGTAATTGTACCTACTTTGTAAGGAGATTGAGATTTAGTGAGTTTCCACATGTGAAAAGTTTAGAACAGCCCCTTGTCTATGATAAAACTCCAACTGTATTGTTCACAGCAGTTTACAAGCTTTTCTCCATATACAAATTTGTGTGTGGTGAGGACACTAGTCATTCTGCTCTTGCTGGTGTGGTGCTCATTTGCACGTCCCGGATGTGGATGTCCCATGAGCCCAGCCCCATGCTGAATCTGTGCCCCCTAGGGAAAAGGTAAAAGACACTTTCCCTGCCCTCCAGAATAATAATAGTCACAAATACTGAACACTTAATGCATCACACACCCCATTCAAGCGGTTTGCATCAATGACATTTCATGTCTCATATCATGATTTTTGTTTCCAGCATTTCCATTTGGATCTTTCTTATAGTTTACGTCTCTCTGCTGAAATTCCCCACCCATGCATGTTGTCTACCTTTCCGTTAAAACTCTTAATATATTAACTATAGTTATTTGAAAGGCCCTGTCTTTAAAATACAGCTCCAAAATATAGGTCATTTCTGGGTCTGGTTCTATTGACTCCTCTAGTTCTTGACAATGAGGTGTTTTATTCTCCCTTTCTTGTGTCTCATAATTTTTTAAATTAAATTATAGACACTGTGTGTAGAGTAATTGGATATTGAAGTAAGTAGTATTTTATTCTCCGAAATGGGATTTTTTTTTTTTCCTGCCAGGCCATTAGTGTGAGAGATTGAAGCAACTAGGTCCAGAGTTGAGTTGGGTTGGGTTTTGTTGTTGTTATGGTTACCTTTAGTGAACCAGAGACCCCAAACTCCTCCATTTTTGGATGACTGTTATCTTGTGCTCCATCTCAACTTCCAGCAGTTCCTCCCTGCCTATATTATGGAGGAGGCATCCCTTCCCATGCTCTGTCCTCTCCCTGTGATACACTGCCATTGCTTGTTGCTTGTGCAAGATGATGGTGTGGGTACGGACTGGCTGTTCCTTCTCTCCCACTTCAGCTCCAATCTGTTGTGCCTGGGTGCAATGGAGGGGCTTCCTCTACTTCCTGATCCTCCTTCCTCCATAGCATATACTCTGCTCTGTATCTGTAGGGGGTTTTGGGTAGGAGAGAGTCTCCCATCTCTCTCCCAGGGAAAACAGACCTCTGTTTTATACCAGTTCAGGATCTTGGGTCCTGTCTAATGTCTTTTCTGCCTTTTCCTCATGGAAGCATAGCTTTTGCTTCTCTTCTACCCTCTGCCCAGGAATGGGGCTAAGGATACCTGCTCCCGCCGTCCAACCCCAGCAGATGAGGGCTTTGTCTCATAAGAGTGAAGTGGATGCCTGGGTACCACCAAGGTGGGTGTATCTCTCCTGGTCTCTTCTCCTGCTTCTGTGACCTTCCCAGTGGAAGACCAAGGAAAAGGGCTTGAGAGTGAATATGGGCGCCCCTTGTCTCTGGACTCCCAGGGATTCTAACCTGTCATGCTAGCCTATACCCAGGTTTAAGGATTTATTAAAATTTTAGCTATTTTATTCCCACTCAGTTTTGTGGTGGCCATCTTGTCTTCCTGTAGGTTACCAGTAGTAGACAGTTCATGGGTTCCATCTCTCTTCTGAGGGGTTTGTTACCTTTTGGAGTTTAGTTCACCTAGTTGCCTTGCCACCTCAGTTTTCTTATACGTTCAGGAAAGGTTATTATTTGATTAGATTACTTAGCTCTTCCTGGGTTTTAGTGGGGGAGCAATGCTCTCATGCAGCTTTATCTCTCCTAATCTAAAGCAGGGCTTTTCACAGGTGAATACAAATCTATAAGGTCAACAAAGGCCACTATTCTTATTACTCCCATTGTGCAGATGGAGAAACTGAGTCACTGAGCTGTTCAATCACTTGCCCACGGTAGCCAGGATCTGCTGGGGGAGACCAGCTGGCTGGCTCTGGAGGACACACATCACTGACCACCACACCATGCTGTCTCTTTGGGGGCATGAAAACCAGTCAGAGAGACTTAACCAGCTACAACTGTTTACGAGTCAAGTGCCAAGTGTGGTTAAAGACAAAGTATGAACACAACCCAAGGGAAGAGGCAATGGGTCCATCAAAACACACATATTCATGTGTATATGCGTCTGAGCTGAGCAGGGAAGTAAGATACTGTCAGCTGTGTGTTTGAGTCACATCAGCATCTCTGAGTAGCTGTGTGACATTGGAAAAGTTAATTAACCCTTTAAAGCTCTTGTGACATCATTTCTGAAGTGGAAGCATTAATACCTCTATCCTAGAGTTGATTAACTTATAGGCAAGCCTGGGGAACAACAAGGACCCAGCAGTTGCGTGTGGCTGTGCTTTGTTGCATGCATGTATGCATAATGAGAGTATCATCCTTCAGACCAAAGATAAACACAAAAATGCTTAAATTCTCTCTAGACATAACAGACCCACTCCAATGATGTATCCTTGCTGTGCTAATAGCCCCTCATGAATATGGCGAATATTCATTCAATAATTATTTCTTGAGCACCTGCTATGTACCCAGAAAGGCTTGGGGAAATAGTAGTGAAAAAGGCAGAAATGGCCCCACCCTATGGAGCACACACTCCAGCAGGGGAAACTGATAATAAACTGATCAACACATAACTAAGATAAGTTAGAAAATACTAAGAGTTACTAAGAAAACAGAAGAGGGTTCCATAGACTGAATGCTTGTGTTTCTCCTTAAATTCATATGTTGAAATCCTAACCCCCAATATGATGGCGTTAGGTGGTGGGGCCTTTGGGAGGTGACTGGGTCATGAGGGTGGAGCCTTTCACACTAATGAATGGGATTAGTGATCTCATAGGAGACCCCAGAGAGCTCCCTTTGCCATTCTACCATGTGAGGACTCAACAAGAAGACAGTTATCTACAGACTAGGAAGTGGGTTTTTAGCAGACACTGCATCTGCCAGCACCCTGATCTTGGGCTTCCAGCCTCCAGAATTGTGAGCAATCAATGTCTGTTGTTTCTGAGGCCTCCCACCCTGTGTTATTTTGTATTATTTTTGTGACTGCAGCTCGAATGGATTAAGATGAGGTAAGGAGGTGGGGAGTGCAGTCAGGGCAGTGGTGGAGGTATGCCTGAGTAGGAGTTTGAGGAAAGCTGACCTAAGGAGGTGGTCGAGCTGAGCCCTAGGTGAAGGAGGATTGCCCCTCTGTTCCCCTAGTGCCTACTCCCTCTGGTCACACTGACCTGCTTACTGTTTCTCATGCCCCATGTCTATTCTCCCCTCCTGACTTTTGTACCTGATGTTCTCGGTGTCTGGATTTCTGGGTTCCTACAGCATTGCATGGCTACTTCCTTTTTGTCATTCAGGACTTGGTCTCCTTCATCTCCTCCATGAAGCTCTCCCTGACCTCCTGATCCAGCTGTCTGTCTCTCCTCACTGCCTGGGGACCCTCTGTCATCTCTTCTGCTTGATTTCTTTGCAGCACTTCACTCTCTGCATCTACGCTGCCTGTGGATTGATTTACTTGTTTACTGTCCATGTGCCTCCTAGCACCGAAGTCACATGGAAGGAGGACCTCCACTCTCCTTTTACCACTGAACCCAGGGCTGAGCTTGGAGCATCCCATGCTGGGTATGCTCCGGAGATCTTGGCTGGACAAATGATTCAACGCACACTGCACAGGTGAGGATGCTGGCAGGCGTTGCTCATGGAGGCTGAACTCAAGCAGATTTGCTTCCAGTGGCCTGAGTCGGGGGGTGGGGGTGGGGGGGAGAAGCATTTGGACCAGCCTGGAACATCAGACCACCAGTCATGTTCACTCTCTGCTGGGGACACTGAGCTCAGTGTGAGCTTGGAGAGATAATGCTCTGGGCAGCCTGCCATTAAAAGTGACAACCAAGGACCAGCAGAGAGCCGGACCTCAGAGGGTGAGCGACTCATCCCACCAGCCAGGCGGGGGCAAATGTACCCGACTCCCCCTGAGATAACAAGTCACGTTGGCAGCAGCGAGAGCCTCCTGCTGGTGGATAGGATGACATGGGATTATCTTTACATGGACTGAAAAATGACAGTCAACTCCACAGTGCATGACGTACCCTCTAACAAGGATGATCCAGAATAAAGCTTGCCAGTGGCATATGAATGAGAAGGCAGTTCCCAATGGTTCCCAAGCTGTCACGTGCCTGAGAAGATGGTGCCTGCTGGTTTCTAGACAGTGATGATAGCAGCGCGCGTGTGCTGAGGGCCGGAGCCGGGGGGCGGTCCTGGTAGAGCCGCGGCTGCGGTTGGGGGTGTGTTTCTGATTAGGCTGAGTTCTCGAGTCCACGCTTGCGGCCCGACAAGGTGCACACCCTGGGTGTGGACACAGGAGTCGTCCGTGCTGTGCCTTGGTTCAGTGAAGGGGCGACTGCAAGTCCGCACACCCGATGCTGCGCAGAGCCGCGAGGAGCGCGCTCGAGACCCGGCCACCGACGTGAGGACCGAGATACATCCCTCGTCGGCTTCCAATCTCCCGGCACCATCAAAGGTCAAAAGAAGAGAAGGAAGCCGATTTCTGATATTACTCCTTTGAACTTTCTTAGTTATGTAGTCTCCGGAAGCGTGACATTTATGGGGGGAAACGAAAGCCTCAGAGGGAGGGGGTGGCCCGAGCGTATTGTGCGTCATGTCTGTCTCTGGGATTGTCGCTTTAGTCTTCGGAGCGCCCTTGCGCCCTGGGAGTCTGGGCTCGTTCCGGGCTTGTTTGTTGCTGCGGAACAATCTGCTCTGCAACTAGAGGCTCGTGGTTTTGTCGGTCAGACCTTCGGGAAGGGCTCCGCTGGCCCTCGTCTCTGGCCCACGTGGAGTGGCTGGGGCGCCTCAGTGTCCTGCCCAGAGCCCTGGTGGTCCTGGGCTTTGCTCTCCCTCGTCGGTGACTGCGTGCACCAGGCGGCTTGGGCTGGTCAAGACCCAGGGCCGAGAGCTAGAGCCTGCCCTCCGTGAGACTGCAGCCAGAAATGGCAGCCACCCTCAATCTTCCACAATGGGACGGCTCCTTTCCACTGCAGGGGACAGTGCCCTGGGAAAGCAGCTCCCAGTCGCTCCCTTGAGACCGTGGGGGAACGTGGCCCGCTCTTGTTGAGGGCAGAGGTGCCACTGCCCCTCATATACTGCCTCTTAGTTACACGCCACCTCCAAGAAGAACCGGGTGCTGTCTTCTCTGCCAGATGTCCCTCCCTCCTTTAGCAGCTCTTCTCCACGGATGAGCGTGGGGGAATCAGTGGCACCTCGGAACCAGTGATGCCTGTGGCCATCTCTGTGGTCAGCGCACATCTGTGACAATGTGACTCCTGCAGCCCTGGGATATTGAGAGAACTCATCTGTTAGCTGGTCTGCTGCTACTTCTCTCCAGGATCCACCCTGGGAAACTCTCCACCCGGGCACCCTGTGTTCCCCTCTGCTCAGTCCTGCTCACACCCTGGACTCGGTGGGTCTGGATTTGGCCGGGTGTGAGCAACCGACCTACAGACACAGCAGGAGTGCCCAACAGCAGCCTGGGAGGTGCAGCACACACCCAGCATGGCCCGAGACCTGCATGCCGCGGGTGTAGTGGGGGGTGGGGGTGGGGACATCCGGGATTCAGATGGAGCGACGTGAAGGACAGCGAGGTTCTTGTCTCATGGAGCCAAAGGACGACTCTCCCGGACAGAGGAGGCTGAGTAGAGCGATCGGGTTTTATTATGTGGAGGATACAGAGAGAAAGCTCTCGGGAGTGAGAGGGGTCCCGACAGGGTTGCCACACGGAGGGCTTTTAGGGCTTTTAGGGTTGGTCTTTTCTCGAAGGCTAACCCAGGAACTTGAATCTCTTTGACTTCTCTGTTGGTGGTACCACTGAGTAAGGACAAGTGATAACACCTCCAATGGCTTCCTTCCTTTTTAGGGTCTGGTAATTCTTCGTTGGTCACAAGTAGCTGTTATAACAAGACCCCACCTCTGACACCTAGAACAGGATGGTCTGGCTTTTTCCCTTATCTCTGGTTTCCTTACACCTCCACATTTTTGGGATTTTTCTGAGCCTGAACCCATAGCCCCCTGTCTATCTCTCCCTACCTAGCCCTGCCTGTCCCTTACTCAAACTAGCTGATTCTGCTCCAACACTTTTCTCTGACCTCCAGTGAGCTACTGACTGTCCTCCTCTGGGCCCTGGGTTCTGTACCTTCAGGAGGAAAATGTTCCTTCAGAACATCATGGGGAGGAGGATGGGGGTGCCACCCGCCCCTCCACTTCATGTCCTCCTGTGGCTGTTTCCCAGAATGGCTTTTTCTTTTTCTTTTTCTTTTTCTAAGATTTTATTTATTTATTGGAGAGAGGGAGAGAGAGCAGGAGCGGGAGGGGCAGAGGGAGAGGGAGAAGCAGGCTCCCAGCCAAACCCCTTCTCCAGCCATTCAGAGAGTCAGAAACCGCACCGACCCTTCACATTGGCTTTGTCCTTCTTGGTCCCCATTCCTTTCCTTCTTCAAATCCAGGCCCCACGGAAGAAGCCCACCCCTCCCCGGCTCTGGTTGGGGCCGTTTTCTTGTCCGCTGGGCTGCAGCCATTTGATCCATATACGTGAATCCGATTTAGCTGATTCATGTCTCGTGTTTAATTTTTATGTTAACATAACAAGGTTATACAGCTGAACACGAGAGGCCAGGGACAGCATTCATAAGTGGCAGTTCCAGTTTAAAAAGGAAAGTTCCTGGAGGAAACAGGTTGAAAAGGCAAGTCATCAGACAAGGGTTTTCTCTTAGGAGCTTGGAAAGCTTTCAGCTTGATTTGAATATAAAATCAAAGCTATTGGCATTTAACAACCTCTGTTTAAAAGTCAGGATTGACTTGTAAATAAGGCCCAGCTTGGGCAAAAGGATTTCCCAAAATAAATACATCAGGGGGTTTTATGGATAGATAAAAGGGAAGGTGAGGATTTGGTCAAACCTGGGAGGACAGAGAGACTTTTGTGTTTAGTTGGGTTTCCGAATTTAACCGACTTCTCCAAAAGGGAAGCCCGTTTGCTCTCTGCTGCTCTCGGGGGGCTGGCATTTGAGGGCTTTCTCAGACCAGACTCACCTACTATCCTGTGTCCCCTTCGCCACCCCCAGGGACGGAGCCCACAGGGGGAAACATTTCCTTTCCCGGGGGAGCCAGACCCTTGGGTTCTTGTGGGTTGCCTGCTGATTTGGAAGCGGGCCGGGTCCTGAGACCTGAAGGGGTGGCATCACGAGCCGGCCCTGCAGGGGCCCCCAGATTGGGCAACACTGTCTTGTGACTCAGAGACAGCGCCTCCCTCAGGGCCGCAGTTCCCAGCGGGAATAACCGTACGCTGCCTTCCCGTTACTCCTGACTTCTTCAGTTTCTTTATGACAGAGCTAAACGTGGAAGGACGCAGACTTCTAAGGCTCTCAGGGAGACGCAGCCCCTCGATTCCTGAGGGCAGCACCACTCAGATAAGGTGGGAGGGTGACCCAGCCCTTACCTGGGGACCTTTTCAGGTGGCTTGGCATCCAGACAACAAGAGGACAAGGACCCGCCCCCCTCTCCCTCGCTGAAGCCACTTTGCAGGGTCCCCTGAGAAGAAGCGGGCTGAGGAGGCTGGTATTTAAACGTTCTGGAGTGGGAGACAGGGTTGTTATGGCAACAAATTGCTCTGACTCTCTGAAGAGGCTCAGCACCAGTGAAACAAGAACGGGGCGGCGGGGGGGGGGGTGCCAGAGATGCAAGACAATATTTCAGAAAAGCTCTAACCAGACAGGAGTCGCACGTCTGTATTTTGGATGGGGTGTCTGGTGGGTCGCAGGAGGGATGTATTTACATCAACACCTCCCAAAGCGCTGGGAGTCTGGCCCCTAGACTCACTCACGAACCTCCAGGAGAGCAGAGAGCGCTTCGCCCCAAGCTGCTGGAGGTGAGGGAGGCGAGGCAGAAGGCAGTGCGGCGGTGGTTAGAGCCAGGGCCCCATCCTCCGCCTGAGTCCACATGTCCCTGCCCCGGCCCGCTGCCTGCCATCTCAGGAGAGGAGCCACCAGCGGGAGGGGCCCTCCCTCCGTCCCTCCCTCCCTCCCTCCCTGTGGCGGGAGGGAGAGCATGACAAGAGTACGAGGCTTGTGTGTTTATGGGTCCGGGGTCTCCTGGGGACTTGAAATGCTGTGAACTTGTTAGAGGAACTGGTTGCCCAACACTGAACGTGCTCAGTGCCACTGAGTTTGTACACTTTAAAGACGGCTCATCTGATGTTTTGTGAGCTGCACCTCAAAGTGGAAAGGAGAACCAAAGCCCTTGCAGTTCCTACCATGCTGGGCTGTGGGGGGGGCTTGTGGACCCCGGCCCCCAGAGCCTTTCTTCCGCCGAGCCCTGGCCTAGGCCTTCGCCCTCCCTTGGGCCCCACAACCAGTCATGTTCCCAAGACCTCGGAGAATCAGGCTCTGAATCTGAGAGAGCACTCCCGGAGTGCCAGGCTCATCTGCTAAACACTTCAGCAGACGGGCTCATTAATCCCCAGGGCCAACCCCATCCTCACGGGCACCCTCAGGTCAAGTGACAGCGGAGAGCCCACATCTGGGGAGGAGGCGGCGTTTGCCTGTTGGCTGACCCCTAGAGTCGCCCAGCGCCTCCCCTGCAGGACACCGATGAGGACATCAGACCCGAAGCAAATCGTAGTCGCTTTGCTGTGACCACACCAGTGAAGGGCAGCTCACCACCATGCGTCCTTCCTGACTGAGGATACCACACGCTTCAGGTAGATGGGCTTCCCGGGCTGGGCTGGCCTTGGCTTTAGCTGTGCCGGGTGGAGGCTGAGGGAGGCAGAGCCGGGCCGGCCACTAGGGTGGTCACAGGTAGACTGCTGGGCACCCAGATCACTGAGGAGCGAAGGTCCAGGGTGCTTGACAGCCTCCCGGTGGGGAGGGGACAGAGAAAGGATGGGCTGGAAGGGGAAGCAGAAACAAAGGGGTTTGTTTCTCAGACCCATATACACATGAAGGATGTGTGGTGTCACCGCATTGGTGGTGTGGGGTTCCCGTGACCTGGCCCACCCGACTGGGGTCCATCCATGGGGCTGCCTGCCCAGCCCGTTTCTCTTCGCTGTAGCACCCACCCTGTGAAGTCACTGTCCCTACATTCGGCCGCGTCACCTAGGGAGGGCCTTCCCTCTCATCCCGGCTCTGGGCATATGGCCTGCGCTCCTGGGCGTCTGCCGAAGACAAGCCCTACGAGGGTCCTGGAGCTGCCGCCAGAAAGCACCACAAACTGGGGGCCCCACACAACAGAATTGCCCTCCCTCCCAGTCCTGGAGTCCAGAAGTCTGAGATCCGGCTGTGGGCAGGGCTGGTTCCTTCTGGGGGCCGCAGCCGAGTCCGTCCCAGCCTCACCCGGCTCCCGGCACTCCTCGGCTTGTACACCTGCCACTCCAGTCTCTGCCTCCATCGGCATGGGGTTGCCTCCCTGTCTCCATATCTCCGTCGTCATACAACAGCCTACTCTCTGCGTGTTCTTTCCTCTCCTTAGAAGGTCACCAGTCATTGCGCTAGGGTCCACCCTACCGACCTCAGCTTGAGAACGTCTGCAAAGGTCACATCCCCAAGTTCTGGGGGTAGGATTCGAATACATCTTTTTGGAGGATACAATTCGATCCACAACATAGGTTTTAAATGATCAAAAAATAAATAAATAAATTCCCCCTGCATCCTGAGAGAAGTCGGATGGGCACAAGCCTACGGGAAGATGAACTGGCTGAACGAGAGCTTCTGACAGGTGGCCTCCCCGTCTAAGGACGGGCCCGGCCAAACAGAGCTCAGATTTGGGCATCAACCTTGAGAAAAAAGAGAAAATGTATGTGCAATTGGCTTGACTGCCTTAATAGAGACCGAATAAAGAGTGGTTTAAGCCTAGAAGAGGGTTTATTTGTCTTTTATGTAAAAGTTCCAGCAGGTCGGTGCCCAGGGGTGTGAGACGGCTGTGAGCCCCAGGTTTCTTCCAGCTTGTGGCTCAGCCACCCTTGAAGTGCTCTGCTGTCCTGGGGCCCACCCAGCAGCTCCAGCTGGCTGCACGGGGAAGGAGGAAGCAGCTTCCTTCTGAGGAGTGACCTGCACCTGCTCCCGTTCCTTCTCCTCTCCAGTGGGCTTAACTTTGAGGCTGCCTGCAGTCCCCCAGCTCCCCGGGGGCACAAAGGGGACAAGAACCGGTAAGAGGTCAGAAACCCCACACACAGGCCATAAAGACCTTCTTTGGGTTTGGGGGTAAATACTAGGAGTTCATGCTTTCACCCTAATGGAGTCACACTTACAGTAAAACAGTGTTCGATCGCTTAGCACATGGAGGAGCAGTGCACACAGAGGGTGCTCATCCCCGCTGCAGAGCCCTGCTAGAATCTTAAATAAGGACGTTGCCACCCTTAAACAAATGAGGAAAGCCACCACCATCGTGCCTTCCAGAGGGCCGCCCGGAGAATGGGGCCAGAAGGAGGCAGCCCACTACCCTGGGACCTCTTCCTTTTATGTCCCGCAAAGATCCACTCATGCTCATCGATCAAAGGAAACATAGCAGCCAGTTAGAAAAATCCAATAACTGGAGTGTAGTGGGCTGCCAATGAATCCTTGTCCACGTCCCTTCTCTGGTGCCAGGGACATAATTAGGTTATTCCCGGGAAGCTGGGGCTCCAGCAGGAAGCTCATGGAGGAACTGCTAGTGAGGGCGAAGCAGAGCTCCGTGGCCTGAAGTCAACTCCGCTGTGTGCTGGATGCACCCACCTGTTTGCTCTCCGAGGAGCTCAGGCTGCATGGCTGCTTGGGCTACGGGGTCGGGGATGCGGGCTGCCTCCATCCCCTCCCCAGGCCCCGCTCCTGGGGTGCTGGGTGCTGGGGTGCTGCAGCTGGTGACTAGGACAGCCGGTGCTGTATTGACCCCAGCAGCAGGGCAGGCATGAAAGGCAGGATGGAGGGGTCAGTGACTGGAAGGTGGAGGGCCCCTGGGGACAGAGGGAAGCCGGTGAGCAGGTGTCTTGTCGACTGCCCTGGGCTTTCTTCAGTGGCCTGGGTTTACTACAGCTCTTGGAGAGACCAGAGCAGGCCCCTGTATATATTACGGCCATGACATCCGTCTTAAGTAGACGGTGAGACAGATGTGTGCCCTTCAACGGAGTCAGCTGTGGGATGGCAACTCAGCCCCAGGGCTTGGTTCCCAAGCTTAAAAGCTCAAGGGGGTTCATTCAGATGTTCCATGAGCCATTTGCTGCCGCCCCGCGTGCCCTCAACCTGCAAATCCATCAGCACCTTCGTGCTTCCTCCCCGACCCAATACTTGGACTTCTTGTTTAGTCATGTATCTTTTCCAGCTTTCCTGAGACAGAATCGACAAATAAAAATTGTGTATATTTAAGGTGTACAACACGATGTTTTGAGATACGTTGTGAAATGATCACCACAGTCGAGATACTTGACACGCCTATTACCTCACACAGTTACCACTTTGGGCGTGTGACATCACTTAAGATTTACAGCGTTGGCAAACTTCAGGTATACAATGTAGGGCTGTTAGCTTAGTCGCCGTGCTGTGCACTAGACCCCACAACTTGTCCACCTGAAAACTGGGGGCTTGTGCCCTCTGACCAGCATCTCCCCATTGCCCCCAGCCCAGCCCCGGGAACCCCCATTCTAGCATCTGCTTATGTGAGTTCGGTTTCCTTAGATTCCGTATGGAAGGGATACTGGGCAGTATTTGTCTTCCTGTGTTTGGCTTTTTTCACTTTGCACAACATCCTCCAGATTCATCCATGTTGTAGGTGGCAGGATGTCCTTCTTTTAAGGGCTGAATAACATTTCACTGTGTATCTACACCACATGTTCTTTATCCATTGACAGACACTTAGGTGTTTCCATGTCTTGACTATAGCGAACAAGGTTCCCATGAACACGGGAGTGCAGGTATCTCTTTGAGATCTGGTTTCATTTCCTTTGGGTAAATGCTTTTTACTTCTTCTCATCTGCTTTAATTTTCTGAATTTGTTTATGTGTTTGTTATCTCCGTGCTAGAAAGTAAATACCACACAGGCGGGGGTATTTTGCTGGTCTTACTACTGCTGTATCCCCAGATCAGGAACAAGCACATAGTAGGTGCACATGAAATAGCAGTTGAATGAATCAATGAATGTCTGGTGGAAGAAGCATCATGTCTCCTCCACAGGAAAACTCTGAGTGTGATAAGGTTGCTAGACTAAATACAGAACGCCCAGTTGAATTTGGGTTTTAGGTAAACAGTGAATAATATTTTAGCATAAGTATATCTCAAATATTGCAAGGGGCACACTTATGCTAAAAAGCAATTTGTTGTTTATCTGAAGTTCAAATTTACGTGGGCTTCCTATATTTTTATTTGCCGGAACCGACAGCCCTGGCTCTAGACCTCACCCCCCTGGTCAGGTTTGCCCTGCGGCCATGTCCCATTTCTTCTTCTTCTTTTTTTTTTTTTTTAAGACTTTATTTATTCATCTGAGGCACAGAGATGCAGAGAGAGAGAGAAGAGAGAGCCTGAGCAGGGAGAGAGGCAGAGGGAGAGGGAGAAGCAGGCTCCCTGCTGAGCCAGGAGCCCGATGCGGGGCTCGATCCCAGGACCCTGGGACCATGCCCTGAGCCGAAGGCAGACGCTTAACCATCTGAGCCGCCCAGGCGCCCCCGTCCCATTTCTTCTGCGGCCTCTTCCTGTTCTCTTCTCCCATGCCAGCACCCAGTCGTGCCCACTCCCTTCTCTGCTCCCACTCACAGGCAGGTTTCCCTGCAGAGGGACCCTCACACGTCACCTCTGCCGCCTTCCTTCCCGCTTGCCCGGCACCGTCAGTCTCCACATCCCCTCCCCACTGGTTGGGGGACAGCGTGGTCCCACGTGGCCAGAGCAGCCGTCCTGCTTTTGTCTTCTCCGCCAGGAGACCACGGCACCTGCTGCCAGGTGCTTTCTCCCTGGCCCCACGGGGGCCCAGCCCCTGCCTGTGGCCCGGTCCTCCTACGTCTCTGGCCAGTTGCCCTCTCTGCTGCTTCCACCCAAATTCTAAATGCAGAAGGACATTCGAGGCTGGGTCCTGGGGCTTGTTCTGTGTGCATGGCCTTACCTCAGGGAATGCAGTCCATTGCCCTGAATTAAACACCATCCCAGATTTACACCAAATGTCCACATTGGTCCCTCCAACCATCCCTAGGACGCCTCCCCTTGAGAGTCTCATAGGCTTCTCAAGCTCAGAACTAAACATTCCACATTTAAACAGCCCCACTGTCCCCATCTAAGATAATGACATTGGGGTCCCCAGATGCTCAGGTAAAAAGCTGAGCCAGGCTTCTTCACCCACACATCAATCCTTTCTGCCTCTGTGTGGGCTGGGTTGTCCAAACCCTGCACTCGACAGAGACACTCCCCTTGGATCTGTAACTCTGGGTCTGGGGTCTGAAATCTCAGAGATTAGAGTTCTGTGTCCCTTCCGTTTTCATGCCCCAACATTGCACATCTTTGCCCAAAGTGGGGGAACATTCCCCTGGACTTCTGTGTGGAAGTCTGCACCAGGAGCTGTGCAGGGGCTACAGAGCCTCTGTGTCTCCCTTGGGTACTTCCTCCCATTGCCCTCTGGGCTTGGGCTGTGGCAAATACGACACCGAGACCAACGATCCATGGCCCCCAGCACATGGGGTGGTTTCGGTTTCAAGGGTGGGGGTTAGGGTAGGGGAGCTGGTAGTGGAACAGCAGGGGCATGTTACCTCTTTCTTCGTGCTCTTCTGTCTACAATTTCCATCTCACCTCCCCCACCCTCAGCAGCCTCATCTTTGGCAGCATATTTTTTAAACATTTATTTATTTGTTTTAGAGAGAGTGAGAGTGGGGTGGGAAGGGCAGAGGGAGAGGGAGAGAGAGTCTCCAGCAGCGTCCCTGCTGAGTGTGGAGCCCAACGTAGGGCTTGATCTCATGGCCCTGAGATTGTGACCTGAGCTGGAACCAAGTCAGATGCTTCACTGACTGAGCCACCCAGGTGCCCCATCTTTGCTCTTCCTGATCTTTCTCAGCTTTCTGGGCAAGGCAAAAGTGAGTCTTCCCTGCTTCCTTCAGTTAGAACGAACTACTCCCTTCTCCTCATTTCTGCAGATTTTCAAGAGTGAACAACTGTCTTTGTACAAAGCTCAGACAGACCTCCTTGTCCTGTGTCCCCACCAGACCTTAGGGATCCCTGGGGTGGTGTTGGTCCACAGTCACCATTCCGCCCATCTACCTGTTAGCCAAGTGCTTTATACTGGGTAGGGGGCATCATGATAAGTAGAAACTGAAGGGGGAAGAAAGAAGCAATGCATGAAAAAAGTGAAAACAAACAAAAGAACAAAACAAGCACTGCCCTGACTGACACACGAGCACAGAAGTAACCAAGATGGGCTTATTGTATTTATGTGTGTGTATATCTAATATATAGAATATGGAATATATATAGCATCTATTATAAGATAGGGAATATAGTAAAGGGATATTATATATCATAATAAGTGCATAAAATTACAGTGTTTATGTGCTTGAGAATCAATAAGTGCCTGTTGAATGGGATGAGTGAATTAAAGTGGATATTGATGTTGGGATCAGATGCTGGGAAGCTGATAAAACACATACCGTGGGTAAACGGCAAGATTGCCGTGGCTCTGTTGATTTCCTCTGTCACTGATGGCTTGCTCTTGAGGTCACAGAACTCACGATAAATTGCTGGGACTTGTCACTCACCAGGTCCAGGAGCGGCACCAGCCTGGGAAGTAAGGACAATGGAAAATGCTTGAAAAGGCACCTTGACACGTGAGCAGATGAGGTCCTCCTTAAGTGAGGCTCCCCCCAACGCCCCCCATGGGGGTGCTTCTGCCTCACAGCCCCCTTCACTGACAGATGGAGAAGCGAGGACAAAGTCTTCTTGGATGTGGAAGAATTTCCCTACCATCAGATTGCAGCTGTGCACCCATCACTCAGAATCCTTTTTGCCTTCGGATTTTTGGAATTGATGTGCCAAGAAGCAGGCACCCCCTGTGCAGTCTCGGGGGTACATTAGAGCATGCAGCACCTCTGAGGGGAGTGAAGGCAGGGCTGTCCTGGTGCAAGCGAGCCAGCACACAAGTGTGTCTGCACACGTGTGTGCACATTCACACACGCACTCCCAATGGCAATGCAGTGACACGTGGAGTATAGTGTGTGCTCATAAGACAAGGCTTAGCAAGTGATGAAGCACCAGGGATGGGCAGGCTTCATCACTAAGGTGACTTTGTGTGTTCCGAGGCAAGGGGTAGAAATCCTGACAGCAGGGACGCATGAAGTCATCCTCGGCAAAGCTTTCTAAACCCCAGGGATTTTGGGGGCCCCCATCTCCCCAGCTAACATTGCTTTCCCTTCCATGGCCAGTAAAGGTGACTCACCAAACGTGTCCCATTTTTGTCCTGGAAAACTGTCAGCTGCTGTGAGTGCATCTTGCCCTTTATGATTTGATTTGGAGGTAATTGTTCTAGTTCGGGCACCTAGTTCCATATCGTTTCTCCGTGAGGGGTTCTGGAGTTTGTGCAGCCATTGTGGCTAACTCGGCAAACTGAGTCACGACCAGCACCCAGTGTGGACTCACGTGGCTGTCTAAGACTCCTCAATGTTGTTTCCACCCCCGCTGGCTTGCCGCGGCTCAGTCTGGCACCAACCCCCCAGAGCTAGTGTGGATCCCCGTTCTTCTGTAAGAATGCCCCCCACTGCAGCCCAGTCCTCCTTCAGATCAACTGCATTTCAGGGTCTCCCATGCTGCCCACACTTCTGACCAACTGGCTCTAGATCTGGGGATTCCCAAGACCCCCTCAGGTTGGATAATTTATTACAATGACTCACAGAACCAAAAAATGCTATACACATGATTATAGTTTTATCATAAAGGAAACTACTCAGCAAGAGCCAAATGAAGAGCCTCAGAGGGTGAGGTCTGGGCAAATCCCAAAGAGAGGACATGCAGCTTCCATGTCCTCTCCCCATGGGATCAGGGTGTGTCACTCTCCTGGAACATGAGTGTGTTGAGCAAGCATGAAGCTACACCCAGCTTTGGTGCCCAGAGTTTCTTCTGGGGTTCCACTCCACAGGCACACTTGATTGAACCACTGACCACATGGCTAAATCCAGGCTGCCATCCCCCTCTCTCCAGGGCTCAGGCTGATATCCCTGGACTCCAAGCCCCATCCTCCAATCGCTGGGTTGGTCTTCCTGTGGCCAGCCCTGGCCCTGAGCCATCTCATCTCTCAGCCTAAACTCAGGTGTGACCCCAGAGGCTCATGAACAATAAAGCCTCTAATTATGAGGGAAATTCCAAGGATTTAGGGTCCTTCCCAGAAACGGGGACAAAGGTGAGTCAAATTCTCTATTATACAACACCCTTGTTAGGAATAGTTCTAAAGAATGTTGTCAAATGTGACAATAGCTTTATTAGAAAGAGCATGTGGAGCATAGACCCTAGCTACATCGAATCAGATCGATTTTGCAGGACGGCCTGATGTCCTGTCTCTAGCAGCGCAACTAAACATACTTTGCAGGGGCTCTGCTTATCTCCCTACATCAAAGCCAAGGGGTAGGGTAGGACTCCAAACTCCCTCTCACAGCCTGCTAGGACTCTGGGGCCCATCATCGATCTAAACTCCTTCTGGGCCATTTATTTTTAGTACCATCACTTCTGTTAGTTAATGGTCTGAGGTTGAGTGGGAGCTACTTTTTCTAAGATAATCTCTTAAGGTTTGGTGGATACCTGCAAGATTTGATATAAAGGAAGAGTCAAGTCCATAGGGACTATAATTGTGGCAGAGACCCTGAGGGACTGTACTGGAAATGTTTGTACTCTGCGGGCTCATCCGCAAATACTTACATCTTCCCATGGAAGCCCAATCATCCCCTTTGCCATTTGTGGTTCATGCTCTTTGACCCAAATCTATGATGTTTTTCTCAAAGAGTTAACCAGAACTACTACAAAACACAGACCTCAGAAAAAGCCATGACCTCCAGGAATTTAGAAACAGGTTAAAATCATCCACAAAACACAGATGAACATGGTGAACATGTTCAGCAATCAGAACTAAAGTAAGGCCTTCACTGTCTCCCAGAATAGCCCCTTCTGCCCCTGGAGTTTGAATGTGTTCACCTTGCAGTCTGTGCATTCTCTGCTTAAGCAGCACTCCACCAGCCTTCTTCTCTGAGCTGCTGGTGGACACACCACCTTGTATTGTACCTGTTACCCTCCCTACCTTATCCTGCTCTGAGCCACTCACTGCCATATGGTGTCTAACCTCTCTTCTTGTCTTTCCTGTGTTGTCAGCCTTCTTTATGAATGCACAAGCTCCACGTGAGCCTGGCTCTGCTGGTTTTGTTTACCCCCGTGTCTCTGGCAGCTAATGCAGACGTGCGCTGCTCAGAAAACATTTGTCAGTTCACATTGGACAAATACACTCCGACCGAGCCTCTACTCCAGGTCAGGCAACATGCAGAGACAGGAAGATGAGTTTCTGCGATGTCCTGGAAGAAATTCTTGTCAGGTCCTGCTCAGAAAGCCTGCTGTGTGAGTCCCCCTGATCCTTGAGGTGTGGAGCTCCCGTGCTAAGAGCCTTGAACTTAATTTTAACACTGCTGGAAGTTTCAGTGTTGTGGGCTAGGACTGCAAAGTGCCGGTTGGATTACTTTATTGGACTTCTATAAAAGGGTGTACCTAGACCGGGGAAAATCAAAGATGTCACCCACTGAGACAAGGAGAAAAACTTGGAAAAGCTTCCAGATCTGGGGTTGTGACTCAAGATGGAAAACATATATAGTAAGATTTCCCAGACCCCAGGGACAAGACATGTTTCATTTCTCACATTTATGACTGATCCAGAAGAGGAAGTTTACACTTAAATTTCCAAGGGTATAAAGGACCTTGAGCTCTACCAGGCAGTGGGATCTGTACCAAGTGACAGTGAGGGGATCTCATCAGTGAATCCATGTGCATCTTTATGGGCAGCATGAGTCCGTGTACTTAGAGATGCCCCATCCCAGCATAGCAACTTGGTATTTAGAGTGAAATAGTGTCATGGTGAGAGCATAGACTCTGCAGCCAGAATTTGAACCCAGATTCAAACTCAAGTTCTACGACTCAGTAGGTGTGTAATCTTGGGGAAGCTCTTCCCTCTTTGTGCCTCTGGAAATTAGACTTATATATATATATTTATTTATAGTATACACATACTTTATTATAGTGTATACTATATAAATACCTTATATATACATATATCATATATTATATATACATCATAATATGTTATATTATTATATTATAAATACATAGTAAAGATATATATACAAATATAGATGTATATAAAATCTTTACTCTTCTCTAAAACAATAATTGCCACCAGAGATTGCATCATTTGTTGACTTACTTGTTTATTGTCCGTCCCACTTGCTTATTTTCGCTTTTGTCATCTTTGCTTTTGAAGTCAGATCTGAAATATCATCCCCAAGACCAGTTGTCAAGTTCACCAGTTATGTTTTCTTCTAGGGACTTTATGATTTTGGGTCTTACATCCAAGTCTTTACTCCACATTGAGTCAGTTTTTGTGTGTGGCGTAAAATAGTCCAGTTTCACCCTTTTGCATGGGGTTGTCCCGTCTTCCCAACACCACTTATTGAAGAGACTGTCCTTTCCCCATTGTATAGTCTTGGCTCCTTTCTCATAAGTTAATTGACCATATATGTATGGGTTTATTCCTGGGATTTCTATTCTGTTCCATTGATCTCGGTGTCTGTTTTTATGCCAATACCATACTGTTTTCATTACTATAGATTTGTAATGTAGTTTGAAATTAGGAAACATGACACCTCTAGCTTTGTTCTTTCTCAAGATTACTTTGGCTCTTCAGAGTCATCTGTGGTTCCATACAAATTTTAGGATTGTTTGTTCTGTGAAAAAATGTGATTGAAATTTTGAATGGTATTGCATTGAATCTGTAGATTGCTTTGGGTAGTATGACATTTTAACAGTATTAATTCTTTCCATCCATGAGCATGGTGTATCTTTCCATTTATTTGTGCCTTCTTCAATTCCCTTCATCAGTGTTTTATAGTTTTCAGTATATAGGCCTTTTACTTCCTTGGTTAAAATTATCCCTAGGAATTTTACTCTATTTTATGCAACTGTAATGGAATAATTCCCTCAATTTCTCTTTCTGATGGTTTGTTACTAGTGTATAGAAATGCAACATATTTTTGTATATTGATTTTGTACCATGAAAGTTTATTGAATATTTTTATTAGTTCTAACAGTTTGTGTGTGTGTGTGTGTGTGTGTGTGTTTGTGTGTGTGTGTGTGTGTGTGTGGACTCTTTAACAGTCCACAGACTCAGATGACATATATATAATATGTCATCTGAAGATTGTGACGGTTTTACTTCTTCCTTTCTCATTTGGATGAATTTCTTTTCTTTTTCTTGCCTAATTCCTCTGTCTAGGACTTCTGATAATATGTTGAATAAAAATGGTGAATGTAGCTCCCTTCTCTTGCTCCTTATCTTAGGGGGAAAGCTTTTAGCTTCTCACCATTGAGTATGATGTTTGCTGTGGTTTTGTCATATATGGTCTTTATTATGTTGATGTATGTTCCCTCTATACTGACTTTGCTGAAAGTTTTTATTATAAATTGATATTGAATTTTGTCATGGGTTTTCAGCATCTATTGAAATGATTATGATATTTACCTTTCATTTTTTTAATGTGATGTATCACATTGACTGATTTGCAGATGTTGAACCATCTTGGCATCCCTGGAATAAATCCCATTTGATCATGGTGTATGATTCTTTTATTTTTTTAAAGATTTATTTATTTATTTTAGAGAGAGAAAGGAAGAGAGAGCAAGAGAGAGTGAGTGGGGGAGGGGCAGAGGGAGAGAATCTTCAAGCAGATTCCCTGCTGAGCACAGAGTCTATGGGGCTCGGTCCCACGACTCATGAGATCATGACCTGAGCTGAAACCAAGAGTCGGACGTTTAACCGACTGAGCCACCCGGGCACCCTGGTGTATGATCCTTTTAAAGTATGGCTGAATTTGGTTTGCTAATAAAATATTGTCCGTTTTTCTTTTGCTTTTAACACAACTCCCCATGTTTAACAAGAAGTTACCTCAAGGATATTTTAATTCTTTTGTAACAGCCTTGTTATAAAACTTGGTTATAAGAACTCTGAACAATCTAAATGCTGTCCATTGATTCCCTCAGAAATATGTGGTCCTGAAAAATCTGGAAACCTAAAACATCCATGTGCCCAGATCTTGGTTTCTAAATACTGTTCCCCATTAAAGGAGCCAGGGCTCCTTGGAGACGTGGCTGATTCCAAGTCTGTGGCAGGTGGCGAATAGGGATCCCTGATTATCTTGCTGTGCCAGACAGCAAGGAAATGCAGGTGTGTCAAAAAGACATGCGGATCAGCTGGAAGGGATTTTTACTGGCCAAATGTAGGACAATTTGAGCATCAGAAAGAATAATGATGATGGATTATAAGACATTGAGATGAAAAAAAAATCTATGCATTCACAGTGATTCACAAAAAAGGTATGGGAGAGAAGTGACAGAAAAACAAGTTTTTACAGAAAAAGACACGGAATGGGTGTTAGAGGAATAATAGGATCAAAACATAACCTCCTTGGCAATCACTGATGAGAGCAAGGGGCATCTATTGATGCTAAAACTGGGCAGAAGTTGCCGTTGAATGGGATGTCGGCTCTCTCAAGAAGCATCCTGTATAGTTGATGGTAATCACCAACAAAGAGGTGCCTTTATGATTGAGAGATCTGTGGCACCATTTTAACCAAAAATGAGACAAACCAATATTATGTGCACTGAGAAGTACTCAGGATCTGGCCAAAAAAAAAAAAAAAAAAAAAAAAAAATGCTTAACCTGACTTTAACTGCGAGGAAACAGCCTAGAAAAATCCTAGTTGTGGGATATTCAGCAAATCAACTGCCTTGGATACTTTAAAAATGTCAGTCCTAAAAACAATAAATACCACAATGCGGTACAGCTTCACGCCCATTGAGATAGCTATTGAAAAATAGAAAGTAGCAAGTGTTGGGGAGAGTGTGGAGAGATGGAACCGTCATGCACTGTAGGTGGGATGCAAAATAGCACAGCCAATGGGAAATCGTATGGAGGTTCCTCAAAAAATTAAACATGGAATTACCATAGGATCCAGCCATTCCATTTCTTTTTTTTAAGATTTTTAAATTATTATTTTTTATTATTTATTTAACAGAGAGAGGGAGAGAGAGCTGTAGAGGGAGAGGGAGAAGCAGCTCGATCCCAGGACCCTGAGATCATGACCTGAGCAGAAGGCAGAGGCTTCACCGACTGAGCCACCCAGGTGCCCCAGTAATTCCACTTCTGAGTAAAAACCAAAAAATGAAAAGCAGGGACTTGAACAGATAGTTGTATATCCACGCTCACTCACGGCAGCTTTATTCACTACAGTGAGAGGTGGAAACAACCTGCGTGTTCCCGATGAATGGATACTCACTCAAATGCGGGAGGTCCACACAATACAATGTTACTCAGCCTTGAGAGGGAGCACATTCTGACAGACACTGCAACATGGATGCAACTTGAAGACATTATGTTAAGTGAAATAAGCCAGACACAAAAGCCAAATATCTGTATGATTCCACTTGTGTGTGGTATTTAGAGGAGTCGCATTCACAGAGACAGAAAGTCGAGCTCCAGTTTGGGAAGATGAGGAGGTTCTGGAGGTGGATGGTGCTGGTGGTTGCACAACAGTGTGAACATCTTTAAGGCCAATGGTAAATTTTAAATCATGTATCTGTCACTACAATAGAAATAAATAGATAATAAAGCAGGGAAATGTGCTAGACTAAATTAGAAAAAAGAGACATGTCAGCTAAAGGCAAGGCATGATATTTGATCAGATCCTGATTAAAAAACAAGCCATAAAGGATATTGGGGAGTGACTCAGAAAATTTACATCAGACTATATATGATTAATATTTTTATATTCATGCAAAAAATAAAAATAACGCATTAAAACCAGTGCAGCTTTGGAGAAGCCCTGGCTATCCTGTGCAGACACCGAGTCATCATCTTCTGAGTAGGTGACATTTGCATATGTGATAATGACTTTGCGCTTATTTTAGGGTCTATTGACCTGCGGGAACAGAGGTGAGAACTGCTACTGTTGATTTCTCAGTCTCCTTGGGAGTGAGACTCGGGAGGGCCAGGCCTCCAAGATGACGCCAGGGTCCTCTCGTCTGTGGTTTCTCACTGTCACCCCTGGGGTCTTGCAGAACTACAGCAGACCCTGCTGAAGTCCATTTCCACACCCTGCCCTGCCAGGAGCGGGCCCTCTGCTTTCCTTCCGAAGCAGTGGAGGGTTTTCCTTCCAGGTTCCATAGGAGTAGTCCAGCGCCTCTAACCAAGACAAGCTCCTTACTTCCAGAGTCCAGGGCAAAACGAAAAAGCAGGGCTCCTTGTTCAAAATTTATGAAGACTTTCAAATCAGTGCCAGCAGAGCACTACACTAGGGCTTAATCCTCCCAAGCACGGTGACTGCAGGTTGCTCGTCAGTCCGAGAAGCTGTCTGGCCTCTGAAGATAACACCTCCTGAATTCCCTGGCTGAGGTCTCTGGTCACTTCCCCACATTTCGATGAGATGAGTAGCAAATAGAGCAGTAAAGAAGGAGAAGCACCTGCTTGAGTGTCTCTCCACCTACCTGACTTTCAAGATTTAAGTGTTGATAAAGAAACTAAGTGACAAATAGCAAGAAATAGAGAAAAGCCTTTTATCCCCTAACAGCTGCTGCTCAGGGACCCTCAGAACCTCAGAAAAGAAATAACTAACCTTCTCCCCTTAAACTCAGTATTAGTCATAGTGTCCCTCAGGGGAAAAAGGGAATGGCTTGAAGACAGCTCTCCTTGAAGGTCTCGTCACGTCTAGAGTGTCATCACCAGAACAGCAGCAACCATGAGGAAAGAACACCTGCAGGGGGCTGGCATGGTCCTGGGTGGGGGGGATGAGAGAGGGCACAGGTGAACAGCTGATGATTTCATTTCCTGAGATTTTCAGGTGAATTTCAGACCCTTCTCCCTGCCTCCCCAGCCTGAACTTGCTTTAGACCAACCGTGCGTGCGTGCGTGCGTGCGTGTGTGTGTGTGTGTGATGCCCCATTCACAGGTGCTCCAGGCTGGGAGGTGTGTCACCTGACTGTAGCCCAGACATTACCCTCCCTGGCGGATGGCCCTTTATTTCTGTCCATAAAGGAACATTTTCTTAAGTGACCTGGTGAAGAGAGTCTGCACATCAGGGGCTCAGATATTGACTAAGTGGACAGGGACCCCCAAGGGTAAGGCATTTCTTTTCTAACAGATTTGTTCCTGCTGGGAGTGAGTGTCTTAGCCAGTGAATCAAGGAAACCAGGCAGAGTGATTCAGACTTGGTATCAAAGAGGGGATGTTCACGATGGCTTGATCTTTCCGTGTCAGTTAGATGTTAACACACAGCTCAAGGCTCGAGGCAGTGACCTCCATGTGGGGAAGAGAGCTGGTGCCCGTGGCTCTCTTGCTGGGCCTGGAGGAGCCTGGAGATATTTTTCTTTTTGTTTTTACTGTGGTAGGAACACTATGGGAGCTGCTGTCTTAGCAGAGTGTGGAGTGCACGGCGCGTGTTGTTCACCACGGGCTCAGTGCTGACCAGCAGATGCTGGGACTCACTCATTCTGCACAACAGGAACACAACACCGGTGAACAGCAACCTCCATGTCCCGTCCCCCAGCGCCTGAAAAACCACCCTTCCATTCTTTGCTTTGGTGAGTTGGACTATTTTAGTTACCTCCTATCCCAATAGCCAATTTGTGGAAACAATCTAAAATCCACCGACAGATGAGTGAATAAAAAAGAAAAGTGGTCCATCCACACAACGGAATATTATTCAGCCTGGAAGAAGAAGAAGGAAGTTCTGCCATATGCTACAACATGGATGAAGCTGAGGGCATGATGGTAGATGGTAAAAGAAACAAGCCAGACACAGGAGGACAGACATTGCGTGATTCCGCTTGTGTGGAGGAATCTGCATCTGGTCTCTGAGAAATAACGGCCATGGGTTTCTGGCAGTTCTCTAAGTGATGACAGAGTATGGAACGTCTCCTTCTTCATATTTGTACCCAACACAGAGCACCTAAAGCCTCTGGAATTTCCTGGGTGACAGGAGCGTCTTTTGTTCTAGTGCGGCGACTCTGGGTGGGCTTCCGGATGGGGCTGGTCACCAGAAAGCCAGGGGCCTCGATTATTAGAAGCTTGGAGTTCTCAGCCTGGCCCCCATCCTCCAGAGAGGGGAGAGGGGCTCCAGAGCGAGTTACTCATGGATCCTGCCCACCTGATGAAGCCTCCATAAAAATCCCTAAAACATAGGGTTCGGGAAGATTCTGGGTTGTCAAACGCATCCATGTGCCAGGAGGCTGACCCCCTCCACTCCCCACGGGGACAGAAGCTCCTCTGCTCAGAACCCTCCCAGACCTCGCCCTGTGTATCTCTTCCTCTGGCTGTTCATCTGCATCCTTTAAGATCTTTTGCGATAAACTGGTAAAAATAAGTGTTTCCCGAATTCTGTGAAATGTTCTAGGAAATTATAAAACCGGGGAGGGGGTTGTGGGAACCCCAGATCTCTAACTGGCCAGTTGGGGAGCACAGGTGACTACCGGAGGCATGCAGTTGGTGTGTGAAGCGGGACCGTCTCGCGGGCCTGAGCCCTTAGCCGTGGGGTCCAGCACGATCTCCAGGTAGTGTCAGAGCCGAACTGAATTGTAGGAAGCCCGGCCAGTGTTGCAGACTTGTTTGGTGTGGAAAACCCACGAGCCTGGTGTCAGAAGTCCTCAGTGAGCACTCCCCTTTGCACTGCCCACGGCCGTGTCCCCCTGCCTGGGTCCTCGGGAGGCTGAGCTGGGTGGGTTTATCTCCCTGCTGGGGAGCGAAAGAAATCAGCTTATAAAGGAGGGAGGGGCCTCCAGGGGTCAAACTGTCCGGGACGCCGCGATGGACCATCCACCACAGTCAGACTCTGCTCCAGGGATGAGGCCTTTGGACACTTCTGGGAGTCTCCTCCCCAGGTCGGAGCTGAGCGGTGCCCTTCCCGCCTCTGCTCCGCGCAGTCCACTGCTGGCCGCCACCCCGCTGGGGCGCGATTGGGCGCGAGGGGGCGCGAGGGGGCGGGCCTCGCTGCCAGAACACCAGAAGAGGCTATTTGGGCTCTTGCTTTATTTCTTGACATCTCTCGGGGCTGATGACAAGCGTGTCTGGAGGGGGGTGCCAGGGAGGTACAGCATCATCACCCCTGGCAGGAGGCGTCAGAGAGATATTTACATTCCAGGTGGGGAGCAGCTTGGAAGGTGACACAAGGGCATCATGCTCTTCGGGGACATGGCTGAAATGAAAGTCACAGGTACCAGGAACAGCGATGTCAGGAAATTTTCCCCCAGACCAAAAACAAACAAACAAACAAACAAACAAAAAAACCAAAAAAACAAAGAGAGAGAAAGAGAGAGAGAGAAAGGAAGAAAACCAACATTCAGCAAAGTCTCTGCTTCCAGCTCTTAATGCTGATGCCAACATGACCAGCAAGGGGTGGTGAATTGATCTGAGGAGATCTATCGATGGGGCACAGAGACTGGACTCTGTGATAAGAATACCCTTTCTTTTAGGAAACAGGTAGCAGGTCACACGCATTACCCGGTTGGATCCTCCCAGCAGAGCAGAAAGTGAGAATGTGAATTTTCACCCCCACTTTATACGGAAGCAGCCCAGAGGGCCACGGCTGGCTCATGTAAGTCTTGAACTCCACTGGGATCCCCCTTCTGGGGCCGAAGGTCGGGGCTTTGACATCATCTGGGAACATTCCCGGTGAGTTGGGGCTGCAAGAGGCAGGAACCCACCTCACTCCAGCTCAGGCCAAATGGGAGGTTTGTTGGGGCCACTCTGCAGGGAGGCAAGCTCGAGACCCAAGGCACAGGAGGAGATCCAGAGCTGCCTGGGGACCCGGGGCCCCACACCCCTCCTCTGCCTGGCTGCCCTCTCCCCTACTGCATTCCCAGCTCTCCCCAGCCACCCCAGAGCTGCCTCCTTCTGTGTGTACCCTGGCCAGTGTATGAATAATTTCCCCCTTGACGCCCTTGCTGGAACCAGCGTGTGAAACTGGGTGGCAGTCTTCCCTGTGTCAGACACTGTGCCCGGTATCCTACCCATGTTACCTCGCTGCCGTCTCACTCTGGAGAAGGCATTATGGAGGGTGGCTCCAGGCTCAGAGAAGTGCAGAATGCCCCAGGATCACACAGCCCACGGGAGGCGGGCTGGCCCAGGAACCGGGCTGGCATGACTCTGCTTTTCACCCAGGCTGGCTGCCCTCCCCAGGGCCCAGGGCGTGGTTTGATGACTGCGAAGAAAGCCTGGGCAGCCACCCCCTCTGTCCCCTGCCTGTGCTCTGGACCTGGGGAATCAGCTCAGGGCAGGACGCCAGAACTTCAGAGTTGTCCTGGTTGCAAGGAGGATAAACTCACTGGAGCCGGCTCACACGGGGGAGGTCAGGGAGTTAGGGTGTGGAGTCGTCGGGGGGAGTGGAGCTGGGGAATGGGAGCCGTCGGGGAGTTTGTGCACCGGGGTCCACCTGGCTGGCTCCCACCTCTGTGTCTCTCAGCTGGGACCCCTGAGGGAGAGTCGGCTGGTTGCTGTCCAGTCAGCTGCGTGGCTGGTGGGGTGCTGTGGCCTGAATGTGCCCCCCAGAACCCACGGCAGAATGCCAGTGCCCAGGGGCTTGGCATTAGGAGGTAGGGCGTTTGGGAGGGCTCCACCCTCCTGAATGGGGTTAAAGCCCCCCTTGGAGACCCCAGAGAGCTCCCTCGCTCCTTCCACCACGTGAGGCCACAGCAAGAAGACACCATCTATGAACGGGGAAGAAGGACCTCACCAGACACCAGATGGGCCGACACCCTGATCTGGACTTCCAGCCTCCAGAACTATGAGCCATAATTACCTGACTGTGGTTTGTGAGTCCCCTGGTCTGTGGAATTTTAGTGGCCAGCAGCCTGAACTAAGGCCCTTGGGTTCAGGTGACCTTCCCAGGCCTGGGGGTGTAGGGGAACGTGGCACTGCCTAGCTGCCCCCCCCGTGATCACTGGGGGTGGGGAGACGGTGTCGGGAGAGCAGGGCTGTGAGTGGGTGGGCAGAGACCTCGAAATAGGCTCCTGACCCCCCACAACGTGCGCTCAGGGTTGAAGCCTTCACCCATCCTTCCTCAGGTCAGAGGGGCTGTGGTGCCTTCTTCCTCACCCCAAATGTTTCACTGGGAAGACTCCAGAACTCAAGGATGATGGGAGCACCCAGACAGGGTCCCCAATTCAAGCACACCTGCTTTTCCAGTCCAGAGAGCAAAGGGGAGAGGAGACTCTCCGGGGCCCCTTTTGCAAGGGCACTGATCCCATCATGGGGCTCCACCCACATGACTGGTTACCTCCCGAGGACCCCACCTCCTAACACCGTCACGTGGGGGTGAGTGTCTAATTCACACATGTGAATTAGACATTCAGTCTACAGCACTATCCACACTTTGATATTGATTTCAAAGAGGATAGCCCCGAGTCCTCAAACATGCCTCATGTGGGTTTAGAAGGAGAGTCAAGAGTATGGATGGGGTCGCCTGACACTCTCCCAGCTCTGAGCTGACAGAAGTGTGGGGAAGACTGTCTCTAGCCTTCTGCATGTGGAGCAGCTTTTCCTGGAGGACCTTCCTGTGCGCTGTGGGGTCAGGGCAGAGTGTGTGCTTTCCCCAGGGACCTGGAGACATCTGGCTCGGGGCACCTGCAAGGAGCTGGTGGCAGGGGGATGAGCCCTATTCCTGGCTGCAGGGTGAGGGCCCCCGATGGTCCAGCTCCCTGCTGTCTCTGCAAAAGCACTGGAACACACAGAGGCCCTGCCACGGACACGCCTCTGATCGAGACACTATGTGACCCTCGGGGGAAGGAGACCCGGTATCATCATGGTTCTCTAGAGAAGCAGAACCAGCAGGACAAGTGTCAATAGATATCAGAAAGCATTTATTATGGGAAGTGGCTCATATGAGAATGCAGTCTAGGAACTCCATGATCTGCCGTCGGCAAGCTGGGGAGCCAGGGGAGCCCGTGGTGGGGTCCAGTCTGAGTCTGAAGGCCCAAGAACCAGGAGCGTCGATGCCCCAGAACAGGAAAGGATGCACATCCCAGCTCAGGAGGAGAGAGCAAAGTCAGGCTTCCTGCAGGGCTTTGCCCCCTCAGGCCCCACGGGACAGGATGCAGTCAGTGCACCTGCTCTGGTGGGGACCCTTCTCCTTCCTGGGTCCTCCAAATTCAAATGCTCATCCTTTCCAGAGACATCCTCACAGACACACCCAGAATCGTGTGTGACCGACTCTCTGGGTGCCCTTAGCCCAGCCACGCTGACACAAAACTGCTCCCCGAGCATCTCACACCCACCTGGCCTTTAGAAGGGTGGCCCTCTCCCACCGCTTTCCCCTCATCCACTCAGCCTGGGGGGGCGGGGCGCACAAGCATGTGCTTCCCCCGGCCAGTACTTTCTCCCTCGGGGTCTAGGTACAGGGACCCAGGAACCCAAAGATGGCTCCCACGCAGCTCCTGTTTTGTTCGGGAGCATTAATTGAACCGACTTCTATTCATGCCTGACAATGAGAGGGAAGCAGGACTGACTATCTAAAGGCAATTTGCATATAAAGCTGCGAAGTGAGGCAGGCAGAGTTTCTATTACCCAGCCAATAAATGAGCTCTGTCCCAGCAAAACAGCTTTCTGGAGGGAAAGTAATAGCCCACGTGGGGAAGGAAAGCGAGCTTGGCACCTGCAAAGCTGTTGGAAGGAATTCTCCGCGGGCGGGCGCTGCCACCCGACATTAGGAGCTGGCTTCACAGGAGGGGAAGGGGGCCATTCTGGAAGGGGCAACAAAGCAGGGACCCCCTGCCCACTTCCTGGGGCTTCTTGTCTCCTCTTTGGGTGTCAAGAGCTGTAGGACACAAGCATCCATCTGAGTGGTCGTTGCCTTTCGGAATGAGCAGGTCTGAAGCCAGGACCTCCGAGTTGCTCCAGATTAAACCTTCTTCTCTCCAGACAGAGGGTTAAGGGGGTTCCCAAGGTCACTGGGGGCAGTGCCAGGACCTGAGAGGCAGCTCAGGCCTACAGACTGTCCCCAACTTTCTCCAGGACACACCCAGATCCGTCTGTCCTTCCAGTGCTGTGACAGCTGCCGGCTGTGTTTGCAGCAGATGGACGCTGGCCTGGAACTAGCTGCCCCTCCTAGCCGGCAGGCGTCCCTTAGTGCCCTTGTTCTCAGAACTGTCATTTCCCCCTGGAGGCCCAGGGACCATGGCCAGCCTTCGTGCCCCTCATCCTGATCTCCGTGGATGTCTGCAGATGTCTTCCCTCTTCCCCCTTAATCCCTGTCCTAGTCGGTTCCCGGGGCTATGACCGCGTGCCGGGCTGGGGGCTTACTAACAACAGCCAGGCGTGGCTCGCAGTTCCGCAGGCCTGAGGTCAGGTGCCAGCTTGCGAGTCCTGGGCCTGTCACTGGTTGCAGCCGGCCGCCCTCCCCTTGCAATCCCATCACGGGGCTCCCCGCTGGTGACCCAGTCACCTCCCAGACCTCACCTCCTAACACATCACACTGGGGAGCAGCTTTCAACATATGAATGGGGGGGATGCAACCCTGAAGTCCATACCACTCCCCAGTCCGTACCGTGACCCAACTGCGGCTGAAGGAGGCTAAATGCCCTCACCCCTCCTCCTCCCATTATCAGGATTTATCTACAGCCCTATGGGAACACTTTTTCAGGAAAGAGCCAGATAGTAAATACGTGGGCTTGGTGGGCTGTGCGGTCTCTGTTCCAGGTGCTCGATTTGGCGTTGTGCCTCAGGTGGCCTGAGACAGTATGTGAATGAACAGGGGTGGTTGTGTGCCAATAAAACTTTATTTATGGACGTTGAAATCTGACTCCCATCACTTCCACGCCACAAAACATTATCCTTGCTTTTGATTTCCCCCCCTCACCAGTTGAAAGTGTAAAGGCCACTCTCAGCTCACAGGCTGCGCAGAAACAGGTGGTGGGCTGGAAGAATCATAAGAGGAGAGTGAGTGCAGAGGGCAGGGGTGGCGATGTGACCTTGGGCAGAGCTCAGGTGTAACATCTCCTGTCACCGACCTCGCTGGACACGACGCCAGTCCCCTGATGGCTGAAGCCAGCTGCCCCTCCCAAAACAGCGCGACTGATCTGGTGGGCCATCATCGGTGTCTCTCCCACCCCTGCCCGTGTTTGCACACCCCTCAGCTTTAAATATGGAACATTTTTAACGTTAAAGAGCTTAATAAGAAACAGCTAGAGACAGATTTGAAATAGCTTTGGATGGAAAAATTGGGCATATTAATTGCTACCTCTGGTGAGCTGCCTTTTTTCCTCCATTCACCGTTAAAAGCTTTGCTGTTTTGAAATGTTAAGTGTTTTTCCCAAGGAAGGCCGCGGATCCCTTCCCTGGCTCCGTGGCCTGATGGCTGGGAGTTAGGTGAGGCTGGCTGCTCAGTGAGGCCCCAGGGCTCCTGCACCACCTGCCCTGAGCATGGTTTAGCTGCAGAACACATGGCTTGGGGGACATGGGTGGAGGGTGGGGTTTACTGGACAAGTCAGGAGGCAGCCAGACCTCTCCTGCCCCTGACCCAGGTGAGGGCAGAGGGCAGGCAGCCAGGGACAGGGGTGCCCTGTGGCTGTTGAAGGGGCTGGCAGGGAGCTGGGGTTGGAGACAAGAGGAGGAAGTCCCATGGAAGAGCTCTTAACAAACAATACCATTTCTTTAGCAAAGCACAGGACCATCTGAAGCAGGGGCCAGTGGGTATCCAACACAACCACTGCTTTTTATTTGCAAAAGGCCGGTTACGAGAGTGAAAGCAGATCGCAGACTGTGAGGTGCTTCCACGGCTCGCGCAGCTCTTTGCAGATGTGAGCTCCTCTGTGTGCTGCCATTCACCTGCTCCAGAAGGGCTGGGCTATCAATGAGGGGGCAAGTACCTGCTAAGGACAGCATAACAGCACTGGGCGAGTCCAAGAAGCAAGAAAGACAAGGTAAATATCCTAAACCCTTTAACCAATAAGGCATTAACCATTCATCCTGAGAAAAACAGTGATTCTCTCAATGGCCAAGCTCACGTCTGCCCAAAATGCATTAATGAATCAGATCCCGGACCCCTACCAAGGGCGGGTGGCAGGCAGCCTTGTGGACAGTCTGAAACATTTGCATCAATTCCTAAACACAGAATGGAAGGTTGATCAAGCGTGCATGAAGCATCACGTTAATTCACGCAGGCTGCCCACTTGTGGTTCGCTTAAATCATCGTCCACTTTGCTGTACTGAACCCGGACGCTAAGCCCCGCGGCTGTGGCTGTCTGCAGGGGCGGATGGGGTGACTGCCCCACCTGCATGCCCTGGGAAATATGAGGCCTGGCCCTGCCAGCCACCGACAGGTCTCTGCAGCTCTGCAAGCACTCAGGTCACAGGTGACCCCTCCGGGGAGCAAAGTGCCTTACAAGGGCTCCCTGACATCCGAGGAGACAGCCCACCAGGATGAATCATCCTAAGGAGGGATGCATTCAAGTGATGTCTTTCTCCTACCAGATGCTCTCAACTGGCTGGCCGTGGCTTCTGAGGCCAAGATCACCAGACCCCAAGATCTGGAAGCCGTCAACGGACACTCCTGGGAAGCGTGGCAGGAACAGAAGGGGCAGTGCATGACAAATGCCACCAGCATCAGCTTCCAGGAGCACGGTCTCCTCGGACCTGGGCCTGCCTGCTTGCCGAGTTTCACCTGTGGTCCCGAGTCTCGTTTGACCAATTCCAACACTCTCTCAGCCCGGCTGTCTTTGGTCTGGGCAATGACCTCCACCTGCCTGTCCAGCCTGTGCTGCCCGCCTCCCCCTCCTCTCCCCTCCCCCGAGGAATCGTTTGCACAGCTCCCTGCACGTTGCTGTCTTTACCCTCAGAACTTCCTTCAGATCCATTCTTCAGGCTGGTCTTCATGAGGGCTTCCGAGACCCCTCCATCAAAGGTGCCATCAGCCTTGCGCACACCATGGATAGCACACGGTCATGGAGAAGCCCTCGGACGTGAAGCAGTACCATTCCGTGTGGGACTCGGGACTCCAGGCTCTGGGGGAGCAGGGACCACAGCTCCTATTTGAGTCCTCTATCGTAAGAGCTAGCTAATCACTCTTCTTCTGGATCGTCATTTCGTGATTTGAACAGTCCCATTTGGGCTGCAAGAAAGTCAGGTCATCAGGAAACAGGAAAATAGTAGACCCAGGGAAAACGTCTTCAATGTGTCCTTTTTGGAGAAAAGAAAGTTTAGGAGGAAGAACAAACATGAAATCAATTGAAGGGGACATTTCAAATCAGGGGCACAAAAATGAGACAGGCCCCATGAAGGGACCACATCCCAGGCTGCTTCTGGGGTTCACTTGGCCTCGATTTCCCACCATACCCCATTTGCTCTGGCTGGGGGTACCCAGCGAGGCTTCTCTGCACAAGGCCCTCGAGACTGGGCAGTTGTGACTTGTCAGGATGGCACGGGGCTGCAGGTGCTCCAGAGCTGGACTCGTTCAAAACACAGGTGCCGTTCGGGTGTCCTTACTAACCTGAATGATGGGGACGGGCGTCCCGTCACCCAGGTCTGTCTGCACAGGAATTTAGGCCTGCCAGGTGTGGGCCCCAGGGCCCCAGGGGGTGAACAGCCCCAAATCAGAGATTGACTTTCTTTAAGTCACAATGAAAAATAAAATCACCGACAAGTATTAAATTTAAATCTGGCACATTTCACCCTCCTCCCCACCTGCTGCCACCCTTCCCCCTCCATCCTTTCCTGTGAAGTGATCTCAGTCAGATGGCCACCAACAAGCCGTTTTTAAGGTCATCGTTTCCTACTGATGCAACTTTCATCAGCTGATTTCAAGGGGTATTTTCCTCCTGCTGGAGCAGTGAAGCTTCAGAGTGGGCTTGTCCCATGTGGGGAGAGGGGAGTGTGTGTGTGCTGTCCTGGGCCACAGAACCCATCAGCAGGGAGGCCAGGATGGCCCGGGACTGTCCCATCAGCACTCAAATTCCTGCATCCCAGTCATCTTCAGAACTGAGCAGAGGGGGACCGCTTGTCCCCCATGCCTCCCCACCATGTGCTGCCCCCCACAGCCCTCCCCTGCCCCATGACCCCACCTCTCTCCTGTGTGCGTGAACCCCTGCTCACCCATCACTCTCAAGGTTTGGTGACTCAGCCCCAAAGCCACCTCCTGCCAACCTCTTGCCAGTGAATTCTGCAGCTTGCCGGCTATGAAGGAATTCTGATTCTCTGCAAACACAACACGGAAGAATTCTGAACCCATTTGTTACAAGAACTCTAAACTCATTCGTGAGTCTTTTGATCAAAGCTGAACACAGCATGGCTCCCAGAAGCCCAAACAAAGGGCATCTTGCTTTGGAACATCAGTGTTCGGCTGGGCCTGTCTTTTGTTGGCAACTGATTTGCATTGAAAAATCGGCAGGTTTTGAGAAGGACAAGCTTCAGGACAAGATATCAGCAGACAGAAAAGAGCTCCAGGCTTGGGTTTGCCAATCAGCTGATCTCAGGTGAGCTCATCTGACCTGGATCGAAAACTAGAGCTGGCTTTGGGTTTAACGATGCCTCGGTCCTGGTGACACACCACAGTCCACTGTGCCAGGCTATGGAGTGATTCATCTAGGCAAGTGCTAGTCAGGCTTTTTCATCTATAAGGGACAGACGCCCAGCTGGCTTAGGCACAGAAGGCGCATCTTGGTGTATCCATTCATTACTTTAGCAGCTAGTCACTGAGCTTCTACTGTGGGCTGGGCAGAGCTCTGGGTGCTGAGAAGGAGAAGCGAGCCAACCTAGGACCTGCCCTCCTGGAGCCCACATGCGAGCTTACAGTCCTATAGTGGAAAAATCCAGACACTCCAGGTCCTGGGTTCAAATGGCATCAGGTCACTTCATAGTGTTTCTTCTCTCCTGACAGTTCACCTAAAATCACGGGAGCAAGTGATGTCATGAGAGCGATATGGGTTCCATCCCACCCCTTGATCCACCACAGCAGCTGAGTGTGGGGTGAGGGGGCAAAAGGCTCTGACTGGCCATCTGAGGTCATGTTTCCACCCCAAAACTAATCCCCATGGCTTGCAGGTAGTGAGTGGGGATGCCAAAAGAATAAGCCATTTGGTTAGGGTTGGCTCATTGTTACACCTGGAAGTCCTAGCACCCAAACACGTGTGTTCAAGGTTTCCTAGAGGAGAGTAGGCTCCCCAAGGAGAATGTGGGTGGGGTTACTGGCAAAACAGGGGAAGGTTCCCAGTAAACAAAATCAACAAATGTCCCTCTGTCATGCTTAATTTTATGTGTCAGCTTGGCTGGGACATGGATCCCAGTTGCTTGGTCAAACACCAGTCTGGATGTTGCTATGCAGATAGTTTTTAGATGAGGTGAATATTTAAATCCATTGAGTAAAGTAGATTATCTCCATAATGTGGGTGGGTCTCATCTAATCAGTTGAAGGCCGTAAGAGGAAAATAGTGTGGTTAACCAAAGAGGGAGGGATTCTGCCTGAGACTGCCTTTGGACTGAAGATGCAACATCAACTATTCCCCGGGTCTCTACCTTGCCAGACTTGCCAGCCACCCCCCTTGGTCTTGTGAGCCAATTCCTTAAAAGAGCTGTTACTCTCTGACATAGATAGATAGATTATAGTATAGCAAGCCCCCTGGAGTTGGGCAGTGTGGGTGTCCTGTCTGGTTCTGACCTCAAAGATACACCTTTGTGGATTCCTAAGAGCCCATTTTTCCTTTCAGGGTGACCTTGCCCTAAGCCCTTAGCTTATGCTATATCCTATTAAATCTTCCTGCTATTACCAGTTAGAGTGGAAACAATTTACTGCTTAAATAATTTATCCAGATTCCACGCAGAAAGTCTTTTGCAGAGATACATCAGCTAATAAAGAAAATTGATTTTAGAAGCCAAAGTCAATACGAGGTTAGGGAAACATTCGCCTATTTGCATGTTCCTATCTCCTGAGACTTTCTGTCACTTTGTCTGATGAGGACATCAGCCAGAGCCCACTTGATTGCAAGTGTTTTTTCATATGCAACTTACACGTCTGAAGCTGGCTGGGGCAACAGCGTGGGGATGCCATCATCAAGTTATCAACAGAAAGATCTCCGGGGCGCCTGGGTGGCTCAGTCGGTTAAGCGTCTGCCTTCGGCTCAGGTCATGATCCCGGGGTCTGGGGATCGAGCCCCGCATTGGGCTCCCTGCTCAGCGGGGGGTCTGCTTCTCCCTCTCACTCTCTCCTCCCACCTCTGCTTGTGCTCTCTCTCTCCCCCTCTCTCTCAAATGAATAAACAAAATCTTAAAAACCAAACCAAACCAAAAAACCCCAGAGATTTCTTTCCTTGGGTGCTCATGCTAGATCACTTGCTAGCATGAGGGTTAATGGCCAGGTCACAGGGTATTTTGTGTGACCATACCCAGGCCTAAATAGTGAGGTGACTTGAGTATTCAAAGCATGTTGCAATGTATCCGCTTTCATAATGAAGACTCGTTTGTAATTAGAAGAAATGATTTGCATGCAGACAATTAATGTAATAAGGTATCCAAAAACAATTTTTTCCTCTGAATAGCTCCTTGTAATTTCATTCATCTACTTCATTTCCTTATTAAGTCCTTTGTTTGCAGATAATGAAAAGGTGAATTTCAGCCCAACCAGGAGGAACTCACAACATTTTGGTTCCTGAGGCTTCCCCGTGGCGGCCGTTCGCTTGTCTCGGGGAAGCCTGCGGGCACGCTGAAAGTAGATGGTAGGGGAGAGGGACTCAGCCATTTGCTCAAGGACAGAGGGTCCCCCAACTTTGCTGTACATCAGAATCACCTGGGGGTTTGTTAAAGCAGAATGCCCAGGCCCCACCCCCAGAGCATCAGAGTCAGTAGGTCAGGGTGGACAGGGCCAGTAATTTGCATTCCTACCAAATTCCCTGGTGACCCCGAGGCTGCTGGGCCCAGACCCCACTCCAAGAACCACGGGTCTAGAACTCACAGGTTCTTCAAAGTCATCACCTGAAGAATGGGTCCATGTTAGTCAACAACGGTGATTGAAGCATCTGTAAGCACCTCACCTGGCACAGGTGAGAAATCACCACACCAAGCTTGAAAATGTGATACAATGGCTCTTTTCTTATGCTCGCATCCCCCACCATATTCAGAAAAGCTGCTCGGTGAGTCCCTTTGCCCTGGTGCTTCGTTGAGATGGAAACGGAATTGGTGAAATGAAAACACTATTTACCCTTCCAAACCATTTGCCTATCCTCTAAGAATTGGCTCAGACTCCACCTCCTTCAGGACCTCTGAAATTGATTCCAATTAGTTTCTTAGACAAGCCAGTCAGCAAACCATGACCCACAGTCCAGCTGTCTTCGTAAATAAAGTTTTATTGGAACACAACCACTCCCATTCACTTACAAATGGTCTATGCTGAGTTAAGCACTGGGGGTCAAAGATTTCTGACCAGTGAAGATGGAAATATTTACCATGTGGCCCTTGACAGAAAAAGTGCACCTCCCATGTCTCAGATGACCCCAGCACACGTGGCATGCTCTGTGGTTCCTAGCTCGGCTGTCTGTCTCACCCAGGGCTCTGTGCTCCTTGGAACAGGACGTGCGGCTTTGTCGTCTTGCTGTCCCCAATGCCCCATGCAGTGCTGGGCCAAAGCTTGGAGAGCAGATGAGTACTCCTTGCTCAGCACCTCAAGGCACAAGAAGGAAGCTGTTCTCTTCTTCATGAATTGTCTGATACCATAGAGGGCTCTCCAGAGACAGTTCTACAGTGTGGTCCTAAAACAGGCATCCACTACCAGAAGCACCCGATGCTCTTTGATATTGGAATCTGAACAAGGCCATCACCCTGAAGCTGGGGTGATCACCCTGGTGGGGGTGAATGGAGTACTTGGACCAATTCCTCTGGCAAGCATCAGGTGACAGACTATATGCTGAGCATGCCATATATATGTGTATATATATATATACATATATATGCCTTGAGAACTGGCAAGGCAACCAAAGAGGAGGAAAATTGTCATTTTGCAGTCAGTTCTCATTATTCACAGTAGGAATGGTCTATAAAGTCACCACGAATGCTGAATTAGTGAATACTGAGCTGTTGCTCTTAGGAGAAATACAAAGTTAGGATCCTGTGGGCCTGTGGTCATGATGTTTTTATCAAGCAATCAATACATGGCCCTGTTTTGTGTTTGTGTTTAAAGACGAATTAATATATATTGTGGATTCATGAACATTGAACTCACTGACAGCAACACTGTAACTCACGCCTGCGCAAAGCTTACCTAACACACGTGTTTTTTTCTGTAAGGCACAGCCTTCTTGTGCTTGGGACACTAGATAGCCCCTCAGCTCTATGCTTGGGAACCAGTTTAAATAGCAAGACCACCAATAAAAAGTACATAAGTGCCAAAAATGTGGCACTAAATAGACCACGAAAAGGATACTTATTTACAGTCTGAGAGCTGAAACAAGAAGGCAGAGCGTGGTCTTGTCCAACCTCAGCTGGGAACGTGCACATCCATCAGATGACTCAAAATTTTCATCCCTCTGCACCTGTCCGAGAATGACCACAAATGCACCACTTACTGCTTTGGAGGTTACAAGTAAATTTTAGAGAGGGGAATTTGCAAATATGAAGTCCATGAATAATGAGAATCAATTGTATATGTTTTTAAGCATCAAAGAGGCAAAGAAGAGAAAACATCTCTTTGGACTTGCACTTACTTGATGGTTTAGCATCGTTCTTATTTTTAATTGCCCGCAGTGAGGCGGCATCATTATGAAAGGTCAAAAGCAGGGGGGAAACACACATCTTCTGATTCAACAATAAATCTGCCTCGGGCCTTTGGGGGAGACTTCGGGGCTCCCCTGTTAGCGCCCCTCCTCCTATGAGGTGGGGATGAAGCAGGGTTACCGAGCACCACAGCTTCCTTACCAGTGACAGTTTTTAGAAACAATGAATTAAAAAACAGTTATTGCAAAGTTATTGCAAAGTAAAGGTCACCGTCCATCATACTGTTGTTAGTGGTGCATCCCCGGAGAGCTTGGAAGAGCGCCAAATCCCTACATTTCAGGAAGGTAGTCATTAATCTCTGGTTCTTGCTTCGATTTTTTCACATGATTCACTCATTTAGCATTGCACAGATTCTAGCCTTGAATCTGCCACCGGGGACCAGCTCCAGGAGGAAAATGAAGCAGTGCCCAAAGTGACTTGAGCTTTCTGCGTGGGAACTTGGCAATACCTAATAAAACCACCTATGTGGATGCCCTTTGAACTGGGAATCCGTCTGCTAGAAACTTACCCTGAAGATGCACCCAACACTGTAAAATAGATATACATGATGTTACTTATGATGCCACCGTCCGTCACTGCAGAGTATTGAAAACAACCTAAGCGCTCACACACAGCAATGCTGAATGAACCGTGGTGCGTCCACAGGATGGAGGGATAGGCAGCTGTGGAAAGAAGGTGCCTGTGGACTAATGTGGAGTCCTTCCAGGCTTGACTGCCAAAGGAGCACTGTCCAAGTGAGCATCTAGGAAGTCGTGTCTGCATGTCAGTGGAAAAGTGTGCTTTCCCTGGGGTCCTCGGGGGGCTGCCCTCCTCACCGTGAGAGTGGATATTGAGGGGGCATGGCCAGGTCACTGGGACTGTGAACTGGAAGGAAGGAATTCAGGCCGGACAGGGATGCAGCAGGCGTCTTCCCTCCCCAGAGAGCCACGGCAGGCCGGGCCGCCCTCTCACACCTGAGACTCCCTGCTTGCGTTTGACCACGGAATGAGTGCGGAAGGCAAGCATTTTAGACCAGGGACCCAGGGCTTCCTGCCTTATACCCTGAAACAGACTGCCAGCAAAGACTGGAAAGTTGAAAGTTAATTAAAACTCCTGTGCCCTTTCTGCCTGCCGTCTCCGAGAGAGTGGAGGCTCGTTTCTCTTGTTTAATAAGCGAGCTGGCTGGTTACTGCTGTTAACTGGCCCTTTGCAAACAGCGCTGCTTATTATTTCCCAAACCGGGAGCCATCTCTCTCCCTGATTGATATGTCAGCGCCGAGAACCTGCTGACAACGCCTCTCCCACTGATACTCCTGGAGGAGACCCACTCCCTCCGCTGCGCAGCTCTTTATATAAGTCTGGGGCCAGCCCCTGAGCACCCAGCGGAGGGGGCTCACCCTTCACCTGCTTCTGTTTGTGCCACAGACTCAGAACCTCCCCAGGTGCCCACAAACCCAGTTTTCTCAGTTAACACACACAGTGCACCCATGGCCCCGAAGGCTGAGGCCAGCTCTGCCTCGTGGTTTGAACAGGAATGACTGGAAGGCCTTTTCCTTTCTTGTTCTAAAGTTGCCTTAAATTGGAAGCAATGGGGGCACCTGGGTGGCTCAGTCGATTAAGTGACTGCCTTCGGCTCATGTCATGATCCTGGAGTCGCAGGATAGAGTCCCGCATCAGGCTCCCTGCTCGGCGAGGAGTCTGCTTCTCCCTCGGACCCTCCCCCCTCTCATGTGCTCTCTGTCTCTCTCAAATAAATAAATAAAATCTTTAAAAAAAATTGGAAGCAATGTTTCTTAAGCACTTCTGGGGTGGAGGGGGGGGTGGGGGAGGTGAGGAATCCAGAGTCGACTCAAGCTCCCTCTTCCTTAATCGGGAGGGAGCAAGGTTGTAAGGGGGGCTGTGAACGATGATTAAATTGCTGCCAGCCAAAGTCCCTTCGGCTCATCACGCCTCCCCAAGGGCAGCCTCCAGGCAAGCAGTATCGCCGGTGTTCTTGGCCGGGCCAAGTTCAGGGGTCTCGGGGACAAGGGAACACAGCTGGAGGGCATGACGGATAGAACAAGAGTCTGTCTTCCCAAAGAAGACTCGGGGGATCCGGGGACTTGGCCCTCTGTGGTGGTGAACACCGTGTCCTGGCCTCAGGAAGGCCCCAAAAGAATACTCCTGACCCCTGAGTCTCAGAGAGGATTCCTGGATAGAGAAGCGTCCCTGAGTCTCTGGCTGGGAACGTTGGAAAAAGAAGGAGCACAGGATAAACAGAATGTCAGAAAAATAGGAAGCTGCAGGAAGACATGCCCACTAGATCAAACCCACTGGCGACGAAAGTAGAAGAGAGAAAAGCCCCTGCAAACTTGTTGGTGAACTTTGTCTGAAGTCGAGCGGGAGACGGAAACTGCTATTGTCCTCCCAGGCTCTGTCACATCGGGAGCGCCTTCTTGATTTGCTCAAAGACACAGGCAGTTCATATGCAAGGTCACCAGAGTTACCCCGAGGCCCCAGTGCTTTTAGGATCCACTAAAACCCATTGCTGTGTGATTTCCACGGTGGAGGAATGGAGGTCACAGGTCAGTCTCCCCCCACCCCCACCCCCAGCCCAGGACCGCACACCTGCCCCATCTCTGTGGCCTGGCACACGAGATGCTCTGGGCTCCCGTGCTTCTCAAGGGCTCAGAGGAAGATCAGAAATACCTCTGCCAAACTTCTAAGCCACGGTTCCGTCTTGTTAGGTTTTGCTCTTGTTAGGTTTCTAAGGAAGAAGCAAATAATTCTTCCGTAGTGAGAAAATATAGTTCTTAAAGAGGCATGGGAAATCATCTGAAATGTGCAGCCGTGTTGAAACCAATGCTTGAGCTCCTGGTCGTTTGGAAATCAGCAGGCAATTGCTTCTGCTATTGATTTCTCCCCGCAAGGCCTGCTTTGGAGAGCCGCGTGCACACTCCGAGAGCTATAAAAGGTGGGTGAAAGGGTTGAGGATTTAAATCCTGAGTAGGAAACTAAAGGCAGCTCCCGAGCAATTGCTATGAAATTTGTAAGCAATAGTCGAAAATGGGCATCTGTGAAGTGTTTTTCAGATAAGGGCCATGGGGGTAACCCTGAATATAAATGACCCCAATCCACCAGATTTTCAGTGCTTTTATTAGTCTACTACATATCTGGAAGCTATTTAAAAAAATAACCCCAGAGCTCCCAAGTTGGTTGGCCAGCAGAAGCCAGTGTTTGGTGCAGAGGTTTTGCTCAATCCAACCTTCAGTAGGAAGTTGGTGAGATGCTCTTCTTGTGGTATCAGTATTTCATGTTGACTGGTGAAGTCGAGGGGAAGGTTATACTAACTGCAAGGAGCTCTGTGTATCTCATGGATGTGTTTGCTAAAAACAGGACAATGTTTAAACAGAACAGGGGCAATCTTGTGAACCTCTCACCATCTGGATGGTGTCTTGATATTTGGTCACTTCCCTCAGGACAGACTATGGCCATTCCTGGGGTCTCTGCCCAGGACTCTGAAATCTAGCAGAAAATACACATGTGGAAGCAGAAACTGGCTACAGGTCTCAGCTCAAAGTTGCAAAAGTTCTGATATGACCCCTGCCATGTGGCAGGGGAAATCTAAGCAGATAATATGTGATTGATCTGAGATGCACCAATTTGAGGCTGATCATTGGTTATAATGGGCATGGGGAGGCCCTGTTGTCCTGCACGAGCCTGCTCAAGGATGCTGCGTGGGCCTTCCTCCCCACGGTCCTGTGCATCATGTGTCTGGAGAGGTTGAGGGTAATAGCCATGATGGAGAAAGCTCCTATGTTGGTTAATTTCATGTGTCAATGAGGCTCGTCTATGGTACACAGATATTTAGTCAAGCACTATTCTAGATGTTTTGTGAGGGTGTTTTTTTTGATGGGATTAACATTAAATCCATAGACTTTGAGTAAAGCAGATTACCTTCCTTATGGTGGGTGGACCTCACCCAATCAGTTGAAGGCCTTAAGAGAAAGATGGATGTCCCTCTCAGGGAGCAAGAACTCTGTCTCCAGGGAGCCAAGGTTCTCTTGAGTGATTTTTGTTTGTGTGTTTATATTTTTATAGCTCAAACCCCTACAAACCTTAGGGAAAATATTAATCAGGGTTCTCCAGAGAAACAGAACCAATAGAGTGTGTCTATCTATCTACCATCTATCTACCTATCTATCCATCTATCTACCTACTGAGGGAGACCTATTTCAAGGAGTTGGCTCACACCAGTGTGGAGGCTGACGAGTTCAGAATCTGCAGAGCAGGTGGTTAGCTAGAAACCTGAGGAAGAGCTGCCTTTCAAGTTTGAGGACCATCTGAGAATCACATGCAAAAGGACACGTCTCTATCTCACTTGAGAGCTGTGATCAAGGCTTCTTCCTTGAGTTTCGTGAAGGGAGTGAAGAATCAGCCCTTTGGCGTACTTCATCCCTGGGCGAGGACTCAGGTGCAGCATCCGGACGTCTCACCAGACGGGTGTGATAGCAGCACTCCTCACTGGCTGGGTGCCGTTGGGCAAGCTGCTTTACCTGCCTCAGCCTCAGCTTCTCTTCTGTAGGGCGGAGATGACGAAGCTTCCTTCATGGCGCCCCCGTGAGTTCACCCAAGACAGTGAGAACAGCGAGTGCTCAGTAACCCATGATAGTGGTGACATTGTTGTCGCCATGGGGTGCTATTACATTACTGTACTGATTCGAATCCAGTTGATTGTAATGGGCCATTTCAGAGTTTCTTGTTTAAAATAAAAAGAAAAAAAAGAGGTCCCCGAAGGATAACTCGTCTGCACCATGTGCCTGGTGGGCTGCATGGCTCTTGACAAGGGTCTGGGCATTTACGCCCTCATCGTAGGTCCTAAGCAAGTCTTGCCCTTGAGGAAGGCACTCATTAAAAGCATCCTCTTCATAGGTTTTGCAGCCTCTGCCTGAACCTCGGAGGTGCCAAAGGCATCGGAGGCAGAAACCAGACTGGGGAAGTAGATGGAGTGAGAGAAAGAACAGTGGAGAAGCTCAGAGATGGTTGTGAGCTATGCACCTTGAGTGTGGAGATCCAGCTCCCAGCTTTCAACCCCAGTGCACCCCAGGGTCCCAGAAGCCATTTGTGGGGCTGGGAGTGCAACCCCTTGGGGCTGTTGCAGACTGCATTCTTTCCTTCTTTAGCCAGAAGAGTCTCAACTGTGAACATTCGTTCATTAGCGGTGACAAGTGGTGCTTGAAATGCAGAGGGGGTTCGTGCTACTTTACCTCCTTGTCCTGGGGAGAAGCACAAGACAGCTGGCAGAACGCAGCGCCTCTTCGCTCCCAGTCAACTGGCCGCGGAGAAACTGGAGGGACAGGAAAACACAGGCTGGGGTACTGTGTGAGAGAGCAGCAGTGTGTGTGTCAGCTAGAGGCTGTCCCAGAATCGGGGACCAGGAACACGAAGGACATTTAAGCAGATTTGGGGTCCAAAAGGCAACATCCCAAGCAAGTGTCTGTGGGCTGAATGTCTGTGTCCCCTCCACCCCCAATCAAATTCATATGTTGAAGTCTTAATTTCCAAGGTGATGGTATTAGGACATGGAGGCCTTTGGGAGGAGATTAAGTCTTGCGGATAGAGCCCCACAATGGGATGAGTGTTCTTATCAAAGAGACCCCAAGAGCATTCCCTCGTTGCTTCCACCATGTGAGGACACAGCAAGAAGACCACCATCTACGGACCAAGAAGCTGGCTCTGACCAGACGCCAAATCTTCTGGAAGGCATGATTTTGGGCTTCCAGGCTTCAGAACTGTGAGCAAAAAAACGTCCATTGTTTATAAGCTCCCGAGTCTGTGGTATTTTTGTTATAACAGCCTAGGTGACGAAGACACCAAGGTAGATTACTCTACTACTAGCTTTGTCTACCAGCTTAAGAACGATGTTCCTGAATGTTAGAAAACCTTGAGGTCAAGTCTCAGTGCGTCCAGATACCAGTTGTGTGCACAGAGCATATCACTTAGCTTCTCCAAGCCTCTGTTTCTCCTGAAAACAACAACAACAACAGCAACAACAACAAAAACGGTAGCTGACAGGGTGCCTGGGTGGCTCAGTCGTTAAGTGTCTGTCTTCAGCTTGGGTCATGATCCCAGGGTCCTGCGATCGAGCCCTGCATCTGGCTCCCTGCCCCGCGGGAAGCCTGCTTCTCCCTCTCCCACTCCCCCTGCCTGTGTTCCCTCTCTCGCTGTGTCTCTCTCTGTCAAATAAATAAATAAAGTCTTTAAAAAAAAAAAAAAAACACAGCAGCTGATTATTTACCCCATCTGGTACAGCTTCCCTCCCAGACATGTGCTTCTCCTTCCTATGTAGAAAAGACCATTGCATGTTAATGCCAACTGTGTCAATAATTGAATTACCCAATCTGGTGCCGGGGAGCCCTGCTCCATGCTGCCCTAAGGTGATTCAGGGATTGCCAGCGGTGGGGGCTGTTGGGGCTTCCCCACTGTGGATTAGATCCCAAGGAGCGCCTATTTATCTGTTATCTTTTGTGTGAGGTTTTACTCCAGGGCACATCTTGTGCCCCACTTACAGCCTCTCAGCTCACACAGGTGTTTCCAGCCTTACACAGGTGCATGCCCTCTCCCAGCACTGGCAACACACTGTTCAAAATAGAACTTCCCCTGTGACGGGGAATTTGGCAAAGTCTAGCAAAATCTTGTATACATGTACCCTTTGTCCAAGGGATCAACTTCTAGGATCTATTTGCAAATGCACCAGGGAAAACATGAAGACCTGTGCTTAATTCATTAGAGCACTTTCTGAAAGAGCAGGAGATGGGTCACAGTCCGGTGTCCACCACTGGGGATTTATAGAAAGGACTGTGATACAGCCATACGATGGATTATTTTGCTTCTATAAAAAGGAATCAGGAATATTTCTTTCAAAGCAATCTCTTGTACGCAGAGATAAGTGAAAACAGTAAGGTAGTAGTAGCTGAAAACAAAAGAAAACAAAATATATGTTTTTCTTGTATTAAAAGACTTACATGGCGAAAGCTGGAACAATTTGAGCAACAAAATAATGACAACATTAGATTATAACCTAAAGAATAAAATAAATATGTATGAGCCATACCAATATAAAAATAGTTAAATAAATCAATAGATGGGGTGGGGGAGGACCAAGTCTTCCTTACAAAAGAATTCCAATTAATAAATATAGATACCCCTCCTGCGGGAGGTTGGAGCCTCATTTCCCTCTACTGGAGGGTGGCCTGGGCTTAGTGACTCACTTCCAAGGAATGGAGCGTGGGAAGGATAAACTGGTAATTTTCCATGGAGGTCCTGCAGACATTGTCTTAGCCCAGGGATGGAGGTTAATATCACCAGTGTGGGTCATGTTGGTAGCATCCGTGTTCCCTTGATACGATGCGATGAGCAGAGCATCGTGCCCCTGTGCTCTTCTTCCCCTGAAGCCAATACCTCAGTCTAATCACGAGGAAAAAGTCGGACAAATGGAGGAGCACTCACCATTTTGTCTCTCCTGTGAAAAATTGGATCTAGGCAAAAATCATCAATGGCCTCCGACACCACAAAGGAAAAGATGAGCAGGCATGACCCTGGTTGGAATCACATGCTACTGATGAAGTGTTCCAGCCCAAACAACAAAACCTAAATCTGATCAAAATCCTAGATTTGACTACCATTTTCCAGGATATACAGGGAACAGAATAACCTGTTGTACAACACCATGTGGATGCAATCCACAAAATCCAGATGGAAAGACTCAGATTATAAGGGAAATAAGAGAGTGAGGGGGACCTTACACTGAAAGAGAATGGGGGTCACACCAGCCAACCAGAATGTATGGATCTCATTTAGATGATGATTCAAACAAACAAACTGTATGAAAGGAGAGAAAAAAATAGACAACTGGGTAATTTGCACTATGACTGTATATTTGATGATATTATGAAATTATTGTCAAATTTTAGGTATGATGAAGTTGTGGTGATATGTATTTTAAAACGAGTCCTTATCTTTTAGACATATAAGTAAAAAAATATATAGAAGAAGCAATACAATGCCTGAAATTTGCCTCAAAATAATCTGGGAGGAGAGGAACATTTGTAGCTGGATGATGGGAACATGGAGATCATTATAATCTTTCTAATTTTGTATATGCTGGAAACTTTTCATAACAAAAGGATTTTATCTGCCAATCTACGTTACTGGTTAGATATATTTAAGCCACATTTCAGGCATGGGGCTTGCTCTACACATCCCGAATTCTCAGCTTCCAAAGCAAACTTCTGGGACCTTTCACTTGTATTGTCAAGGAAAACCATCATGTGGATCCTTCTGCAGGTGACTTTGCTTCCCCCACCACATGACAACGCAGCAGCAATGAGCCAAAATGTGGCCACGGTGGGTGTGTGAGCATAGGGCGTGGTGGGTTTAGCAGGGATGGGAAGGGAAAGCTTTGTGCTTGGCTGTAGGTGGGTTCATTTATGAATGTAGTTAATAAGCATGCAAAGTTGCGGGGTCTAACCAAGCAGTGGTCCAGAAGCTGAACAAGAGCCTATTTCCATGGAGTTTAGGCTCCAGGGGAGGACAGAGACCGTGCACACACAATAAACCAGGCAGCTTCAGTTAGTGATGTGTGGGGTCAAGATCTTAGAACACACTGGTAGAAGTGGCTGTGGTCCTGGAAGGGCTTCTTGAACTCAGAGCCAAAATGTGAGGAGCTAGTTCTGCAAAGATCTGGGGAAAGTCGTATCTACCTTGTCTGGCTCTGACTACCACTTGGACCCACTTCCCTCCACACTCCTCCTGGCTCACTGGGCTCCACACATGCAGGCTACCTCCCAGGTGGTCCTGAGCACACCTGGGATGTGCAGGGCTCTGCTCTGTACCTACTGGTCCCCTTCCCTCTGTTCCCTTTGCTGTGTACCTAAAGGCCTCCCTCTCTCTTCAAGGCTCCACTCAATGGCTATATCATCAGAGCTCCCTGCCCAGTGAAACTCCTTGAGAGAGCATGCTGTTACTCTTGCCTGGCTTTATTTTCACGGTAGCATTTCCCATCATCTGATATATCATAGATTTATGTGTTTATTGTCACCTTCTTGTCAGAAGGATGTCAGCTCCAGAAGAGCTGGGATTGAATCTGTTTGGATATGTGTGAAGTCCCAGCCCCTGAAATAGTGTCTAACATACAGTGAGTACTCACTCAAAACATAGTTCTTGAACAAATAAACAAGTGTAAGAATCCTATAAGAAAAAAGTTCAATACCATATATCAGCAATGAAAATAGAATGTAATTTATACCTTTGTTGTTTTGTGAATGAAACTAAAACAAACAAACAAACAAACAGGTATACATCTAATAGAAGATATATAGGAATTTTATGGAAAAAATGACAAAATATTTTAAAACACTATAGAAAATCTAATTTAATGTATTGTATTTTGTAAAAATAAAAATTTATCTTCAAATTAATCTCTGATGTCACATAATTTCAATCAAAATTCTGATCCTTTATAAGCAGAAATTTGACGAGCTAATTCTATAACATTAATGGAAGAACATAAGGATAAAAATGGCCAAGACAATTTTGAGTAAACTAAATAAGGTGTTGTAAGTGTGTTGGGAGAGACTGCCATATCAGATATCGTAATGTATGTAAACTCATGGCAGATAAGCAATGTGACAGTCAAAGCACCAAATGGAATACAGCCCCCAGAAGCAGATCCATGCATGAATGGGAAATTAAAATACGAGAAAGATGTTCTTGGAGGCCAGTGGTAGAATAGACTGTTCACTAAACAGTGCTGGGACAACTGACTATCCATGTGGGAAATAAAATGAAATTAGCTCCCCAACTCATTACCTCATGCCACATCCAATATTCAATTCTAGTTGCTTAAAACACTAAATGAGAAAAGCAAAATAATCTAAGTTTAGAAAGAAAATTATGAGAATATCTTCAAAATTTCAGAATAGGGATGTATTTCTTAAGGAAGATTAAGAAGACAAAAATAGAGAAAATCATTGCTAAATTCAATTACATTAAAAAAAGAAACTTTTCAGTCCTCAGGAGATGCTGTATTAGAAATGCAAGGATAAGCCACAGGTCAGGGCGATTAGGCAAGAAAAAGAAATAAAAGGTAAAAAATATGTGTTGTTTTATGTTTTATTACATCTGTGGTAATTTGTTACAAATTGAAGTTGATAGAAATGACATGCCTTTAGATCCTTTGTCCGTAAGAGCATGGCCCCATTTCTGATTCTTCCTTTTCCTCCATATCAGGACATCTGTCCTGAAGGACATCCTTGAAAACCCTGCAGACTGGCCACACTCACACCTCCACTGTTCAATAGCAAGGTCCAGGAGCCATCCTCTCTTGCCTGAATGTTTGTTTGTATCCCTAGTTTGAACTTGTTCCCTTCAGTCTTTTGTTAAAAAAGAAGCCAGAGCAATTCTGACCCTCCCTCCAGGTGACATGCACCTGCTGTCGCAGGATGCTTGTCTACACAGGCTTGGAACCCCAAGACTCTGAGACCCCACCACTTCCATCAGGGTCCCAGGCACCTGCCCTAAGCAGTGGTGGGTGGAGACCCTGAGGTGGGTGCTCTAGTTCTTTGGGCCGCATTTATTCCCCAGTAAAACGAGGAGCTGGGACCAAGCTGATCTCCAAGGGCCCTACAATCTCCAGTCTTCTGTTGACATTGAGATGCTTCAGATGGCAACTGGCTGGTCCACAGACAAGAGCCTTATTGTGTTGTTTTTTTTTTTTTTCCGAGATACTTAATGGTATTTTTCTTTCTCTCTCTGACTTATTTCACTTAACATAATACCCTCTAGCTCCATCCATGTCGTCGCACATGGCAACATTTCATTCTCTTTTATAGCTGAGTAATAAACCATTGTATATATTAAAAACATTAATTCATCTGCAATTTATTTTGTGTGCGTTGTGAGGTACAAATTCAATTTCCTACCACTAATTTAATGTCACCTCTGTCAAAACCAAAATATAATACAGTTGTGAGTGTTTGTCTATCCTTACCTCTGATTTTGGTTCCATTGATTTAATTTCTTATCCCCATACCAGTGACATAGTTTTATTACTGTAATTTTGCAATGAACTTGGCAGTATGACAGAAATAATAATAATAAGAATAATAAATATATGCTTATGTACCCATCGGCCAGGCTAGGAAATAATGTTATCACTGTAATTAAACACTACTAGTTACCCTTTCCTTATCACCTCCTTCACCCAAGATGGAACCACTATTCTAAATTTGGGTTTTGATGTAATATGCATCTCTTTTCCTTACACTCCATATATGCACACACAAATGTATTCTTATGTATGCTTTTGACCTTTAGATAAGCAACATCACATCGGACACATTCTTCTGCCACTTGCATTTTTAATTTTGAAATTTTTCAAATATGTTTTTCCAACATATTTGTGATATCCCCCTCTCATGAATACTGTAGCTCTAATTCATTTATACTCATGGATAGATAGATAATATCATCTGGCAATAAATATATCTGTTTTTCTGCAGTTGGACATTTTAACTATTTCTCTGATTTTTTTTTTCCTCTTGCAAGCAACACTGTTATGAGCTCGTTTACATATCTCCTTTGGAATACATAAGAAAGTTTCCCTGGGCCGCACAGAATGGCTGGGCCTTACGGCATGCGTATCTCTGATCGCACTGGGTATGGACATGTCATTCCAGCAGTTAGAAGATTCACAACAGCAGTGGGGAGCAAGTACACCCAACAGTTCCATCCTCCGGTATTTACTTAAGAGGATTGAAAGCATGTTCACACAAAAACATGCATGTGATTGGTCACAGCAGCATTATTCCTATAGCCAAAAAGTGGAAACAACCCCGAAGTCCATTAACTTATAAATGGATAAAAAAAAGTGTGCTGTATCCATATAGTGGAATAGTACTCAGCCACAAACAGGAACGGGGCACAGATCTGTGCTTCGACATACATGGATCTTGGACATGTGACGCTGAGCGAAAGAAGCCAGGCGGAAAAACCCCGCGTGCTAGGATTCCATCTGCATGAGGAGTTCATAACGGGCAAATCCATACAGACAGAAAGTCAATTTGCAGTCGCGGGGGGCCGGGGACCGGCAAACGGGAGTGAGTGCCGATCTGCATAGGGTTTCAGTTCGGTGGTGAGAATGTTCTGGAACTAGAGAGAGGTGACAGTTGTACAACTCCGTAAATGTACTAAAACCCACTGAACTGCTCACTTCGAAAGAGCAAAGTATATGGTGGGTGGATGTATTTGCCACATGCAGAAAGGTATTTGTAGCACCGGAAACCAAGGACCAGCACTTTAGCTACTTATACAACTTACGCATCAGCAGAGTGAGAAAACGGACTGAATGTATGAATGGGCAATTTAATAAAAGGAAAACACAAATGGCCAATAAATATGAAATATAAAACCACAGGAACAGAAGACGACACAGAGCCTCTTTATTTGGGGCCGTGGACTGGCAGGACGGAAATCTTCAGCTATCTGACCATGCTGCGCTTTCTCCACTACCTTCTTAGTTTCCTCCTCCACCCACAGAGAAAACCCTTCCACAGAAGAAGCAAGAGCAAGAGGGGGACCAGACCGGGTGAGAGACAGAGAGAGGTGGGGGGGAGAGAGGGAGAGACAGAGGAGAGATAGAGAGGTACAGAGAGACAGAGGGAGAGACAGAGGGAGAGACAGAGGAGAGAGAGAGAGACAGAGAGAGACAGAGAGACAGAGGGAGAAATAGAGAGACACAGAGAGACAGGAGAGACAGAGGGAGAGACAGAGAGAGACAAAGAGACAGAGGGAGAGATAGAGAGGTACAGAGAAACAGAAGAGAGACAGAGGAAGAGACAGAAACAGAGAGAGAGAGATAGAGGGAGAGACAGAGAGAGAGAGAAGGAGAGACAGAGACAGGGAGAGACAGAAATAAAGACAGACAGAGGGAAAGACAGAGAGGTACAGAGAGATAGAGGGAGAGACAGAGAGAGCTAGACAAAGGGAGAAACAGAGGGAGAGACAGAGAGACAGAGACAAAGAGACACAGGGAAGCAGAGAAAGAGAGAAGATAAATAAGAAAACCTGGACACCTGTCCACAGGGTGGGGGCCCTTGAGGCCAGCTGTACTCTTGGATTTTCAGCTCCAGGAGCCAATAACCCTCATTTTAGCTTACACTATTTTGAGTTAGGTTTCTGCCACTTTTATCTGAAAGCACTGGGTATGTAGCTTTTGTTGGACCACAGTCAATGCTTGAAAATATTTGTAAAATTGAATTGCGTTTGCTGTTTCCAAAGACAGTAAAAATGAAGAGCCAAACGCTTATTTATTAAGCTATCTTCTCAGCACCAGGGTTCACCTCATGCTGCATCATGAGTCTTGCTTTACCATTGTCTCCAGAACGTATAGAAAGAAAATGTCTACAATTTCCTGGCCATTTTAAATTTATTCCATATAGAACAGGGAAGCTATGATTCCTTATGGTTTTATAAATCTCCCCCAAACCTAAGCAATGTGGATATGTTTGGGCATAATGAGCTTCTCATTCATATCTTCCTTCATATTCCCAAAGGTGTTTGTAACTCAGCGAAATTCAGAATACATGACTATGCATAGGGTGCTGCTGGTGGGTGGGGTGTGAGGACAAGGTTCCAGTGAGGGAAAAGAGTGAGCATGGGTGGCTGGAGCAGATCCAAGCTGATTGTCTAACCTGGCCTCCTCTCTTCTGTCCAACGGATGCGTGGTCTTCTCTCTCCAGTCCTTGCTATGTGGATTTTCCTGCTCAATCAAAGCAGGACACCCTATGTTGATTCTCAGACACTTTTTGTGTTGTGGCCATGGCCACAGTTAAACAGCCAGCGCCAGATCCCCCTGCTGCCTTCAGCCCAGTTAATAAGTTTCTCCAATTTTTTGCTAGCTGATGATTACATCTTTGCCCCATTTAGTGTATGGATAAGTAGCAGCCTCCGGTTTTGCAGGAACCACAACACAGCCATTGAAAGGCATGTTCCTGTTTGTGATCTAGGCTGTGAAGAAAGTCCACAAATTCCTCCACACAGAAGAGACTGACCCTCTGACCATTTGGAGAACGGACTCCTGCAGAACCCAAGACCAGGAGGAGAAGCAACACGTGTGCCCAGAAGCCAGGGGGAGGATGCAGCAACTGCAGCAACCATGCAGGCTCAGTCTCTAGCCCACTCCATTAGCAAAGCTCTCTTGTGCATGTGACAAAGAATGGAGGTCATTTCTTGCCGTCTGCAACTCAGAGAAAGGGGACAGTTGATCTATGTGGTCCAATGGTGCTGGGGAGGTGTATAATGCATCTTTTTTTCTTGAACACCGGGGACCAGACAGGCTATGAAGAGGCCGACTCTGGAGCAGGGGAGGGGAGACATGTGCAGGACAAACATTTGGCACCTTGGTTGAAAGGTGACAGGGGAAGGGCGAGGAAGGAGGGCAGAACTGGTGTCAAGCTCTTAGATGGGGTCCTGGTGGGTTACAGCTAGATCATGCACTATTGTCTTCTAAATTTCCCATCTTCTAAATAAGGAGGTGGGGGTGGTTATTAAATGTTCTGAGAAATCAAGACGGATAACATAAAAATCATCTGGATAACAACTTCATTATATTAAGGCAAATAATTGGAGGGCTTGTGTGTGTTGCCTCCAAATATTCTGCATGCACGTCTCATCTCTCATCTGCATATCCATAAATGCCTTATGGATAATGGCTGTTATAAAAATGATGAATTACTTAGGTGGGTTCTTTTTACAAAAAACAAAAAAATCAAAGGAAAGATTATCTTTAGACATTATTTCCTTGAGGGACACCACCGCAGAAATTGACGTTAGCTTCTCCAACTTTGCCAGATGCTTTTCGTTGTTGTTTTCCTCCTATTTGGTTTTGTTGTGTTTCTGAGAGAAAATGTTCACCAGCACCAACATCTCTAGATTTGCAGAAAATTAATTCTGTAGATGATGTGGAAACGATAGCCTATAAAGTTAATGAGATATTACTGAAGGCTGGATAAACAATTAGCAGTATTAGCTGGGAAGATAAACCAGGACCTGTTGCCATCTAACAGAACTGCAACTAATTAAATTGAAAATTACAGCACAAGCGTGTGAAAACAAAAGCGGATGGAATGGGGTGAGAATTAACGGAGCTAATATTGCAAAGGCAACACTGTTATTAAAAATGAGAGGGAGGGTGGTGTATTAAAACCATCAATTTCCCCCTCCCCCATCCTTTGCTGGATTTTGTGTTAATCATGGCATTTCCCCCACGGTCCCCACAACCCCAGTGCATTTCTGGCCACTCTGCGGGGTCTCCAGAGAGTCTAAGCTTAACTCTGCGGTTTCTCGTGCTCATCACCTGAGAGTGGCTATATCCACCCAAGTGGAGGAGTTCCTTCCTCACCCCACAGACCATCCACCAATTCCCTGAAGCATGAAATTGGTTTCCTTGTTTCTGAGCATGAAGAGCTATAGAACTTCCCAGAAAAATTAACTGCATCTCAAATGTCAGCATTTTGTGTTAGATTTGGGAATCCTATAGCCCAGCTCCCAGGGGCATAGAGCTTTACTTCTCCTTTAAAAAATACAGTCTTCTTATTTTATAGCTCTACCTCTCCTCCTTGTCTTGGAGAGCTGAGAGCATCCCCAGCAGCGGGTAGAAGCGGAAACAGAGCTGGCACCACAGGGAGATTCTTCCATCAGGCAGAGACCCAGGCAGGATGAACAGGCTGGGTGCTGGTCTGGCCATGGTGAAGAAGATGCAAGAGAACCGGATGTCTGTTTGGGAGACCCGAGGTTGATTGTAGCCAAGACATGAGAGTAAAAAACAAAACAAAACAAAAAAACCTTTGCCCATCTTGTTGAGCATATCTAGGTGTTCTGACGGCACAGGCATCATCTCTCTGCAGGTTTCACATGTATGGGGGGGGCGCCACAAAGTCACTTCCCTTTCATGAGAGCCAGGGAATCAGGTGCATGACTCCAAACCTCATGGGCTTCTCTCTAAGGTTGCATAAGCTGTTCCACTGACAGAGAAGAAGCCTGTGTTGGCAGGGAGTCACTGCCTAGTTCCACCCCAGCTCCCAGAGAAGGGGCAGGACTGCGGAAATCTTCTGAGAAGAACTTGGAAGGTTAGAACTGGGGGAGTGGGGAGCATATGCTCTCAGCATTCCTTTAACCAATGACAGCATCCTGAGACACCTGAAGGGAATTTTGTCCCACTAGAGAATAAACCTGCACAAGCCACGTAGCCTGGGGGTCTCAGAATGACCCTTCCATGGATAAGAACATCTCTGCTTCCCACAGGATTTATTGGAACTGGAACCTTAGACACTAAATTCCCAATAGAAGTTTTCCCCCAATATTTGAGGCTTCCTCCAGGCTTCCCCCCACTCTTCCATTGTCTCTAACTGGACAGATTCCTTCCCTCAGGGCCACCAGAACCCTTTCCATGTTACTGCAAAAGGGGGGCATGGGATGAGAATGACTTTCTCTGGATCCCAAGGCCCTGAGTGTGGACCATTTGGTTTGGTCCTTTTATTCTGTCTCATATTCTTCTCCAATTGATTATGCATGCATATTTGGCTTCTCCAAAGTAGTAGGCGCCAAGACTCGGGATCTGTTCTCTACACATCCTCACACACGCATATACACATACACATACACGGCCACCACCACCCACCATGGTTAGTCCTGGCTGGACATACCACAGGGGATCAAAGGTGATCACCATGAAATCAGAGCCTACTGAAATCTGTGGCACTTAGCTCTCTTTCCTTATAAGCTGTTCCCTACAAGCTGCTCCATCCAGGAAGAGAACAGACCCAGCTCCTTGCTGAAGTGTCCCCTCAGAGCCTCTGCCTGTCCCCATTGTGGTCCTTGCTGCTCATGGCAGTCTTCTGACCCTCTCTGTCATTAGATAAAGGTCAGTTATTGACAATCTGGGCTGGAGAAGAAGCATTATCAAAGAGGGGGCTGCCAAGTTTGATGCATACAGTCTCTTTGATAGATCACAACATGAAGGCCTTTGCTTCAGGCAAACTGCTCTAAAACCTGGCCGGGTTACCTATAAGAAAGCATAACTTGTTTGGGAGAAAATTGGAGGAGAATTCACTGCTCAGCAGGAACCCACAAGAATGGCAGTTATCTCAGCCCATACCAATGCTGAATAATTGAGTGATAATACAACAAAAGGCACTCAACAGGACTATGTTGTACTCTTCCAGCAAGAACCCAAAGGGCAGTTGAGCTCTCTGCTGCAGAGGTTCTGCTCCTAATGGCGCTCTTACTGGTTCCATGAAGAACGAGGAATTGGTGCTAATTGAGCCTCACCCAAGTGACCCTCCACAGGAAGGGAGCCAAGGCTTAAGTTTTCAGGACTTGCTCTGATCCTTCTGAACCTCACAGCACACAAGGATGGTGATCAATTAGCCCTCAATAGTGACTTCTCTATCAACACAAACATAGGTTCCAAAGATGCCCATCCAATTAAGCACCACTGACTCCATTTGTTCAACAAATTTCATCCTTTCAGGTGAAGATAATTATCAGAATGAAGTCTCAGAAGACGCTAGACTTGAAAACCCTTCAGAGTTGTATCACACATGAGAACAGAGCAGCAGAAAATACTTTAGTGTAAATACTGTAATTCTACCAGTAATTAAATAACCTTAAACTGACTCATTATCTTCAGAGTTACATGTTAATAATTTTACTGGCAAACATTTTGTAAGTTAATTTTGAAAAGACCAAAGCATAGATAGATTTAATTAATTCCATATTTATACTAGGTATTGCACTTTTCACTTCAAATAGTGTTTTGAAAAGTCTAGATGTGTATAGGTATATTATAAATGGCAAAGTGACAATGTCATCCTGAAATTGTTTGGGAGGGGAGCTCCATCTTAGGGGATGAGGCTCAAGGAAGACAAAGCTCCCTGTACCGTTCTGGCGATGGAGTGTCACATTTAGGCAAGACAGGGGCCCTCTGATGAGAAAATTAAATATCAGTGGTTTTCCTACCCCTTTAGTTCACTTAAAATATTGGGAAATGCATCATCATCCTATAAGATATCTCATGATTTTTTTCCCATGTGACCTATCTTAGACATGCCATATACTGGAGGGTAGAGCTGGTGGCCAAACAATGATTCACGGTATTAATGGTAAAAAGTTAAAGTGAACCCTTAGTCCTTTTCTCAGAAAGGTATTCAATATATTGTTTCAAATACAGCTCAGTCTGGACCCTGGAGAAAGCACAAGTGTAGTGTGTATTGGTATTTCAAACGTACATGGTGTCCTTCCACCTAGATGCTTTCAGCCCTGAGACCTCTGGACGGCTCCACGGCCGCAGGAACATTTCCTCTCTAGGAACAGATAACACCCTTCCCCAAAGGTTGATCCTACCGCCTTCTCCCTTATCTTAAGATTGAACCTCTGCAGGAACCTAATGATAGGGTGCGTTGTCTTCCTTCTCTTGGTTTCGTTAAAGAAAAATCCAACCTGCAAGATGGTCACTCACCCTCTACCCACCCACCCGCCCTCACACTTCGAAGCATGCCTATGACCATTAGCTCATTGATCTCTTCAATTGCTTGAAGAAAAGGTAGATACTGCATCCTAATTAACCCATTTAACCCTGCAGTTTCAGATATCTTTGTGTTAGTGAAATTCTGGGTTAAGGTTAATGATTTAACTCTGCTTCTAAGCATGTTCTTTCAGGAGGTAAGTCACGCATACTAGAGGAGGCATGCAAGGACACAACATGCCCCAGCTACAGGGTCAGGGCAATGTGAAGCAACTTTTAATAAGGCAACAGGCAGAGGTTGGAGGTTGAGTCAGATTCTTAGCTAATTACAGACACATTATTCTGGGAATGATTAACATTCAGAGTCAGGGCCAAAGCTGGAGGGGACAACGGACATGGTAAGAAGAACTTTTTGAGCTAAACCCACAGATGTTTATTGTGTAGAAGGAAGCCTTATGCTTAGGATGAACCCAGCCATGACTCTGCATTTCTTCTGCGAGCTTTAGGAATTAACCTTTTCATTTAGAGTCCAATCGTAAGCCATGTTGAAGGAGAAGAATATCACTGAGCAGCCTGTGGAGGCAGAGATGGCCTCAAGTACGTGATTCAGCTGCTTTCTCTGAGAGGTGGAGGAGATGGTGGGCTATAGACCTAAGATCTCCACTCAGAAACGCCCCACTGTTTTCAACAATGCTGAACTCCACCATACATATGGGCATCATTTCTTGGCTGCATTAATTTTTAATAAGCTGGTTGCATCAAATCTAATCACACCACAGAGGGCAGTTTTTATATTTTATAAGCACAAATAAATCCCTTCCCAATCTGCAAGCTCCTTGGTGGCAGTTTGCAAAGGCTTTTGGGTAGCATGCTTTAAACCTTCATCTCTTGTAGTCACCCCGGACTTGTAAGTACCTCTGCAAGATCCATTGTTGCTTGAATAATTGAATCTATTTAAAGAAATGAAGCCAATTAAGCTTTCAGTTTATGACCAAGAAATAATTTCACCATGTGTGGTCAGATTCTACTAAGTATCTGGGGATTCAATTATTGTTTAGAGCTCAGAAAAGTTCAAACAGGATCCTAAATTATGTCAGACAGACTTTTCCCTGCCATTTAGCAAGGTAACCTCTGAGTCCAGACTTGATGGTAAGACATCAAAACCCAAAACTCTATGTATCTAACATCTGCAAATTCTCTAAACAGATTTTTCTTACCAAAGTCCTCAGGCCAAGACTCATAAGCTAGGATTTGTGCCTCTGTGTTCTGGTTTTAGTGTTTTAGTCCCCCCTGCCCTTCCCTAGTGCCCCTTTCTTCTTTCCATAAGAAACCCAGAGTCCTCCAAAGTCTCTCTCTGATCATTTTTTTTCCTTAGGCTCTGTTATGCACATAAATGTGTAAGTGATGGATGAAAGTTTAAAAAAAAAGTGAACTTTTGAACTGGGGGAGGAGCAAGATGGCGGAGGAGTAGGAAACCTGGATTTCGTTTGGTCTCAGGAATTCAGCTGAATAGGGATCAAACCATTCTGAACACCTACGAACTCAACAGGAGATCGAAGAGAGGAATAGCAACAACTCTCTGAACAGAGAAGCAACCACTTACTAGAAGGTATGACGTGCGGAGAAGTGAATCCGAGGCGATATTCGGGAGGATAGATGGCGGGGGAGGGGGCCTCTGTCGGCTGCTTCTGGCAAGTGCTAGAGCCGCGGAGCACAAAATCGGAACTTTTAGAAGTCGGCTCCGCGGAGGGACGTCGCTCCAGTGGCTAAGCGGGGGGTGGAAACCTCGCGGGACAGTGTGGACCCAGGACCCTCGGGGTCACAGAAAGACCAGGGGTTCCTGAGAGCAGCAGAGCTCCCAGGTATCAGAGCGGGGAAGCCGGCTGCAGAGACGGAGCCGAGGCGCGGGCTCTCAGCTCGGGGTTGCCATAAACTGTGATCCGCGGCCCAGTCGGGCTACTGCTCCTCCAGCAGGGACCCAACAAGCGGCAGATCTGGGGAGACTCCCCTTCCACCCCTGGGAGGAGCGGCACGGGAGCGCACTGCAGGGATCTGCTGGGTTTGGAGACTCCACACGGGGTCAGGAGCCAGAGATAGCAACGCTCGGTCACAGGCCGGGTGAGCACGGAGTGCGGCCGGAGACCTGGGAGACGGGAGTGATTGACTGCTTTTCTCTGGGGGCGCACTGAGGAGTGGGATCCCGAGTTCTCAGCTCCTCCGGGCAGAGAGTGGGAGGCCACCATTTTCACCCTGGTCCTCCAAAGCTGTACCGAGAGCTTGCAGGGAACAAAAGCTCCTGAGAGCAAACCCAAGCAGCTTGCTTAGCCCGGACCGACAAGGGCGGGGCAATTCTGCCTCCGGCAAAGACATTTGGGAACCACGGCAACAGGCCCCTCCCCCAGAAGATCAGGACGGACAGCCAGCAAGCCAAGACCAAGTTTACCGATCAAGGAGAACGGGAGAACTCCAGCGCTAGGGGAATACTGCACATAGAATTCATGGCTTTTTTACCATGATTCATTAGTTTTTCAAAGTTAATTTTTTTAACTGTTTTTTGTTTTTTGTTTTTGAATTTTTCTTTTTCCCTTTTTCAACCAGCATCTTATTAATCCCTTTTTAAAAAAAACATTTTTTATTTTTCATTTTTAAAGTCATATTTTATCCCTTCATAGTTGTTACCCTTATTTTTGGCATATATATATAAGTTGTTCTCTCTTTAAAAATTTGAGATACAGTTTCTTCTAACAGATCAAAATATACCCTAAATCACTAGTGTATGGCTTTGTTCTACTCTCCTGCCTGGTCACAGTCTCTCCAATTTTTTTCTTTTCTCTTCTTTTTTTTAAATCTTCTTCTTTCTTCTTTCAAACAACTTCTTATCAATTCCGTTTATAAAACCTTTTATAAGTTTCATCTTTACAGTCATCTTCCATCCCTTCATTGTATCAATCCTTATTTTGTACATATATAAGTCTTTCTTCCTTTAAAATTTTAGGAGGCACTTTCTTCTAACAGACCAAAATACACCCAAAATCTAGTGTGTGACACTGATCTATGCACTAGCCTGATCATATTTGATCATATTCTGTTTTGTTTTGTTTTGTTTTGTTTGTTTTTATCTTTTTCTTTTTCTTTTTTTCTCTTTCTTTTTTCTTTCTTTCCCTTTCTTTTCCCCTGGTTTCAGGTATTTTCTGATTTGTATATAGTATATTTGCTGGGGACGTTGTTAACCTGTTAGCATTTTGTTCTCTCATTTATCTGTTCTCCTCTGGACAAAATGACAAGACGAAAAAAATCACCTCAGCAGAAAGAACAAGAGGTAGTACTGTCTGCCAGGGACCTACTCAATATGGACATTAGTACGATGTCAGACCTAGAGTTCAGAATCATGACTTTAAAGATACTAGCTGGGCTTGAAAAAAGCGTGGAAGTTATTAGAGAAACCCTTTCTGGAGAAATAAGAGAACCAAAATCTAACCAAGTCGAAATCAAAAAGGCTATTAATGAGGTGCAATCAAAAATGGGGGCACTAACTGCTAGGATAAATGAGGCAGAAGAGAGAATCAGTGATATAGAAGACCAAATGATGGAAAAAAAGAGGCTGAGAAAAAGAGAGATAAAGAACTACAGGATCACGAGGGCAGAATTCGAGAGATAAGCGATACGATAAGACGAAACAACATTAGAATAATTGGGATCCCAGAAGAAGAAGAAAGAGAGAGAGGGGCAGAAGGTATATTGGAGCAAATTATAGCAGAGAACTTCCCTAATGTGGGGAAGGAAACAGGCATTAAAATCCAGGAGGCACAGAGAACCCCTCTCAAAAATCAATAAAAATAGGTCAACACCCTGACATCTAATAGTAAAACTTACGAGTCTCAGAGACAAAGAGAAAATCCTGAAAGCAGCTCGGGAGAAGAGATATGTAACCTACAATGGTAGAAACATTAGATTGGCAACAGACCTATCCACAGAGACCTGGCAGGCCAGAAAGGACTGGCATGACATCTTTAGAGCATTAAACGAGAAAAATATGCAGCCAAGAATACTATATCCAGCAAGGCTGTCATTGAAAATAGAAGGAGAGGTAAAAAGCTTCCAGGACAAACAAAAACTAAAGAATTTGCAAACACAAAACCAGCCCTGAAAGAAATACTGAAAGGGGCCCTCTAAGCAAAGAGAGAGCCTAAAAGCAGCATAGACCAGAAAGGAACACAGACAATATACAGTAACAGTCACCTTACAGGCAATACAATGGCACTAAATTCCTATCTTTCAATAGTTACCCTGAATGTAAATGAGCTAAATGCCCCAATCAAAAGACACAGGCTATCGGATTGGATTAAAAAACAAGACCCATCAATATGCTGTCTGCAAGAGACTCATTTTAGACCCAAAGACACCCCCAGATTGAAAGTGAGGGGGTGGAAAACCATTTACCATGCTAATGGACACCAAAAGAAAGCTGGGGTGGCAATTCTTATATCAGACAAATTAGATTTTAAAACAGACTGTAATAAGAGATGAAGAAGGACACTATGTCTTACTTAAAGGGTTTATCCAACAAGAAGATCTAACAATTGTAAATATCTATGCCCCTAACATGGGAGCAGCCAATTTTATAAGGAAATTAATAACAAAAGCAAAGAAACACATTGACAACAATACAATAATAGTGGGGGACTTTAACACCCCCCTGACTGAAATGGACAGATCATCTAAGCAAAAAATCAACAAGGAAATAAAGACTTTAAATGACACACTGGACCAAATGGACTTCACAGACATATTCAGAACATTCCATCCCAAAGCAACGGAATACACATTCTTCTCTAGTGCCCATGGAACATTCTCCAGAATTGATCACATCCTAGGTCACAAATCAGGTCTCAACTGATACCAAAAGATTGGGATTATTCCCTGCATATTTTCAGACCGCAATGCTTTGAAACTAGACTCATTCACAAGAAGAAAGTCGGAAAGAACTCAAATACATGGAGGCTAAAGAGCAACCTACTAAAGAATGAATGGGTCAACCAGGATATTAAAGAAGAATTTAAAAAATTCATGGAAACCAATGAAAATGAAAACACAACTGTTCAAAATCTTTGGGATGCAGGAAAGGCAGTCCTGAGAGGAAAGTATATAGCAATACAAGCCTTTCTCCAGAAACAAGAAAGGTCTCAAATACACAACCTAACCCTACACCTAAAGAAGCTGGAGAAAGAACAGCAAATAAAGCCTAAACCCAGCAGGAGAAGAGAAATAATAAAGATCAGAGCAGAAATCAATGAAATAGAAACCAAAAGAACAGTAGAACAGATCAACGAAACTAGGAGCTGGTTCTTTGAAAGAATTAACAAGATTGATAAACCGCTGGCCAGACTTATCAAAAAGAAAAGAGAAATGACCCAAATCAACAAAATCATGAATGAAAGAGGAGAGATCACAACCAACACCAAAGAAATACAAACAATTATAAGAACATATTATGAGCAACTCCATGCCAGCAAATTAGATAACCTGGAAGAAATGGGTGCATTCCTAGAGATGTATCAACTACCAAAATTGAACCAGGAAGAAATAGAAAACCTGAACAGACCTATAACCACTAAGGAAATTGAAGCAGTCATCAAAAATCTCCCAACAAACAAAAGCCCAGGGCCAGATGGCTTCCCAGGGGAATTCTATCAGACATTTAAAGAATTAATACCTATTCTCCTGAAACTGTTCCAAAAAATAGAAATGGAAGGAAAACTTCCAAACTTGTTTTATGAGGCCACCATTACCTTGATCCCAAAACCAGACAAAGACCCCATCAAAAAGGAGAACTACAGACCAATATCCTTGATGAACATGGATGCAAAAACTCTCACCTAAATACTAGCCAATAGGATCCAACAGTACATTAAAAGGATTATTCACCAGGCCAAGTGGGATTTATCCCTGGGCTGCAAGGCTGGTTCAACATCTGCAAATCAATCAACGTGATACAATACATTAACAAAAGAAAGAACAAGAATCATATGATCCTCTCAATAGATGCAGAAAAAGCATTTGACAAAGGACAGCATCCTTTCTTGATCAAAACTCTTCCGAGTATAGGGATAGAGGGTACATACCTCAATATCATAAAAACCATCTATGAAAAACCCACAGCGAATATCATTCTCAATGGGGAAAAGCTGAGAGCTTTTCCCTAAGGTCAGGAATGTCCACTCTCACCACTGCTATTCAACATAGTATTAGAAGTCCTAGCCACAGCAATCAGACAACAAAAAGAAATCAAAGGCATCCAAATCGGCAAAGAGGAAGTCAAACTCTCACTCTTTGCAGATGATATGATACTGTATGTGGAAAACCCAAAAGACTCCACCCCAAAACTGCTAGAACTCATACAGGAATTCAGTCAAGTGGCAAGATATAAAATCAATGCACAGAAATCAGTGGCATTCCTATACACCAACAACGAGACAGAAGAGAGACAAATCAAGGAGTCGATCCCATTTACAATTGCACCCAAAACCATAAGATACCTAGGAATAAATTTAACCAAAGAGGCAAAGGATCTGTACTCAGAAAACTATAAAATACTCATGAAAGAAATTGAAGAAGACATAAAGAAATGGAAAAATGTTCCATGCTCATGGATTGGAAGAACAAACATTGTGAAGATGTCAATTCTACCTAGAGCAATCTACACTTTCAATGCAATCCCCATCAAAATACCATCCACTTTTTTCAAAGAAATGGAACAAATAATCCTAAAATTTGTATGGAACCAGAAGAGACCCCGAATAGCCAGAGGAATCGTGAAAAAGAAAAGCAAAGCTGGCAACATCACAATTCCAGACTTCCAGCTCTATTACAAAGCTGTCATCATCAAGACAGTATGGTACTGGCACAAAAACAGACACATAGATCACTGGAACAGAATCGAGAGCCCAGAAATGGACCCTCAACTCTATGGTCAACTCATCTTCGACAAAGCAGGAAAGAATGTCCAATGGCAAAAAGATGGTCTCTTCAACAAATGGTGTTGGGAAAATTGGACAGCCACATGCAGAAGAATGAAACTGGACCATTTCCTTACACCACACACAAAAATAGACTCCAAATGGTTGAAAGACCTAAACATGAGACAGGAGTCCATCAAAATCCTAAAGGAGAACACAGGTAGCAACCTCTTCAACCTCAGCCTCAGCAACTTCTTCCTAGAAACATCACCAAAGGCAAGGGAAGCCAGGGCAAAAATGAACTATTGGGATTTCATCAAGATAAAAAGCTTTTGCACAGCAAAAGAAACAGTCCACAAAACCAAAAGACAACCGACAGAATGGGAGAAAATATTTGCAAATGACATATCAGATAAAGGGCTAGTATCCAAAATCTATAAAGAACTTATCCAACTCAACACCCAAAGAACAAATAATCCAATCAAGAAATGGGCAGAAGACATGAACAGACATTTCTCCAAAGAAGACATCCAAATGGCCAACAGCCACATGAAAAAGTGCTCAACATCGCTCGGCATCAGGGAAATCCAAATCAAAACCTCAATGAGATACCACCTCACACCAGTCAGAATGGCTAAAATTAACAAGTCAGGAAACGACAGATGTTGGTGGGGATGTGGAGAAAGGGGAACCCTCCTACACTGTTGGTGGGAATGCAAGCTGGTGCAGCCACTCTGGAAAACAGTATGGAGGTTCCTCAAACAGTTGAAATTAGAGCTACCGTTCGATCCAGCAATTGCACTACTGGGTATTTACCACAAAGACACAAATGTAGGGACCCGAAGGGGTACGTGCACCCCGATGTTTATAGCGGCAATGTCCACCATAGCCAAACTGTGGAAAGAGCCAAGATGCCCATCGACAGATGAATGGCTAAAGAAGTGGTGGTATATATACACAATGGAATATTATGCAGCCATCAAAAGGAATGAGATCTTGCCATTGGCAACGACATGGATGGAACTGGAGGGTGTTATGCTGAGTGAAATAAGTCAATCAGAGAAAGACATGTATCATATGACCTCACTGATAGGAATTCTTAATCTCAGGAAACAAACAGTTTTGCTGGAGTGGTGGGGGGTGGAAGGGATGGGGTGGCTGGGTGATAGACATTGGGGAGGGTATGTGCTATGGTGAGTGCTGTGAATTGTGAAAGACTGTTGAATCACAGATCAGTACTTCTGAAACAAATAATACAATATATGTTAAGAAAAAAAAAAGAAGAAGATAGCAGGAGGGGAAGAATGAAGGGGAGTAAGTCGGAGGGGGAGACGAATCATGAGAGACGATGGACTCTGAAAAACAAACTGAGGGTTCTAGAGGGGAGGAGGTTGGGGGATGGGTTAGCCTGGTGATGGGTATTCAAGAGGGCACGTTCTGCGTGGAGCACTGGGTGTTATGCACAAACAATGAATCATGGAACACTACATCAAGATCTAATGATGTAATGTATGGTGATTAACATAACAATAAAAATTTAAAAAAATAAATAAATAAAAAGTGAACTTTTTTGGTGGGAATTTGCAATGTGAATAGGAAATGTCATCTGAGAATGAAGAGAAGAAAATGTAGGCAATTGGATTAGTAGGTGTCACCACAGGTGGAGAAGAACTCTGGTGATGTCTTAGTTCTTTGGGGGGCCTGCTCTGCTCGATGTGGGATAAATTCATCACTGTTCCTCATCCCTGTTCACAGCACAGGGCCATGACCCCAGCAAGTTCTTGAGAGGGATGAGGATTGAGATCTCAACACTTTCTCCAATCCTCAAAAAGGAGCTCATCCTTCAGTGTCAACAACCTGTGTGCTCCCTTTGACGATTCCATGAAATGGGAAATGCCAGATGTAGGTAACGTTTTGCAATGCACCCATGAGGACCTGCTTTGATCCAAGTCACTCACCTTCTGGTTGGTTCACATTGTACAAGGTTTCTAACCACAATGATCCCGCTCTTCTTTCTCTTCCTTTGCTCAACTGCAAACATTTTTCTGCTAACTATGCCATGCCAGGTGGTCCGATAGGTACTGGGTATAGAGATTCAAGCAAAACCAGGTGTGCTCCTGAACCTCTTAGAGGAAAAGTATGGCAAAGAAAAGACGTGTCGATCAATCACCACACTGATGTCTGCTATCTCTCTGGCTGCCCCTTGTCAGTCTTCATAAAATGCATCTCTTCTTCTGCCCACACCTTCACTCTTTATGTATTTGGCTCCTCTACTCTTTTTATTCCTATGTAGGTGACCAGTTCTTTCATCTCTGAGATTTGCCATTTCATTTCATTATCAATTCTATGCCCGTGACCCCCAACTCTGTGTCTGGTCCAACCACTTGCCTAAGCTCCAGACATGTTTCCAAAACCTCTTAATAGACATCTCTATTTGGATGCCCCCTCCCTTCACAAACGAATCATGTCCAAACTCAACTTGGCAACTTCATGAATACACTGCCACCATTTCCCCAGTGTCCCAGCTGGAAATCTGGGTGTCACTCACCCATATCCACTCCCTCTCACTCAGCCTGCATGTCCTAGAAGTCCCAAAGGAAGCCCCTTTTACTCCCTGGATCTCTCTTAGAGTGGATTCCTTCCATTCTTCCAATCTCCACCCCCCAGATTACTGCAAACTACTATCTTTGCTCTCTTATGCCCCCACTTTCTGTCACATTGTTATCCCACCTTAAGTCATTCAATGCCCTTCACAAATGGCACCTCCTCCATGAAGCCTTCCCTGAAAATCTCCCTCCCAGTAATCTTTCTTCCTCTGAGCTTATTATCTCCTCCTGTTTTGCAGCACAATTCTAGAAGAGTACCTTATATCAGGGTTATTTGGGTACTTGTGTTGACCCACCTACTCTTTTCTTGAGAAGGACCATGCTTTTTCATGTCTATACTCCCCTCGCCTACAAGGATCCCTAGCTCATGCCTATTATGTGAACAAAAAGCAGCACTGAACTAAGAAGAGCAGGATTTAAAGACATCATAGAGTAAAGGCCCCCTGGCCCAGGTACCTCTGAAGAGAGATGAGGAGGTAGTTGGACATTTCTGGGGAGCTCCCTGTGACAGCTACAACCAACCTTATAAACTGACATTGGAAGCTGTAAAGCTAGGGACTCAGGGCCCAATCCTCTCCAGCCTATCTTAATGCCATAGGATTTCACCATTAGGGAGAGAGTACCCTGGAGCATGGTTGGATTTGATGTCACCAGGGATTATCTGACAACCTGCCAAAACCCCCAGGGAGAATGCATTTAACTGTGGCTGGGGAGCAACCAGGTGAGAGCAAGAATCTTGGGAATGAGACCCCAGGCAGGTGGCTCTGGGGTTGGGTTAGCACTGAAGAGAGGAAAGGTTACAGCTGGAAGTGTTAAAGCCCTAAAGACAATACATGGGCCACATTGGAGTTGCCATCCTGCCTCTCAGGTATTCAGGAATCTGTGGGTCAGGTTTTCCACACGGGATATAATCATAGGCTCTCTTCATCATCCATGGTGGACTAGGGACCAGACAGGCATATCTAATGGCTCCTCTCCTACAATGTGAACTTGGGGAAATAGACTCCAGAAATGTTTTCTGGAACAATATGTGAATGGTGGGTGCTTTCAGGAGGCTGGGATTGACAGGCATCTCCAGACTGGTTTATGTTTAGTGCTATTGAAGAGGTAGTATGAAGGGTACCCAGCGAGAACCCACACACATTAGCCAGGGTAATGTTTCCCTGTTCCTGGGATCCAGGCTGTGTGAATCTCCTCCTAAAGCAGAGTCTGACCACATGGTGAAATTATTTCTTGGTCATAAACTGGAAGTTAATTGGCCCCATTTCATTAAGTGGATCTAATTATTTAAGCCCCAGCAAAGGTTCTGGTGATAGTTACTAATGAGGGTGCTCTTAGTTGTCCCCTGCCTCAGGGACTCAGGGGGCACCCTGTGGCCCAAATGAGTTAATGTAGCAATGACTAACAAGCCCTGGGGCCAGGGAGGAAAAATGTTCCACAGAACTATGGCCTTGGGAGCCAATTGCCTAGATTAAGAAGTTCAAATGCCTCCACAACTGAATTAGAAATGAGTCTGGAACTTTATCCAACAGTATAAACCAATGTAAAGTGTTCCTAGAGACAAGGGGAGGCAAAGGGCCATGGCTCTAGAAATGAGGTCCATAAAACACTGGCAGTCGGTGTCTACTTGGCCATCCTAGAATTCTAGTTCAAAACCAAGCTTCCTGGGTATATGTGAGGTTGGCCACACTCCAGGGTGGGGTACTGAGCCATGCCACACGATTGCTTTCCTTTCAGCTATGCTATTGGATAACCTCCTGTGAACGTTGAAATGAATGCAGTGACCACACAAAATGAATAAAGGAATGATTGAGACTTAAGCAAGTGTCCTCAAATTTCTCACACACACAAGAGAATTCATTTCCTTCTAGGCATGGTTGTCAATGCTCTCTGGTAAAATAATTAATGGACATTTTCTCCTTCTTGTGATGGGTGACTGAAATCCCAAATTTCAATTTATAGTTAATCCCTTAATCCTGAGTCCAGCTGATGATGCCTAGATTATAAAAGCATTGTAAGGTATTTTATTTTTGTGCAACTTGAAACAGACTTGCAAGCCCATTACACAGACATGGTATGTACTTGCTTCTCAATGGCCACAGTGAAATGGCTCTCATGGCGTGAACAAGGACGATGATGACAGTGATAGTGTTGATGATGATAGCTGATGGGATCTTCAGGTGCCCCGTTATGACCCCATTCATCATTCTCCCCACCATCGGGTTCTGACCAAACTGGGAAATAAAATACAGAAAAAGGAGCCAATGGAGGTTAGCACCTGAACCGTCTTACAGGTGGAGGTCAGATTGGATGATGCAGTTCCAGCTCTGCTAGCCTTGTGAGCTGGCGATGTTGGGTAGACCTTCTCACCCTTCCCAGGACTCCCCGTGGTGGACCTCAGTGGAGTAGAAGAGGACATGGGCACTTTCCAGAGCATTCTCAATTTTTTTCTTCCCAAATTTACCAATCAGATAGATCCCTGCATATGGAAGGACACATCCTGGCAAAGAAGAGTCTTAGGGAAGCCAGTTTAGAGCCAAGGGCTGTGTTATTTGTAACAACCTAAGGTGGACCTTATCAATCCTGTTGTAGAGATGAGACTTGATGTGGCCAGAAAGTTAAGTGAATTACCCGAGGTTGCCTGCTAGTAAGTGATATAGCACAGGAGTTTTGAACTCAAGATTTTAAAGCCTGAAGCCTTTCTGAAGTGCTTATACCTGAAAACTGTGGAAAGCCACAATCCTCAAAGAGTGGTCCAAGGGCTTCTGGGAATTTGCAGACCCTTCTGGGGGTTTTCAGGGTCAAATTCTTTCCATCAGAATACTAGGGTGTCATCGGACCTCTTCACCCATATTCTCCTGCAGGCGTCCAGTGGAGTTTCCCCAAAGATACTCGACGTGTAGTATCACCACCACTGGTTGAATGGAGAAGCAGATGTGAACATGAACTGTCTTCTATTAAGACAGAAATTAAAGAGACTTGCAAAAATTGTGAAATAATGCCACTCTTCTCACTAATTTTTTTGTTTTATAAAACATATTTCTTTTTATAAAAATGTTTATATTGGGGCGCCTGTGTGGCTCATCCGTTGAGTGTCTGCCTTCGGCTCAGGTCATGATCCCAGGGCCCTGGGATCAAGCCCCTCATGGAATTTCCTGCTCAGAGGGGAGCCTGCTTCTCCCTCTCCCACTCCCCCTGCTTGTGTTCCCTCTCTCGCTGTCTCTCTCTCTGTCAAATAAATAAATAAAATCTTTAAAAAAAAAGAAAGAAAAAAGTTTATATTAATATGTAGTAGGCTTATTATTTTAATGAAATAATAAATGTTTTATTTTTTCTAAATTTTAATTCTTAAATGATAAATCTGAATAGATATCAATAAAAGCTCTTTGGGATTCTCAATATATTTTAAGACCATGAAATGTTCCAGAGACTGAGAAGTTCGAGAACCATTAGTGTAGACCCTCATTTAACTGAACACAACACGTGGACTTTTCAGACTTTCGTTTCTATTCAGTACTCCAAAGGACTAGTGTAGCTGCCAGCAAACTGTGAAGCCTGGGCTTCAAGGGAAAGCCTGAGGAGATGAATCTGGCAATTCATTTGGCTTGTGTACCTCATGAGAACTTAGGAGAATCCTAACAAATAATGGCCTCGTTTTTTTTCTCTTAAAAATGTGTATGAGCTCTTATGAAGTGACACCCCGAACCAGGAAAATCCCAGCACAGGATGGAAACACACACTTGAAAAGTTTACTTTTTGCTTTCTCTACTTTTGATCTGGTAAACAGAAATTCAGGACTCATATTTGCTCTGTTCACTCTGGCCTGAAAGAATCAAGCCACCACTTGTGAGCTTCTGGCAAGAACTGGACCTTTGGGGGAAAGGTCTATGTCCTGCAGAGCTACGGACAGCCTGGATTGTGGTTTGATATTGATGAAAACACAGACATACGCCCCCCCACCCTTAAATGACCAGCCCCTCTCCTGCTTCTAGGACAGCTGTGAGGAGTAACATGCTTGTAATAGTGATGAGATTTTATGTAGCTCAGAAGAAAAACAGAATAAAGCTCTTGTCTATGGACCAGCCAGTTGCCATCTGGAGCGTCTCAATGTCAACAGAAGACTGGAGCTTGCAGGGCCCTTGGATATCAGCTTGGTCCCCGCCCCTCATTTTACTGGGGAATAAATGGGGTCCAAAGAACTAGAGCACCCACCCTAGGGTCCCCACCCACCACTGCTTAGGGCAGGTGCCTGGGACCCTGATGAAAGTGGTGGGATCTCGAGTCTTGGGGTTCTGAGCCTGTGTAGACAAGCATCCTGTGACTGGCAAGTGCATGTTACCTAGAGGGAGGGTCAGGGTGTGGTCCCAGTGAGGCTGAGTCTCAGCACTCACCGACTGTATCCTCCGTCTGGTCAACCTTCCATCCCAGCACACTGACTCTGCATCAAACTTACTTGTCCTCATCGTCTCTTATTGGCCTGGGAGTTCCTTAAACCGTGTCCCTAATAATCTTTGTTTTCCAATATCTGGCATGGCTTTCTTAGCACACAACTAATCCTTAGTACATGTTTAATTAATTGACTAATTAATTAATGCATAAATATATAACTTGATAATAGGCTAGGAGCTGTTCTTCATTTAGACAGGACAGGGGGGCGTGATTAAAATATTTGACCCTCTTAATGAACACCAAAATAAATTCTGAGCCTATCAGAGAGCTATTTATCATTTATGGTAGATGACATACTCCTTGGTTTCACCAATTTTTGTTAAAACTTACAGAACAAGGTAGACTGTCCTTGAGGGTTTAGATGTTTGCTGATTGAAGGCATGGGGAATTGGGATCAACCAAAGCCTCTTTTAGTGTGTAAGTTCCAGGATTTTGTGTCTGAATCCACTTCATTCAACAATATTATTGGGCATCTACAGTAGGTCAGACCCTCTTTCAGATGTGGGGATACCACAACAAACCAGGTGAGGTCTCCAAGCTCAGAGTTCAGATCTCAGAATTTCACTGGGACAGGTAAACAGGCAATGGCAATTTAATGGGATGGGTATTGTGAGGATTGTTGGACCCACAGATAGGGAACAGTTACCCCAGCCATGGGGAGATCCTCACAGGCAGAGGCATCCAACAGAGAGCTGAAGGGCAGGTCCAAGTCAGCTGGGAGAAGGAGAATGGGGAGGGAGGGGGGGTAGGAGGAGAGTGTTCTGGGAGGTGAGCCTGCCTGTGTGTAAAGCTGGAGGTAAGCAATGTCCATGTTCCAGGATGCCATTTGGCTGGAGTGTTGGGCTTTCTGTCCAGTTTGGTGAGGACCACCTGAGCAGCCCTGCTGGCATCTGTCTTATTTTGGAGACAATGCAACGTGATAGGGAATGGTGGGGAGAGATAAATGAAAATCCTCTCACTTCCATGGATTTTTCTGACCAACCTCCCCAGAGCAAAATATTTTCTAACCTGACCCTTCCTGACTTCCCAAAATAAGGAAAAAGAAAAAAAAAAAAAAAGGCTGAGCAAAACATGATACGGTCACAGGCATGGCCGAGATGGAGATTTGACCTTGTGGCTCCTTGTCCTTAAAGAAAGAGAGCTATCCAGTCTGGAAAATAGGCATTCCCATTCCGTGCTACACCCGCAGTTGCCCTGAAAGTTGAAGTTTCATGTGAAAGACACATTTATCAAGGACAGGACAGTTTTGATGGTTATGAGAATATATGAAACTGCTGTTTGGCTGATATTAAGTGGAGCAAAGTAGGTCAATATTGTCTGGAATAATGAACTTGAGTTTAATCAACATATCATAAGCAAAATTATGTGAAAAAGCTTAGCAAGTTATTGTTGCTGTATTTGGTTATTTGACTACTTAATCTTCTAATATATGCACATAATAATAACATAATTTTACATGTGGCTAGAACTCATTTTTCTACAATCATGCAACTGTATTTAACAATATGTTAATAATGCATCATGCTATATTTGTGGAGAAACATTTTTAACATTGTACTTGTTGGGTGACATTGGGTTGCCCTGTGTCCTAACACCCACAGGCAGCATGGTAGTCTCAACACATAGTAGGTGCTTAACAGAAGTGGGTAGAATTAAGTTGAGGAGTGTTCCTGTTTCCCAGATCATCAGCTGTACCTGGACCAAAGAAGGGCTTTTTGCTGGTGTTGTGTGGTTGTCCCACGATACACAACAACCTACAAAAATTTGAAGATGTTCCTTCTAACCTTGAGGAAAACAGAAATGTGAATCCTGTGCTTTAAAGAGATCAGTTTTTACCAAGCTGGATTCTTATCTAGGTCCCTTGTAACTCTTGCACACTTTGGAAGATGAATCTGAGTGAGGCAGGGAGGAACGGAGAGAAAGATTCAGGGACTTCCACTGATTAAGTGCTCATGCCTGGGAATAGACTGGTGCCTGAATCCCAGAGCCATCCCTCCTGGCTACATGGCTGCAGGCCGCAGGGGGGTCACTTACCCCGGTTAAGCTTTGGCCCCTCTTACTTTGAGAAGGGCTAAATGGAGTAATTCCTGTTAGTAAGTATCTGGTGCAGGTAAGTACCTTCAATAAACATTGATCCTCCTGATTATCATTGTCGTCACCATCACCACCACCATCATCAACACCACCACCACCATCATCACCATCATCAGCACCATCACCATCATCACCACCATTACCACCATCACCATCACTACCATCATCGTTATCACCATCACCACCACCACCATCATCACCACCATTACCACCGTCACCATCACCATCATCATTATCACCATCACCACCACCATCACCATCACCACCATCACCACCATCACCACCATCATCATTATCACCATCACCATCACCACCATCATCATCATCATCTTGTTGTCCTCATTAGGGTCATTGTCATTGTCCTCATTAGGGTCACTATCATTTTCATCATTAAGGTCAGAGAGGAGGCATGCCCACATCTAAGGTGCATTTGACTCACTTAGCTTGATGCATTTTCTTTGACCAAAACAAAACAAATTTGCCAAATCCATCTCCATTCTAACCCTATTGGCACTCTTTTGCAGAGTGGGCTCCTGCCTTTCTTAAGTGCTACTGTTTCTTACCTGTTGACACTTCAGATGCCCTTGGGTCTATGACTCCTGAAGAATAGGAGGTAATGAACTGAGCAGTTTGGGGGATCAGGGCATTTGTTATATGACCCCAGGGATGGGCAGTTTAGGCAAAAACTTTGTCCCTCTACATGTACCTGGATTCCTGACTGTGGCCATCATTGCCCATCAATCCCAGGTCAGAATAAGGAAGGGGCTGGACCCAAGGGTCACCCAGCTCTTGTTGCTCTATTCTTCTTATGAATGTGACCTTCACAGTTTAATCAGTTGGTAGCAGAGAAGCAGATTGCCTCCTAGTAAAACATAGTTTAAGATCAGTTTCAGGAATTTTCTGGGTGTTTTTTATCTTTGCAGTGAAGCCATAACGACCCTTGCAGCAGCTGGGCAGGCTAAAAAGTTGATGCTTCTGAGCGGCTCATTAGGGTGTAATGGCATTTCTGAGAGTAGACGCTCATACAAACAGCAAGCAGAAGCCTCATGCTGCAGCAGCTTGATGTATGTTCCTCATCTCTGGCGTTCTGGCTGATGTATGGGCACTCAGGGACTGTTTGGTGGGCCGCTCTGGATTCTGATGGGGTGTTAAGAGCACTGTCCTCCAGAGTAGGGGGTGGGGACGTTTCTGGGTGTGTGCAGGTGCAACTGGAGAAGGAAAAAGAGCCTGGTGGGCCCAAGTGGAGTTTCACCATGGTGGCGGCAGGATGGGTTAGGGGTTCACTTAAAGCCTTTCCCCAATTCAGATTGAGCAGTAAGTTCTGACTCTAACATAGCTATTGTTTTTGTCAGGATTAAGGTTTGGGAAGAAAAGTGGTCTTTGAAGTCAGGCCAATTCCCATTTTAATCTCAACTTAACCCATTAATAATCTCGTGGCCTCAGATAAATTACTTAATTCTTTTGGGGCTTCACTTTATTAGTACAAGTGGGACAACTGAGTGTTCTCATATCCTTTGTGGCATAGCAAACCACTGTGAAACAATTTAATAATACCCTTTGTAGTTCTATAGATTGACTGGGCTCAGCGTGGTGATTTTTATTTGGCATCTTCTGGGGCTATATGCAGACTGTAGTTGCATCTAGAGACTTCCAAAGGCTCAGCTGGGCTCTTCACTGATGCCTTGGGCACCTAAGCTGGGATGGTGGGCAAGTTCCCAGATACCCATGTGAACATGCAAATACTTTATCAGGAGAGGTGACAGGTTATGAATCCTGAAACCTGCCCACATTGGAAGTTTAGGTCAGCCCTAGACAGCCCAAAACAAAGGGCTCCAAGATACGGGACTCTGTAAAATGACTGATGAGTGGTAGACACCCGTTCTCATGAGTGCCTGGATAAGGAGGAAGAGAGAGGTGAAGGAAGAAGCAGAACCCTTGTGGGGAACCATGGTGGGGACCCCAAAGGGCATGTGAATTATGCACAAATCACATCCCAGCTGGGGCGGCTGTTTTGGATCCCTGAGCTGCCCGAGAGCAGGTGGAAGAGTGTTGACAAAGTCATGCCAAGGTGGGCATCTCTCTGCGCCCCGTCACCTTCAGCAAACACTGAATGAACTGTTCTTCTCTCCACATTTAACACCCATATTCATAAAAATAAAATGTCGCATGAGACCTTTGCTGAAGGGAAAGCTTACATTTGGTTCCCATCAAGTCTAGGATGGTGGTGATGGATATAAATAGCTGACTTTTGCCAGGAAACTGCTGAGCCGTACAAATACTATCCATACCTTGAAGGTATCTGCTGAGTCTTATTGTTCTTGGGTAATTGGGGTTATGGGCAGTTGCTCTGTCTTATTGGCCAAAGTTTTTGTTCAGAAGCCCGTGCCTCCAGGGTGAATTGGTGCCCCTTTCGTAAGCAGCTATCAGCCAATTAACCTTTCATCTCTACCAGGGCAAGAAGAGTTGCTCCTGACTTCCTCAGCTGTCCCTTTCCCGCAACAGCCACCCTTTCCTGACCCTGCATCCGTGGAAGGGTGAAGACACGAGCCAGGATTGCGGGGCAGGGATGGATTAATAATTAGGTTGCAGGAAGTGAAGGGATGCTGCAGAGCTGAATTTGGTTTCTGATGAGCAGATAACGGGCCTGAGCACTCTGACTCACCGGCTCACTTTTCAGGCGGGAGCAGAGTCTTGGAGAGTCAGTTCCCCTAAACAAAATGTGCACATGACAATCCGCACACACTGTGCTCATCAAATATGACGGAGCAGTAGATCTTGTAAGAGGAGCACAGAGCAGAAATTAGGGAGTTGTTCCTCAACTAGAGTTTTTGTCTTCCCTGAGATTTCTGGTCTGCTTCACCTTCCTAATCAATAAGTGGGTCTAGGTGGGCCCCATTCTCCCGGGTGAGCAGGGAGGCTGACGAGGACCCTGCAGAAGATCATATGATCCAAGGGGTTCCACCCAATGCACAGCAAAAAGCAGAGAGGAGAACATAACATTTTTTCCGTTTCTATGAAAAACTGACTTATACAAAGTCTCATAAAACATTTTACCCCTTTTTAAATAGTTTTTGAAAATAAGAGGTTTTATTCATTTTGACTGTCTCTGCATGAGTAACTAATCTGTCACCCGCCATGTGACCTTTCGCTGGCCTCAGGCATGGGGTATGGACTTATGTGGAAATCGTCTGTATTATTTTCCCCGGGGGTCGCCAGAATGGAGCACCACAGACCACAGACCCGGGGCTTCAACTATAGAAATTGTGCTCTCTCTCAGCTCTGGAGACCAGAAGGCCAAGATCAAGGTGTTTCCAGGTTCCTCCGGAGGCCTCTCTCCCCAGCAGCTGGACCCCGTGCTGTCCCTGGGTCCTCACGTGGTCGTTCATCCGTGCGTGTCTATGTCCTGGTCTCCGCTTCTCATGAAGACACCAGTCACGTTGGATCAGGGTCTACCCCAATGACCTCATTTTAACCTGATTGTCTCTGTAAAGACCTTATCTCTGCACACAGTCACATTTTGAGCTACTGGGGGTTAGAATTTCAATATATGAGTTTGGGGGGGGTGGGGCACTATTCAGCCCCTACCACCACCAAAGGTCAGCCACAAAATTCTGCCCCGCACTGCCACTCGGCACAGCCCCAGCGAGGGGCCAGGGGGCCGGCCCTGTGGAAAGGCCCCTCCACTCTGTCCTGCTGCGGCTCTGTCAGCCCTGGCCAGCTGGGTTCTAGAAGGTTATGCACCTTATGTTAATGACCTTCGTTTCCTCACCGCGGGGTTATTTAATATGGCAGCTTTTCTTTCCAACACCCACAGCCATAAACGAAGACAGATTGCTCCTCTCACATTTTTAAGGGCCTTTGAATATAGAATAGAATCGATTTTCTATATGGGGAAGGTAGCATTCCACGTATGCGCCGGCATGAGGCTGCGTTTGATGACAAAGCCCCTCCCTCAGCGGATTCCTTCTCCCGGGGAGATCATATATGAACTTGTTTCCATATGGAGGTGAGAGCAGAGCAGATATAATGCTTAACTACCGCCCGACGGGACTGAGCTAAACCTTCATTCCCTGAATCGCTTACCGAGGATCTGCTGCGTCTTGAGGAAACAGTTCTACGGGTCACGGACATCGCGCCCGTCAGCAGTTTGCTTCATGGCTTTTCTGATAGTGTGAGTCTCTGTCTTCCTTGCCAAGCATCTCTTTGTTCTAGAAACTTCTGTGGCTCCCCGTTGCCTCTTTGGATAGGTCCAAACTCCCACCCACCTTCACACACCTGGTCTCTCTCTCCTCTTGCAAATCGGAACTTTGTTCTCTGAGCAGACTGGCTCCCAGTCCCTGAGTTCTCGATGTTCTTTCGGCTCGGCCCCGGGAGCCCTGCACACCTTCCCGGGAGGGCACCGGTTTTGTGTGTGTGTGAGCCTTGTTTCTCTGGATTGCGAGAGGTGGAGAGTGAAGACACAGCTCTAACATTTCTGAGCAGTTGCTGGTGCTTGGCTTGCGCAAGACAGAGCATGTTTTCAGGCCATGCTTTCTACCTCCCTGGTCACGGTGCTGGAGCAGAAGCACAGTTTACGTATGTGGACGCCCCCAGTATTTCACTCTGCAGGTGCCACCTCTGTGGGACTCAGTCCAGCTCCCTTCAACAAAAGTGCATGGAGGCCAATTATCCTCCTTTGTCTTGCCACCCTGGAGCAGGGGCGTCCTGTGCGGGAGGAGAAAGGAGAGATCCCCTGTCCCCTGACTTGCTGAGTGACAACGCTGTCATTTCTAATTAAATGGTGAGCTTCGTGGAGAGCTCAGCAGATTTCTCTGCCTTCTGTTTCTCCTGCATGCTTTTTGGACTTGCTTTTGCATATAGCAGACAATGGAGAAATGAAGAACATGGGCTGTGGAGCCAGGCAGCCCGGGTTCAAATTCTGGCTCTGCTGGCTACTACTGGCTGTGTGGCTTTGGGCAAGTTACTTAACATCTCTGTGCTTTACTTTGTTCAGGGGTAAAATGAGGGATGATAATAGCATCTACCACAAAAGATGGCCTTGAACCAAGACACTGACAGCGCCAGAGCTTAATTATCAGCATAACTTACTATTTGTCCCCAGAATTTCTTGCCCAGGAAGACGTGTCTGTCAATGAGTAAATTGCAGAACCGTCAGTTTCAGCAACATCCTGAAAATCGACTTGCGCTGAACAGCGGTTTGCTCACGTGGGCAAGCAACCTCACTCTCAGGACAACAGTTGCTCGAATGGGCAAACCCACTTATTCATCAAATGACTGTTCATTCATCAAACTCGGGGGCCAGCCCCCGCCCTGCCCCGGCTTGGCCATGTCCACCAGCTCCAAACGGCTCAATCACGGGCGTCCCAGTCAGAGCTACGCAGTGAAAAACCCACCTTCCACATCTCAAACCGGACCCCAGACCTTACAAGCCTTCACCTCTCACCTCTGGCGATTCCTGCCGAGGTGGGATTCTCCCTACCGAACCGAGGAGTATGTTTGGCTCTGCAGGCTCAACAGGCTGTTGCTGTGTAGTGGGGGGAAAGAGCCAGTTAATGGCATCCACTGAGCTGTCATTCATCGTAATTTCTAAGAAGCCCTTAGAACAGCACTGGGTACTCTGCAAGCAATGCAGGTGATAGGTATTCTTGCTATGTTCTGCTTCGAAGATGACTTTGGTGCATAAAAACAATTATTTTGTACTCTTTATGTCCCATGAATGCTGGGGAAGGACTCTAAGTGAACAAGTGAAGAGAACAAAGACTATTCTGTCTCGGGAGGAGGAAGCCACAGTGTTTATTGGGTCCAGGGATGAAGACCCTGGGGGTGGTCCTGCTTCTGCCTTCCTGGCCACAAGCGTGGGTCACGTGGACCTGTGGTAATTGTCCTTGATTCTGCAGCAATCCTTGTGTGGGTGATGGAGAAGCCCGGCCTCCGTGTAAGGCCACCTGAGGATTTGGGGAAGGAGGGCTTACCATGTCTCCTCACCCCACAGCCCTCACCACCTCTTGGAGACTGTGATGTGCCCCACCCACCCCTGTGGATAACCTGAGGATGGAAAGAGCGATAGGAATGCCAGAATTTGCCCTAATTCCTCTGTCGATGGGGCCTTGATCTTGGGACATTCAGTTTCACCGCCAGCGTACTTTTTGGGAGCATGACCTCCACAGCAGTGGGAGAGGACAGTAGTCCACAGTGCCTCCCAGGGGGACGAGCTCACGGAATGGACCCACTGAACAGGCAGGAGTGCAAAAGGTCCAGAATGTTCTCTTCGGCAGCCTTCTCTAGTCTTTTGCATTTGGATGCCAGTTCCTGTGGGTGAAGGGCCACAAGGGCATTTCACCAATGACGAAGGACGCAGAGAACATGGTGTGTGCACACACACCGAGCGTTCTAATGTGCTGACACATTTTGACCAACACCGATTTCTGTCTGTGCTGTTATTTGATGCTTTCTGTTCTGACCTGATGTGGGAGAAAGTTCACATGGGAGGTGGGCACCATGATGATCACGGTTGAAAGCACGCGGACCAGGGGAGTGACTGGTGGTGGGGAAGCTCAGAGACTCACTCCATGGAGGACTGATGCGTCCGAGCCGACAACATGTGCACAGAGGGCTGAATGCCGAGCCTCTTGTCTAACAGGTGACCCCGTTTTCCACCTGGAGATGGTATCTGAAATGACTTTTCAGATTTGTTGGGCTTTGTTGTCTTTCTCTTTTGTGAAGTGCACACCACTAAATTACTTTTTTTTCCCTTCTAAAACAGGTTTTATTGGAAAAATACAACTACCCCAGTTCCCTTTCATGCCCTGCCCTAATACGCAAGCTGTTGGTTGAACTTCTTTTGATGTATGTTTTCAAAAGTAGGACACATCACCTTGTTAGGAAAGCACGGGGAGGGCAGAAATGTTGACACTGATCGGAAATGCCAGGCCCTTCCACCATCTTAATGTTAAACCTCAGAGCCCTTGGTGGCTACTCTTGCTTCCCTGCCTGCATCTCCCAGAGGGGCCTCTTCCTAGGCCACGCTGGGCATGAGATGAGTCCCCAGCTGCTCAGAGGCCATTCCCATCTTGTTTTGCCAGGAAACTGGAACTGAAGGAGAGACTTATTTGTATGTATGCCTCTGATCTGAAATGTATGATGATTTACATGGATAGAAGCCATGGCAAATGCAGACAGGGTGTTCAGCTCCCTCGAGCTGGCAGCCTCTTCTCAGGGACTGAGGGACACTCCGTTTATTTAATCTATAGTTGATTTGCCAATTACCCATTTATCTTAGCTGGTTTTCTACCAGACTGTAAGGCAGGGGCCTGACGAGGGCCTGGGACTGGCATGATGCTTCATACTCTAAGTTACTTGCTGATTAAAGAAATGAATATTTTTTTATCAACATAAGCACCCAAAGGAAACACTTAATTTTGGCGGTTCAGTCCATTGTTTGACTAATTCATCTCCATTTCTTTCAAAACATTCCATATTTCAGTATGTTCACTAATCTAGATCAGCAGTTCTCAGCTGGGAGCAATTCTGTCCCCCAGAAGACATTTGGCAATATCTGGAAGATATTTCTGGTTTTTATAAATTGGGAGGGGTGGGCAGAGCCTAGTGAGTAGAGGCCAGCCCCCACAGCAAATGTCACCCGTGCTGGTGACCCAGATCTTGAGGGGCCTTCATCAGAGCAAGGGAGCTCTGTGTTAGGGCCTCTACGGTGTTCACCAGGGCTCTGGAAGGACTTGACATTTTTGCTTCCTGTCCATCATCTCAGACTCAAGGGGACCCTTAAGATAGTAAAATCTGATGGCTGATTCATCACTGTTATAGAGGAGCACGTTAGAAAAGGGGAAGAAAAAGACAGTCATCACCGTCAGCAAATTCATGTGTCTGGTGAGAATTCTCATTTGTGTCACCGGGGGCATTTCCCCTGGGAAGTGGTACCTGTGAATGGCAGGCATTGTTCCGAGCCTGCCTCCCACTTCTGCACAAACACTGGGGTGGGGCAGATGCTGACCAACTGCTGGTGCAGCGCAAGGATTAAAGCCCAAAGAAGAGAGATGGTTCTGGAATGTACCCTAATTAGTGGCATGATGGAGACTCCTGTGGCTAATCTGCTGGTCTCATAAATTATCTCTTGGGGTATGCTGGGAATTTGTTGTCTTGACATCTTTTCCTGTCTGTTTGGCCAGGAGTTTCATAAAGTGCAGTTTTGTGGTTTTAAAAATGTGCTGGGAAATCTGTCCCATGGCCATGACTTGGGGAGCATCACAAGGATGCAGACATACAAAGGGAAGCAGAGGTCTCACCTTCTCCAAAAGCCCTAATCTCAGCTGTCCCAGGCAAGCAGAGCCTGACATGGGAAGTCAGGTTCTGCGTTGGGTTGGAATTTTCCACTGGGTTCACCCAACCGAGGGGCCAAGAGCCAGGCTCATGGGAGGGCAGCCATGGAGAGCCGTCCAGCTTCGTCACATGCTACCCACATCACATGGGGGCCACTTCAACCTGGCACCCCTCAACATCTTCATATGTGAAACCAGAGTAATGATGCCCAGCCTCTGGGACTGTCATGGAGATAGTGAGTGTATGAAGCCCAGCCTGGTGTTTGCCACAAGGAAGTTCTCAGCCATGAAAGTTGCAAACCCCACCCCCACCCCCGAGGCAGCATTTCTGAAAGTGGGCATTAATAGGCATAAGGCAAAACTGGTGTCTTGCGTCCAACAAAGGCTGGAGATAGTAAGTGAAAGTTACATAGGTTTCTTTTTTAATGGGGGACTTCTCAGAAACATTAATATGCTCATGTAAAAAGTAGGGCTCTCCAAGAGAGAGAAATAGTGAGCAGTGTTTTCCAAACTTAATTCGTTTCACACCTAATTATTACGTTATATATATGCAAAACACCTTGCGGTGTTCAGGATCACGCAGGAATAAAACAAAGTGTGCTGTTCTGCAGGTCTTGCGGTAGTGAACAGGTGTGAAGAAGGAAGGGGAGGAGCGCATAGAGGGAGAAAGGAAGGAGGAAAGTGTGCGTGAGTGAAAGAAGAGGCGCAGAGAAGGGGAATGACGGAGGGACAGGTGGGCTTCTTTGGATTGGAGCATCAAGGCAGGACTCCAAGGAGATTTAGGTTGAGGGCTCAGTGACAAAGATATGACTAAGGGACAATTGGGGCAAAGGACATTCCAGGTGGGGGGAGCGACTAGTGGAAATGTCCTTCAGTGAGAATGAGTATGATATATTCAAGGAACAGAAAGAAGCTCTGACCAGTGGGAGCGGAGCAGGTGAAGGACAGAGCAGTCGGAAATGGGGTCAGAAAGGCAGGAAGAACCCAGGCGTGAAGCTTGAGATTTAGGTTTTGAAAGGACCCCTCTGGCTGTGCTCTTGTGAATAACACAACAGGAGGCAAGGTGAGAGCAGAGAAGCTGTCAGGCCATTGCAGAAATCCAGGTGGGGGGTGACAGGGACAGAGGAACAATAGGGAGGCTGATGAAGAAGGGGCATTCCAGATCCATGTTATTATTCCTTTGAGTCAACATTTTATGCTTAACTGTGTACTCATACGGAATACTGTGCAAACTCTAAGCTCACACAGCTCGATGGATTATCCCAAACTGAAATGTTCATGTGTTTAGCAGCTGGGTCTGGAAGGTCTCCCTAGCACACCCTCCTATCACTGACCCCACCATCCAATTCCGGAGGGCAGCCAATACCTGAGCTCTAAAGCTGGAGAGTAGGTCTGCCTGTTTTTTAATTTACACAACAGAATCATACTTCTGTTCAACATCGTGCAAGGTTCATCCAGTTGTTGTTGATTCCAACACGAGTTCGTGTATTTTGTTGCTACAAATGTTCAAATGTTCAAATATACCACAATCAATTTATGCATTCTGCAGCTGATGGACATTTTGGTTGATTCCTACTTTGACTATTATGAGTAATGCTGTGAAAACATTTAACATTTTCTTCATGCCATTCTGTTGTGTACCCACCCAGGAGTGAAGTGTCTGTGTCATAGGCTGTGCATGGATTCAACTTCAGCACATACTATCAAACATGTCTCCAAAGCAGTTTTACTATTTTCCAACCAACAAGGCAAGAGGGTTTCTTCCCACTCATGATCATCAGACTTTTTAACCTTACTTTTTTCTGTTTAGCCTGTAGTACTATCCTCTCATGACTTTAATTTTCATTCCCTTGGTGATTAATGAGGTTGAGCATCTTTTCATGTTTAATGGACCGATTTGGATATCCTCGTCTGCAAAGTGCCTATTTAAACCTTTTGCCCATTTTCCATTGCATTTGTCTGTCTAGTGCTTAATTTGTGGATGTTTATTTTTAAGCTCGAGAATTACCTTTTGAATTATTTTTATAGCTTCCAGTTTGCTGCCAAAATTCTATGTCTTGTTCTTAAATTCCCTGAACATATTAATCACCAGTACTTGAAGGTCTGTGTCTGAAATCTCATCATCTGTGGATCGCTGTGGGTTTGTTTCTATTGTCTGTTTTTCTCTTGGTTTTCATTTGATTCTTGCATTTTTTCAAGCTAAAGGACTTTGAGAGCCAGATGGGTTTAGCAGGACCTCTCATGACTGGAGGGTCCTGGATTTCCATTTTATCTCCCTGTGAATCTATCAAGATCTGTGCTTAGCCCCTCAGCTTCCTAGCCAACACGTCCTCCCTGGTTTTCAGCCTCAGGACTGGTGCTAATAAATCATCAAATGCCTTCACAGAAAAAGTAGTGCTGACCTGAGTCCTGTTCTCTCTGGAGTGTGGGTTTGAAGTTTGTTTTATGGTTCTGTTGTTGCTGTTGTTATCTTGCTCCCTCTTTTTCCCCTCTTCTTTTGGGGGCATGGGTGTCCTGGACCTTTGGACTGACTCAGGTCAGGGGATTGGGTCAGGGCTGAGACTACATCGCTACAGCTCAACTCTGGTTGTGCTCATCAGGTATATACAAATAAAATGGGGTCCTCGGTGCTGCCTCAGTGAGCTACCTCCAATGGTTTATGTACGGCAGACCGTTCCAATGACTACTTTTGTGCCTACGATGTAACCACATCTACTTGCCCTGAAGGATAAAGTTTTGCCATGCCCCCTGCCACCCAAGACCCTGGAATTCCTATTCAAATCAGAAAGCCCAGGTCGGCTGCAGTGTCTCTGCCTCTCCACATCTCCAGCCCAAAGAAACTCCCAATGCAGTTCTTTTTCTTTAATTTTCTTTATTTTTATTTTTTATTTTTATTAGTCTATTTCTGGTCTGTTCTCATTGCCAGGCCACAGCCCTTCCTGCATCCTAGCTTGATGCCCACATGCTCTCTGGGACACATCCTGCTTGACAGCTGTGAGCGTCCCTCACACGCCCACCCCTGTGAAAAAGCTCCGCTCGGCTTCTTAGCCTTCAGCCCCTTCAATCAAGTCAGCAGGTGGTTCAAGAAGAAAAGCCATGCCAAATTCTTGGCTCTCCTCCCTGAGCCGGCCTGCTCCCTGAGATGATGTTCCCACACATTCCGCTACCTTGATTGCACTCAGATGCCATCAAACACACGCTTCATTTAAAGACATTTTTTTCCCTAAATTTTCTACACAAAAGAAATTCTCTATACAAAACTCTTTGTACAGAAATTGTGCTATATGAGGATCATCCAAAACAAGCTTGCCAATCCAGTTGTGGAGCATGTGGACATATTTTGAAGGGAGAGCCTGAGAGATCGTATGTGGGGTGTGAGAGAAAGAGAGTCTTCTTCAAGGATGACCCCAAAGTTTGGAATGGAAATGCTTCGGGGGAAGTTGAGAGGTTAGAAGTTAAGTCTTGACATGTTGAATGTGAGATATTAGATGTTCAAGTAGCGATGCCAATTGAGGCTTTGGGTGCCTAAATCTGGAGTTGGGGGAAGGATTCTGGCTAAATGTGCAAATGTGTGGTGATTGAGCAGACAGTCAGATATACGGATTTGGACTTTCGGAGGAGGTCTTGCCTGCAGATGCAAATACAGAGTCATTGCATAAACCACGACATTGGTCACCTGGAATGAATAGACATGAGAAGAGAACCAGGGTCTGAGCTCTCTGTGCTCCCACTTTAAGGAGCTGTGGAGAAGAGGAAAAACCCAAAGGAAATGAGAAGGGACAACCATTCATGTAGGATGAAAACCAGGAGCATGTGCTGTGTTGGAAGCCACAAGAAGAAAACCGACAACGAAACAAGAGAAATAATCAATCTTTACAAAGGATGGCATCAAATTGGAAGAGTGTGTAGCTAATTTCTGGGACCCTCCAACATTTGGGGGTCAACCGATGAGTGAAGAACTGACAGAGAAAACTATGTAAGAACTTCCCATGAGATAGGAGAAAACCTAGAAGGGTATGGGGTCATGAACATCGGGAAGAGATGGATTTCAAGAGGGAGGTAGTGCCAAATGAGCCAAATGCTGCTGACAGTTCAAATAATATAAAGGGATGGAAGTCACTGTTGTTTTTGGCAATAAGGAGGACATCGCTGATCTTAATAAGAGCAGGCTCTGTAGGGTGGTGGGGACTGATGCCCAAGATAGGAGCTTGAGGAAAGAATGGTAGAGATTGTATTAATCAGGGCTCTCCGGAGACACAGAACCAATAGGATCTGTGTGTGTGTGTGTGTAGAGAGAGAGAGATTTACTTTGAGGGATTGGCTCACATGATTATAGGGGCTGACAAGGCCAAAATATACAGGGCAGGCCAGCGAGCTGGAGACCCAGGGAGGAGCTGATGCTGCAGTTCAAATCCAAAAGCAGTCTGGAGGCAGAACTCTCTATCCCTTGGTGGAATCCCAGTCCTTTAGTGAAGGCCCTCAACTGATTAGATGAGGCCCACCCACACTATGGAGGGTAATCTGCTTTGCTCAGTGTCTAATGATTTAAATGTTAATTCCCTCCAAAAAAAAAAAAATGACTTCATAGTAGCATCTAGAATAGTTTACCTGAGTACTGTGCCCTAGCCAATTTGACACACCAACTAACCATCACAGAGGTGAGAGGAAAACCAGAGTCTCCCTACAAACAGCCTAGAGCTGGGGGGGCAGGTGGAACCTGCGCACGGTTTTGTTTCTACAGAGGAGATACTTGCACCTGTTTGATCACAGAGGCTTTATTTTTGGAATAATTGTTAATATTCCTCTGATGAAGTGTTCTGGGAAAACCAGTTTGGAAGATTCTGACTTAAAGACTCAAAACTCAGTTTGTACCTTTTTTTTTCTAATCACCTGTGAATCAGGCAAACGAAACCCTACACTGCTCCCAAACTTTCTCTGCGCTCCATCTGTGGATACCAAGTGATGAATGTGTCAGCTAATACCCACTAATGGTTACTGCTGATCTCTCCAGGCTCTCTATTTACAGCTTACCAGCATCTCCTAGAGAGAAGCAGTGTCTTTCCATTCTCCGAGAGGTTACCCATGGGTTGAATATCACACTCCTAGAGAACGGATGGATGGTTTGAGTCTGGGGGATGGTCAGTGGCATCATCAGCATAACTGGTGCTGGTATAACAGACCAGATCAGTCTACACCGGGTAGAACGGGGCAGTCCTGACATCTTCCCAAACATACATAGCACCATAGGGCTCTCATCCTCACTTTCAGTATCACCCTCTTGCTGGATATATTGGCAGATATTTATTGCAAAGAAAGTTTGGGGGAAAAGATAAAAACAATGCAAACTCCCTAGTCAGTGGCTGACTCCTGGAAAGAAGCATTAACTTTTGAAAAGACCAAATAAAATAAAATAAAATAAAATAAAATAAAATAGTGACTAGCTGACCTCAGGCCTCAAGGCCCTCAGTGCTGATTTCATTATTAATGACACAGATGTCCTTGGCCTGCAGTTGTGTCATTGAGGAATGTAAGTTTCCATTTGCAGGAAGGATGTCACCTGCTGCTTTCCTCTGGTAGTAGCCACGGTTCTCGGCTGCAAGCAACAGAAACTAATATTATGATTGTTTCAGCAGAAAGGGGTTTGCTCAAAGGAGACTGGGCAGCTCATGGAATTACTGAGAAGTGGGGAAGCAGGCTCAGCACTTCAGAGCCGAGGACAACACACATAATCGTGCTGCAGGGTTTCCAGGGAAGCACCTGGCATTGGTCCCTAGCTGTTGAAGTTTGCAGTATCCACGAGTATGAGATGCTGGACCCTGGAACCATAAGCACCTTACTGCTGGTGCCCCTGGGAAGTTCTGGCAACCCCCCTCCTCCCACAGATGACCCCCCTGTCTCTACCCTCTTTCCTATATCCCCAGCTCCTCACTCCATGTCTGCATAAATGCATGTGTTTGGTAGGCTCTAGGTCATACAATCATGCCATAAAGAAGATTAAATTGTGAATGTCTGTCTCTGTCTGCTTCTGTATGAAGAGCATCTCTGCCTGTGTGTTGGAAAGTCTGGAGCTGTGTGTTAAATTAGGACTATGTCCATTGTGACCTGCTGAATAAGAGGCACAAGCCACCCACGTGGGGCTGGCAGGGGCATCCTTGGCCACAGAGCTCCCACTTTGGGGAATTGAAACCCTGAGGCCATTTTGATTGAAGGCACACCCACACAAAGGAAGCAAAGGGGTTGTTTCTTACAAGTCCCAAAGCAGAGGCTCAATGAGCAGGAGGAAGGACTGTCCTCCATCCTGGTCATGAGCGAGCAGGGGTGAGAGAGCAAGCAGGCTAGCAAGCACCCAGGGGTCATTTCTAAAGGTGCCCTGGGAAAAACAAGGTGGAAACTTGTGTCAGGAATCCTAACCTCAGGTCCTGAATGCCCAGATCGTGGGTGTGAGCAGGGTTGTCACATCATAAAATGCCCAGGTGGCAACTCAGAAGGGCTGCTCTCTCATTGCAGCCTCCCACCAAGACCCATAATGGGAAATTCCCATTCGTAGAAAGGAAGTTCAGAAGCTCGGCAGCAGGAGAAAAGGCTACATCCACAACAGAGCACCGCTCTGCTGCTCGACGTCAGCGCGTACCCTTTAGCCCACCCTTGTGACTCTAAAACAAGGCTCCAAACTAACGCATCTTCCTCTGATAGAACAGAAAACTCATCCCCTTTAGAAAGAGAAAGAGTATGACTCCAAGCCCTATTGATCACTGCACCCACCTCCAGGTTCAATCACAGTCTAATCTGGATAGTCCATAACCTGTGGTCTAAACCACAAAAACGATCACCCCCAACAGACCCTGTAGATAATACTGGCGTGAATGGAAAGACAAGAAGAGGAGAATTAGTAAAACCAACCAACCAACCCAAAACCCTACCCTGAATATCATGAGTCAGGAAATGAGAAGACATGGGTGTGTGCCCAGTCCTCAAGCCCATGATTTGTGAAGAGACGGTAGCTTCTATCTGTGACCCCCTCTCCTGCTGCCCATTCCCACTGCCTTCAGCCAGCATTCAGCTGTTCAGGCTCTTTTTGTCCCGAGGGGTCTGAGCCCTCGGTGAAGCTTTCATTGATGATTACCACTAGGCTTGGTGGTCTGAGGAGGCACTCAGGGGCTCCCCTGAGTTCCATACCCCTCCCTCTCTCCACTGTTTATCAGCCGCTTATTTCCCTTCATCGTCCAGATCTGTCACTTGAGCCAACCTCACAGCACATTTTTAAATTTTCCATCTGGTGGCTTGAGGATCACAAAATATTCTCCTGAGCTGTTACCCTGCTTCCTCTTGGTCCCTCTTACAGCTCTGGCTGTCACTTCACAGACCAATAAGACAATGTGGGAGTTGTGTCCCTGATGTTTTTCTTCCAGTTATGCACTGGGAAGCTGGATGGATTCAAGGGTCCTCTGGGCATCCAGAATGGGGTTAGGGTGACTCTCCATGAGTCACCTAATCCTCATACCAACCCATGATGAGTGTGAGCTCGGTCCATTTCGAATAATCCCTGAAGGGCTGAGCACTTCCCTTCTTCAATGCACAGTTGACCTGTTAAAAGGCTGCTGGCCTTTTTCGGAGAGAACCAGGAGGAAGAGTTATCATTCTTATTTGTGAGATTATTCCTGGATGCATCCTCAAATGTGTAGCTGGGTCTTCATTCGAGAAGTCCTGGACCTTTGGACTGACTCAGGTCAGGGGATTGGGTCAGGGCTGAGACTACATCGCTACAGCTCAACTCTGGTTGTGCTCATCAGGTATATACAAATAAAATGGGGTCCTCGGTGCTGCCTCAGTGAGCTACCTCCAATGGTTTATGTACAGCAGACCGTTCCAATGACTACTTTTGTGCCTATGATGTAACCACATCCACTTTCCCTGAATGATAAAGTTTTGCCATGCCCCCTGCCACCCAAGACCCTGGAATTCCTATTCAAATCAGAAAGCCCAGGTCGGCTGCAGTGTCTCTGCCTCTCCACATCTCCAGCCCAAAGAAACTCCCAATGCAGTCCTTTTTATTTAATTTTATTTTTTTTATTTAAATTCAATTGGCCAAGTTATAGTAGATCATTAGTTTCAGATATAATGTTCAATAATTTCTCAGTTGCATATAACACCCAGTGCCCTTTATATCACATGCCCTCCTTAATGCCCATCACCCAGTTACCCCATCCCCCAACCCCCTCCCCTCCAGCAACCCTCAGTTTGTTCCCTAGTTAAGAGTCTCTCATGGTTTTTCTCCCTTTCTGATGACTTCCCGTTCAGTTCTTTTAGATTCAGCTCTACCATCTGCAGAGTGTTTCTCTGCTTCAGTGAAGGGAGTGCTCCAAGCCCTCCTGTAGAACATAATTAAGGAGTCGGGGGGGGGTGATAAATCCACTCCAGTATTTTAATCTTTCTCATCTTGGATTTCTTCCTCTGCACTAATCAAAAGAAGGTTGGCACCCCAAATTCATTAGTGTGAGCCTCTGGTGAAATGTTGGGTCCAGGCTTTATTCAACCAACTCAGCAAATAGAAGTATTTCCAGAGGTTTGACCTAGCACATTGCAATCAAATCTCTGATATGTGCACCCATATTAGGACCAAAAAAAAAAAACAAAAAACAAAACTCAGCCTGTTCAATATTACATTCTTCCCTGCTTGGACTGATACTTCCCCTTACCCCCAGATATAATCCCTATCCTTAATTTTATGGTTATCAATTGCTTACTATTCTTTAGATATTTACCATGTTTTAAAATCACCAGACAATATATTTAAAATCACCAAGCAACATGTCGAATATTTGTATGCCTTCAACCTGACACATAATTGGTTCTATGCTTTATGTCTTTTTGTGGGTCTTGGTATCATTAGTCCAGATTAGGCATGCAACATATTTTTTTCTGATGTGAATGAATAAAATCTTGCAATTCTTTTGGTATTTTAGTTTGTAATTGGTCCCACCATGGATGTACTGGAGTGAAAGAATTGGGGAAAGGAGGAGTGGGTACATGTAGGCATGGCTTCTCATAGCAGTCTTCCAGCAAAGTCATGGCGGCATCTTCAAGCAAGGTAAGCACCTGTTCAGAGAGAGGAGGTGGCGTGCTTGGGCTTGCAAGGAGTCCAGTGGGGTTCAGTGGTCCAGGTCCCTATGATTCATCAGGTTTCTCTCCTGTATCTTTATTCCCATCCCATAGATTATCATCTGGTTCTTGACTCCAGTAAGGACACCACTGCTGAACACCATTTGCTTCAGTGTGCACTCTCAGAGTCCCTAGTGCTGGCTATCACCAGTAGCATTGATACCGTTACCGCTCCTGGAATTTAAGTTTGCTACAAGGACTCTTCACGCTGTCCTTCCCGTGCACCCTGAGCCCCCAGTCCTAGGTCAGGTGAGGACGTCTGATTGGGGAAGGCTTAGTAGTATGAATATCTGGCATTTGCAACTTTTCTAATGGGAAATAACTCTGCTTGCCATCAAAACCCACAAAAGTAGAGAATTTCCCACATAGGAATGGGGTTCAGTTGTAAGGCAGCCCCAAAAAACGACAAATAGCTACCACTTCTTAGCAAAATTGAGTATTCCCTTCACTTGCTAGTAAAAATTAGTTCCAAAATTTTTAATTTTTTGAGGATTTATTTTACTTATTCTTAGAGAGAGAGTGTGAGCAGGGGGAAGGGCAGAGAGAGGGTCTCAAGTAGGCTCCCCACTAAGTGCAGAGCCTGATGCAGGGCTCAATCTCGTGGCCCTGCGATCGTGACATGAGCCAAAATCAAGAGTCAGATGCTCAACCGACTGAGGCCGCCCCGTGCCACAGTTTTAAAATTCTAATGAAAAAAATATAAAATATTAAAGTTTAGTGGGAAAATCCTGATTTTATTTGGTCACGATGGTGATGAGGCCCTTAGAGAGCTCGAGGTTCATGATTTTCAACTCAAGCACTTATTTTTGAGCATTAACTACACGGCAATTACCCTGCAGGCCTGGGAATACAGTAATAATTGAGCCAGAAACTGTCCCAAGTCCACTAGATTACCCTTTAATGGGGAAGACACATAACAAGTAAATAACACAAAAACAAAAAAAATGAATATCATAAGAACAATGAAGAAAAAGTACATGGTGATATGAGACTAATATAACAGAAATAGGAATTTGTCTGGGGCTCAGCACCCAGCACTCTGTGGGAGAAGTCTGGAGACAGAGGGTAATGGCCCACTGAGGGGACAAATTGTGTCTATACCCCTAAGGTAAGAAGAAGTTCTGTAAGCTCTTGGAGAAATTGGACTTGAGTGTCGAAAGCATAGTGAGCAAGGTGGAGAGACACACAGCAGGGCCGGGGCTGGAGCTCGGACCTCAGCTATAACATAAGGGAAGGAATAGGAACATTCTTCGCAGGGTTTCTTGGAAGCTTTGGAGTACAAGCCTGAACAGAATCCACGTCACCGGCTCCCCATCCTCCCGCCAGACTTTGTGATCTGGCCGGTAAGCTCAGGCATGATTAGATTTCCACTTTAGGGGGAGAAAAATCTCCTGGCTGTCAGAGGAGGAGGGATTGTGGAAGTAACTGTGAAGACCCCAGGACACACTGCGGCAGTCGGAGCAAGAGATGGGCGGTGGGGGGGGGGGGCATTCGCGGAGAGCCCAGAGCGAGGACAGTGGCAGGGCCTCCCAGAGGAAGAACTGAGTGGGTCATCCTGCAGTCACGCTGCATTCTCAAATATCAGAGGAAGAGGGAAATGCTGAGGCTGAAATATAAAAATATAAGTCACCTTTCAAACCAAGGGATTCCTTTCTGGGACATATAAAATACCCTGGTTTGGGTTTTTCACCCAACCTCCCCTCATTTTTTTCAGACCCATTACTTGGGACTTGTATTAGTCAGAGTTCTCCAGAGAAACAGAAATGATAGGATGTGTATGGGTAGAGATAAAGATCTATTTTAAGGATTTGGCGCATGTGATGGCAGAGGTTGGCAAGTCCAAAATCTGATGGAGGAGGCTGGTAGGCTGGAGAAAATCTGATGGAGGAGGCTGGTAAGCTGGAGATGCAGGAAACAGGGGCAGTTTGAGTCGGAAGGTGGTCTGCCGGTCTGTGGCACGACAGGGAGGAGCCCCTGCTGCAGATGGAGTCTGAGGGCAGTGCGCTGCAGAATTCCCTCTTGCTCAGCAGAAGTCAGCCTTTTGTTCTCTTCAGGCCTTCAGCTGATTGGATGAGGCCCACCCACCTTATGGAAGGCAATGTGTTTTACTCAAGTCCACTGATGTGAATGTTAATCTCATCCCCAAACACCCCCATGGAAGCATCCAGAATAATGTTTGACCACATATCCAGGCACTGGCCGAAGCAAGCTGACACGCAGAGTTAACCATCACAGGTCTGCTCCTGAACCCTGACTGTGAACACCTCTGAGAACCACCTGCAGGGCCCTGGGCTCACGAACAGGGCCCCTTGTACTAATGCTTTGCTGTGGATCGTGAGCCATTTCCAGGAATTGGGCTGGAACCACCTCCCTTTCCTTGCACACAGTATTTCCTGAAAGCTCTTACTCCCAGGAGTAGGAGCTCAAGGCAAATAAATGTTTCTATAAATAGCCAGCCAGCCAGACATAGGTGCCTGGGAAGTCGTGGCATCTGTCCCTAGGGACCTTCAGGGAGAGCAAGCAGACCATCTGTCCTGCTGGGTTTAGCCTGGGCGCCCGTCGGCGTATGTAGGAGACCAGGGCAGATGTTCTCTTGATAAAGGATTTGATGACACCGGCCCTTCACTTCTTCTGAATCAACAGCTGCTGATTTCATTCAAATAATCTAATTTGAAATTCTGTTTCTGGAACACAGACAGTTTCTTCCGCCTAGGCAGAACAAAAAGAGTAGAACAGGGGGCCTTAATGGGAGATATTTTGGGTGTTTTCAGGCAGAAGTCAACAATCTGTTCACTCATGGGGGCCCTGACCTCTTATTTTGAAGGAAAACAGGAAAAAGAAGCCGGGTACAAAGAATATAAATATTTTACTTTCACCAATTGCACAATCTGGCCTGAAACAAATGTTTCCACAGGACCCTCCCAACCTCCCCCTTCCCTGAACCCACCTTCAAAAACCAAAGTGAATATCGGATGATGGAAAGAGATTTAAAATGTAATTTTCCAGTTTTGAAGAAATAGAAGTTGGAGATGCATCTATTCAATTCAGGGAGAGGAAAGAAGTTCCCTCAGGTATGTATAGGAGCCCGTGGAAGAAATGACGTTGTCTTTCCACGTAGGTGCTTGGCGTTGGCAGGAAGGGAAGGAGACGTAGCCATGGGGCAGGAGGGCAGACGGGCTGTTTCTGCTCCGTGTTAGGGTCTGCGGGGTGCACACATGCAAGGTAGTAGGAATCCGAAGGCTCACACACAGATCGACGGCTGTGCTGAGCTTCTGATCCCTGTCTGTGTGACCTGCCTGGTCTCCTGCCCCTGGTGGCACATCTCGGGACTGCCTCTGCAGGTTGTCCCTGCCTGTTCTACCAGTCCTCTTTCTCCGCAGTCTGGGAATCCTCCAGGAAATTTCCAAAGGAAGGTCTGGCCAGACCCGGGACAGCAACAGGGACAAGGACAGCCTGGTCCTGGCTGAGACAGAAGACCAAACCAAGGATTGCTTATACGAGCTGCTTAAAGACACCGCGAGATTATTCAGATTCTTCTTCCCCGGGTGGGGCGGGGGGAGGGGACTGCGACAGATTCTCCCATTATCCACAAAAACATAAGATCAGATCTTTTTAAAAAATGTTTGTTTATTTGAGAGAGAGAGAGAGAGAGCGCGCACGGACACACGTGTGAGGGTGGGGAGAGGCAGATGGGGTGGGAGAGAGAGAGGATGCCAGGTAGACTCTCCGCTGAGAGCAGAGTCTGACACGGGGCTCCATCCCACGACCCTGAGATCACGACCTGGGCTGAAATCGAGAGTCAGACGCCCAACCGACTACGACACCCAGGCACCCCCATAAGATCAGATTTTTCACGTTAAACGTACAGATGATGCAATGGAGGGGATTGCTGCCCCTTGAGACCAAACTCGTCAACAGCGAAGGGGTTCTGGAAGGGGAGTCAGGCGGCTGCATGTGCCCCTCCCCTCACCCTTGCTCTTCCTCTCTCTGGGCGCAGGACAAGGACTTCCTTCCAGTCACCTGGCCTTTGGGTGTTCTTACCCGAGAAGCAAACTATTCAATTACATCAACAGGGGACTTGAGCACCTACCATGAGTCAGGCATGATGTAGGTACCAGCCACTTGAGGATAAATTATGTCCCTCTTTCTAAGGAGAACATGGCTTTGCAAAGAAAACATATACACGTTTGTTGTCATTAGTGAAGTAAAAAGGAAACGAAAAATACACTGTGGGAAAATGGAGTGGGGGCGGGGGTGTGCACTGTTGCAAGACGGTGCCAGGGAAGGCTCTCGGCGGAGTGGCCTTAGGACTGGGTGCCAGAGGGTATGAGGGGTGGGGGCAAGTGGGGGATAGGAAGACACACTGGTAAAGGTTCGGGGGAGGGGGGTGAACGGGACCAGCAGGAGATGAAGGTGGAAAAGTAATTTGGAGGCAGAAGGAGAAAACCTTGTATGAAGACACTAACCTTGGCACAGAGCTGGGTGTGCACTTGATGGTTGGGCTGGCTCCAAACACAGACCTGGGTTCATGCCAGAGGAGGAGAACGGAGCTGGGCATTGACCCCTGTCCTGGGTACGAGCCCCTGTGTTCCCAGCACTGGACTGCAAGAAGCCTGGAGCCATCGGCCACCTCAGCAGATAGAGCAGGCTCAGAAGGGGGCACGCGACTTGGTTCATCATTCACCCCTTCATTAATTCATCATCCCATCAGATCCACATTTATTTACCTTCAAAGGAATTCAGCTGTGTGTGCTCAGTAGGAGGGTGAGAAGCTAAGGTGCATGGCCATCTGGGCAGAGATGGGACCCTGCCCACCGTCCCATGAAAAGGCATAAGCTCCAGCATCTCACACCTCATTGCGTTGGGAGAGACTCTCTCGTTCACAGATTCACATCTTCCCTCACGCTCCCCACATGCATGCCACCTACTCTGTGTTGACGCAAAGCCACATATATGGGGCTTTAGGTGTGTTTTAGATTTTCCAGGGTGATCCTGACTATTAGCACCTCTCCTCTTGCAAGCAGGCCAGCTTGAGGCGTCCACACTCAGGTGAGAAGCATCCACCTTGTCCTGCACGCAGCCAGCATGGTCTGGGGTACCAGCCCCTGCAAGGGCTCTGGCCACATCCCAGGACGAAGACCTTGATCCTACAGTGCAGAAAACATACTCTCCCCTTCCCTTCCTTGCCTTGTCCTCCATCACCTTGTGAAGGCAGCAGGATGTGTGGCCTCGGGCCCCCGGGACAAGCTGAGGGAAAACGGTGTGGCTTTGGAGTGAGTTCTGACTCGCCGCGTTGAAGCTGCCAAAAGCCAGGATCTTAGGGTCCAGATTGTCGGGGTCCCCTCCATCTACCTGCCTACCTCAGCTTAGCACAGAAGAGCAGTGCTCCTCAAACCCCCGACCCATGCTACTGGGGTCAGATGGGGTTGTGGCTCCCAGCGGTGCTTTCATGTCAAGAACAGAAGCACATCCCTCTAACTCTGATGCTCTCTTCCGAGCATCATCTCAGCAGGGAAATCCCAATCCCTCCACCTGTGGGTGAATCTAAGACCAAGCAAGCACGAAGTAGGTGCCGATTCCCAAACGGCGTCTCTGCATTGCAGCAAGTAGGTTTCTTGGAGGAACACCAGGTGCTCCCCGAACACCAAGGGCCTCCCTCCCCCAGAGTCAGGTCTGGCTTTGCTCGTTTCTCTGGGCACGGGGTCCTGGAAATGCTTCATTTGAAACACGCCCTCTCTCCTGGTTGGACAGGATCTGTGGTTCTGCCATCCACATGCATCAAGCAGGCTTTGAGTGAATCCTCTTTAAAAAAAAAAAGGAGCAGTGAGAGATGGGGGAGATCCTCAGTCCATGCCCTGAAATTGTCTCACACGCATGGAAAGCTTTCTTTTAAGTTGGGGATTGTGTTTGTGCGAGCACCCCCCCGCCCCATCTACTAACAGCACCGGAAGCTGCCGGCTCGTACAGGGACAGAGGCGTCCTGAGGGTTGGACAATCCCTGCTCTGTAAATTCTACCCGGACCTGCTCTCAGTCTGTCGGGCCGTGAAAGCAGAACCAGCCAGCTGCCTGGTTTTCGGAAAGCCCCGTGATTCCGTCCTCCTGGCAGGGCGGCTGGTTTTCAGGAAGCCCCGTGATTCCGTCCTCCTGGCAGGGCGGCTGCAGAGCCCCAAGCCAAAGCGTGTCCTCTTCACTTTGCTCTTGAACATTTTCCTGGGACACGGGGCTTTCTCCCACCTCAGAGCCTTCTCACTGGCCATCCCCCTGGCCCCAGACAGCTCTGCAGCTCATATCCTCAGCTGCAACCTCTGGTCATTGCTCAGAGGAGGCCTCCCCATCACCCTCAACTTGGAAATTCTCCCAGGCCTGCCCCACCAGCCACACCCTCACGCACCTTGCCCCAGTTGGCCCTCCACCTTGTCTTACTATTCCTGGCTAACATGCTCCAGGCTCACTTGGGTTCTTTCCTTGTGTCTGGTCTGGCTTCCTCCGCTGGAATGCGAGCTCCGGGAGGGCAGTTTGACTGGCCTAGTCCTTGCTGCCTCTCCCCTGCCCAGAAGTCTGCCCGCACACAGCTGTCATGCGGTGAATATCTGTTGGTGAGATGAACAGATTTCTGGTTTCTCTGGCCACCACGCCTTTGCTGGTGCTCCCAGTTTCCTGCCACCCTTGGCCCCAAGGCCACAGACTCTATGTGCACAGGTGGGATGGGGCCATCCAGCATGGGCCCAGAACATCCACTCTGCACACGGGCGTCCTGGGTCCTCTGTCAGGAAGCTGACCGGAGAGCCTCCGCGGGGAACTCTGAAGAGCCTGGCCGTTCCTTCGAGGCTCAGCCATCCTGGAAGTTAATAAGTTAACGTGTTAACAAGTCTGAGCCCTTTTCTCTGACTCCAGAGGTGATGGCCAGTTTTGAGGCCACCAGTGGCCCTGTAGTGCTAAGGGCTTTCTCTCCTCCCTGGGAGACCGGCACTGCCGAGAAGTTGTGGACGCATACGTCCGAGAACAGCCAGTTCTACCATTACTGCTACCCTGTCCTCCCCCGCTGGGGAGTGCGAGCAAGGCCAGCCCTAAGGACACGGACAGGAGATCCAACTTCCCTCTCAGGTCTCCAGGGAAGGAGGGGCAGAGAGAACGGGCACTGCTGGGGGGGACTGAATGCCCCACAGGGATGCCAGGAAGGAGAAAACCCCTCCCACCACCCTGCAGGGTGTCCAGTACGTTTCTCCCTGCACTCTGTCGCTGGTGCAATAATCAGGTTTTAAAAGCTAGAGTCTTTGGAGGTTTTGCAGGGCACAGGATGGTCCCATTATGCCCTCAGGTAAGTCAGTTACTGAACGCTAGGCGCCTGCTCAGAGCTCACAGCCGGTCAGAGAGGCGGATGGGAACAGGGCCGGGTGGAGAGAACAGGGCACCGGGAATGCAGACTGCTGGGGGAACGGAGCTAGGTGGGCAGGTGGGCAGGTGGGCAGGGAGGGCTCCCTAGAGGAGGTGAGGTCTGAGCTGAGCTAGAAAGAACAAGAGGGAGTTGGCCCCCATCAGGTCCTATGGCCACTCTAACAAATTAAACATGACGGTTTAAAGCTACTCACTGCCTCTCTCACAGTCAGGAGGTCAGCGGTCTGAACTTGAGGTCTTGGCAGAGCTGTCCTTGCTCCGGAGGCTCCGGAAGCTCTGGGGAGAATCTGTTCCCGCCTCACCCACCTTCTAGAACTGCATTCCCCTCACGTCCTGGCTTGTGGCCTCCCTCCCCCTCGTAGCCAGCAGGACAGCATCTTCAGGTGTCCCATGGCCTCGTCTGTGTCAGATCGCCTGCCGCCTCCTGTTTGTAGGGACGCTTATGGTGTATTCAGTGTCCACCTGGCAGGCCAGGATAATCTCCTCATGTCAAGATCCTTAATTTAATCACAACTGCAGAGACCCATTTTCCATATAAAGCGACATATCCATAGCTTCCCAGGATTGGGACGTGGACACCTTGGGGGATGCCAGCCAGCCTGCTACAGAATCCACTCTTGATCTTCCATTCCAGGAGAAGCTGCTGCTATTCCAAAGACCACGGACAAATTATCCTCTGATCCCTCCATCGGATGAGTTTGTGAGTGTCTCGGAGGATGGCTTTTGGGGACCCCCCAGTGCTGATGTGTCATGGAGGTGGCGGTCCTGGTCTGCGGCGGAAGGGGCAGCAGGGACCCAGCCTCCAGCCACTCCCCTGCATGCTCTTCCCTATCGCTGGTGCCCCAGCCCAGTGAGACAAGAGCAAGCAGAGCGTTCCGAAGCAGCCCTGTAGGTGACAAACAGCCTCAAGTATTTGAAGAAAGGAAAAGACAAAGGACAAACATGCATTAAAAGAACCCCGACGTGATGCACTTGGGGTTCATCCAGTGAACATAGAAGCGGGGCCTTGTAGGTGCCCCGAGTGCCTTTGGAGACAGCTTGAGGGCACTTAGGGCAGCCAGGACCCTCACTCAGCCCCCCGGGGGAGCAGGGCTGTGCTGGCCAGGCGACCTGGCCTCTCTGAGGGCTGGGGCGGCCTGCATGCGAGCCTGAGCCCTCTAGTGGCAACGCGGGCCATCCAGCCCAGAGTGTGCCTCACCCTCTCACTGCTGTCTGCTCCCCTGCTCCTGGTCACTTTCGCAGGGAGTCCTAGGCTGGGCAGGGAGTAAGGGAACCCCACTACCTCCCACTCTGGAGCAGACACAGCTCTGGCATCTCGGGGGGAGACAGGGACTCAACCCATCCCCCAATCCCAGGGACCACGTCTGGGCACCGCTACACGGATGTGTCCCAGCCCCGGGGGGCCACGGCTCCTCTCACCGAGCAGGGGCCTGGGCATACCCAGAAACAGTGTGGCCTGCACCCCACGGCTGTCTGCTGGTTCTCACCCCGTCAGCAGGGCCTGAAGACACCTGAGGACACACGGTCTTACTGGGAGGCAAGATGTTCATTTAAGAATAAAACAAAGCAAAACAAAATAAAATAGAAAAGCTCACAAGTTGGTGCACATGTGGTCACCTGCATATTTTGGAATTTGGAGAATAATGGGCAAAGGTGTCTGGAATTGAACTTTAAAAGGCATGTCCCTCTTTACCCCACATGCAAGCATAATCCTCCAATTAAAGAAGAGGCCACCTCGCTAGAGCGTGAGCCCCGGGAGGGCGCGTCATCTGTGTGCTTGCTCACTGCTCTCTCCTGGCACGCAGTGGGCCCTCCGCTGATATATTTTTGGACCAAATGTCTCATGTGCTCCGGACAAGACTGTGGCACTGCCAGGGGCCAGGCTTCAACACCATCCTGGAATCTCACCGTGGAAATCTCTGGCTCCCGTGGGCCACGTAACCTCTTTCCACTGATAGTTTCTCTGGACCTCAGATTTCTCTTCTGCAAAATGGAGCTTACACTCATGAATGCATGCATTTGCAAAAAGAGTTACCAAACATTGAGGAAATTACAGGGGCTACGTGGCAGAATTTCAGTTTACAGCACAAAGTGAGCACCAGTGTTTGTTGCTGGGCACAGTTTTCAGGAGTCCGTGATGCTGGTTACAAGGATGAGCAAGGCAGGGCCTCACCTGGAGGGGCCGGGCAAGGACCTTCCCTGCAAGGACCAAGTGGACTCCATACGGAGTGTGGACGTGGCTGTCACCCATCCCTCCAAATCCCAGGAGTGTGGGAGGCTACGCTGTGCAGGGCTGCCCTTGATGGTCTTGGGGACACCCATGGGTATAGGACGGATGCTTCGTCCACTTCTCTGGCCGCCACTCCCTGGAACGGCGTCTGGAAAGGGTCTGGGGCTTCCTCCCACCTCAACACATGTGATAAATGAGTGTTGCCAGACTTCTCCCCCACAGTTGGACATCTCAGCTATCCACGACAGGCTGAACCAGGCTGGGTGGGCCTTGGGGTATGTGTCCTGGCCAGCACCCCAAGTTCAGAGGATGGGGGTGAAGTGGAGTCACTGTTCATCTTAGTGCCTTCAGCATCGCTGGGCTTGGTTTCCTGACCTTTGGAATCTGCCCCTCACCTGGCACCAGACAAGCAGCCCCCCTCTGAGCCCCCTCTGAGCTCAATCATGTTGAAGCCAGGATTTTGTAAGTGATACTTGCTAAATTGTTTCATAGTTTAATAGCTATTAAACAACTAGGTATACCTGGATTAGGTAGAGTAGGTATGCCTAATATTGAAATAGCAGGCATTTAAATTGTGCCCACCAGGTACTTACCTACTTATTACCTAGGAAATCACACATTACCCAGCACGCATACCACGGGTAACACATGAACAGCAACAAACATGTGAGTGCTTGGTGGACGGCTAGGCTCACTTCTTAGCTAAGTGATTTACTTTCCCACACCTACCTCATGGTCTCTAACTTCCAAATCCTAACAAAATTCCAGTAAACTTCAGTGACCTGTGGGTTTTTTGGCCCATATCTGCCATGGGTCTGCTGAGCCAGGCACTGAGACGGCAGAGATCGTTTAGCTGGAGGCAGGGGGCTATCCTGGGCAGCTTTGGGACTGGAGATGATGTGGTCGGGTATTGCTGGACAGGCAGGAATTCCAGCAGCTCTGCTAGAGCAAGATGAGTTTGGCTGAAGAGGAGCAGGGACCGGGCGGCAGGGGAGGCTCAGGGAGTCTGGCGTGGACATCATTCATAGCCAGCTGTGTGCCCTGGACTAATGGCTTAATCTCCCTGAGCCTCGGTTTCCCCATCTGTAAAATGGAACCATGAAGGGACAGAGCAGGTTTGCAGCCGGCGACCCCATATCTTATTATTAGGACGCATTGATGGTGGTCTAGAAAGGCCTTGAGTGGGGTGGGGGCTCCGGGTGCAGAGGTGAGCCTGCAGTACCTTGCATGTTCCAGGGCGCCTCAGTGGGTACAGAGTCCACCACCACCTCATCTAATTCACAGAGTCCCCGAAGATTACCGCACGGGCAGCGTAGTTCCTGTGCAGTAGATGCGGAAGCTGGGTGCACACTGTAATCTGACTTTCTCACACACGAAGCATCAAGATGGGAAGGTGCTCATGAAGCATTTGACCGAGAACTTGCAAATGCACCTCCCATTCCTCCCTCCTCCTGGACACACGCCTGCTATGTCCACCCTTCCTCCCTCTCCAGGCAGACCTCTGAGATTCCCATCCTGATGTTGGAGTGTGTGCTGCCTGGGCTCCTGCTGTCCTGGGTAGGGGAGTCCATGGCCCCTTGGAGCCTAGGACTGTGATGTTTATGACCTGTCACAGCAAACCCAGGACCTGGCAGGAGGCGGCCAAGGAACATGTCTCCACTTCCACCATCTGCCCAGATCATCACTTCCATGCACCAGCACGATGGCTGTGAGGTGCCCGAGTCACTTTTGAACTCCATAAGGTGGGCACAGTGCCCTTCCAGTCCCCTCCTTCCTCCTGTCCCAGCCAGCTCATGAAAACAAATGCCGCCTGGAACTCAGAGCCTGCAGCCCCCTTCCCATGCAGCTGCTCCACAAATCGGCTCACCCTGTCCTGCCTCCTCCTTTCTGTCCTGAAGCAAATAGGTGAAGTTGCTCCCCCCATGCTTCTGATCCACTGGACCCTCCAGTGCTAACGGGATGATTGCCATGTGTCCCCATTCCTCCTAGTCAGGTGAGGTGGCTGCTGATGGAAACATGCTGTGGGGTGGATGTCACGGTCAACACTGAGAAAGCCAAGTAGAATCAAGCATCAGCGAGTTCTCGTTTGTCGCCAGGGCAAGAGAGAGGGGAGCAGGTGTATTTGTGGGACAGGCTCACTCCTCCTCCCTAACTGCATTCAACCTGGCATTTGGAGGGTCTCAGTAAAAGCTGTGCAGCTCAGGGTGGGTGTGCAGGCTGTGGGGACACTCCCTGGGTCCCCTGCAGTTGGGCACTGTCCCTATGGGGCTGCTTCTTCCTGGCAGGCGTGGTAACACACCTCTGCCTGAATGAACACATTGTTCTCCCCCAGAGAGTTCCAAAAACCCCAGAATTGTCTCACACTCTGAAAACAAGGGCTACCAGATCTCGCCACAATAGTAACCCCTCCAACAGGCATGTATTTCCACATCAATTCCCCCAAAGAGTAGAATCTCGTAGGACTCAGGGGCCGGAAAGATTGGCCACAAAGAAGCAGCCTTTCCAGCCGGCTGGCCAGCTCCATCCTTCCCTGCAGGCAGCTCCCCAAGCTCCTGGTCCCCGTCCCCACCTGCAGTCTTTCCCCCTAACTGGGTTGTGTCCCGGTGGACCCAGGGCTCCGTCCAAGAGCTCCCCAGAGAGTGGTTTCCCTCCCCCAGCAGCCAGGGCGCATCACACAAAAGGCCAGGCCGGGTGTGTCTGCTTCCTTCTGGGGCCATCCCACACCCACCCTGTCCCTGAGGACACTTCATCCTTCCGCCCGGCCTTGCCTCTGCTTTGTTTGTTTTCGCACTTGTCATCCGGGCAGGTTTCCAATTGTTTTTAGCAATCTTCTGTTTGAAAGAAAAGGGACTGCACCCAACAGTGTCATAAAACCCAGCTATCAGCTGGCAAAGCATAATTCCTTTTAAAGCCTAAGAATTAAGATTTTCTAGATAGCTCATGGCAGAACCTTCACAGATAAAAGTACGCAGACGAAGACAGCAAGAGAGAGATTTGTGTAATGAAAGAGACTCTCTGAATGTGGATGCGGAAAAGGGAAGGTGGACTGGAGCTGCCCTTCTGGTGGCCTTTGCCAGGAAACAGACGCCAAATCCCCAGTGACAGGAGAGACTTCCCCGTCAGAACCTCGGACATGAGCGTGTCTCTTTTAATGGCACCTGCGTTCTGACAAATGGCAGAGTACGGAGCAGGCCAGATCGATGCCCTTGCAAATTTTATATTAAATAATTGAGTCACTGGGTGATGATTACCAAAGGCCTCTTGCTTGTGAGTTTCTACCCCAGCACAAGCGACACGAGGTGAAGTGGGGAGCCCTGCCCCCACGGAGCACAGCTGGGGCATAGCCACGAACACACTGGGAGAAGGAAAAGGGGGGGGAAATAGTAAACACCACCCCATACATCAGACCAGGCTTGTCTCCAGAGGGCTGTTTGGCAAAGAATCTCAATTCCCACTTCCTGCCTTATTCTTCACATCTGTGATGCTTTAACAGGGGCCGGATCTCTGCAGAGACAGAGGATGGGAAACACCATACTACACCAAGGCAAGACCCTGATTTCACACTTGTCTGTTTTCTGCTCTAGCAAATTCAGGGACACCGGGAGGTTCACGTCCTGTTGGCAGGATTATAGGAATCAGTTTTCTGAGCAGAGGTCAGAAGTGTGGTCATCAAGTCTTACAGGGGCAAAGAGGGTTAATTGTTTCGGGAACGATCCCAATCCTGCTTGGTGTCAGCTGTGCCCATGAGACCCTGGGGCACTGCCAGGTGAATGGAATTTGGCTGCAGTGAGGGGAACCCCAGCTTTTACCAGGGACGGTTCCCATATTCCAAGTACCCATTTGGCGCCATGTTGGCACCATCCTCTGGAGGAGTTGGTTTTCATGTTTTTGAAAGTTCTATCATCTGCCGTGGACAGGAGAATGTCAGAATTAATTGTTCAATTCCAGCTGTATTTTGGGGACATGCTCTTGGAATGAGTTTGAGAAAATTTTCAGGTTTAGAGGAGTCATATAAGAGAACATGAGGCAGCTTTGGTTTTGAAGTTAGTTACGACACAGGGACAAAATCAGGAATCTGCAAATTAATAGGTGTATAATTACATTAGCATAACACAGGTATATATAATATTTAGTAGCCATGCTAAAGCAGGGTGAGGAATCGATTGAGCCAGCTGGTCTACCCTCTAATCTTCATTTAATGACTGTCAGCAGTGCCTTGGAAGAGAACTTAGGAATTTGGGGGTTTTTACTTACAGGCTGCAGTTTGTGTACCTGATCTTGAGCCTCTAATGCAACTAATGGGGGTGCAGGAGCAAGTCCAGCCATCCTGATGCATTTAGGGTATTTTTTTTTACATGTAGGTTTTCTTTTTTAGAGAAGTTTTAGGTCCACAGAAAAATAGAGGGGAAGGTACAAAGAGTCCCCATACGACACCTGGCCCCACCACATGGACAAAATCAGGAATCTGCATAATCTCCCCCACTATCAGCATCCCCACCAGAGTGGTACCTCCGTTAAAACCTATGAAGCTACGTCAACATGTCGTCATCACCCAGAATCTATAGTTTACATTATGGTTCATTCTCGGTGTTGTATGTTCTACAGGTTTGGACAAATGTATAACGATATATGTCCACCATTACAGCGTCATACAGAGTAGTTTCACTGCCCTAAACATCCTCTGTGCTGCCCACCCATTCATCCCTCCTCTCCCCTAGCAGACCCCACAGCCACTGATCATTTTTACTATCTCCATAGTTTTGCCTTTTCCAGAACATTATGTAGTTAGAATCATGCAGTAGGTAGCCTTCTGATTGGCTTCTTTCACCTAGTGATATACATTTAATGTTCCTCCATATCTTTTCATGGCTAGGTACCTCATTTCTCTTTCAGTGAGGAATAATAGTCCATTGTCCGGATGGACTGTGGTTTATTGATCCATTCACCTACTGAAGGGCATCTCGATTGTGTTTAAGCTTTGACAAGTATGAAGAAAGCTGCTATCAACATTCATATGCAGTTTTTGTGTGGGCATAAGTTTTCCACTCATTGGATAAATACCAAGGAGAGTAGTTAATGGATTACATGGTAAGTGTATGTTTAGTTTTGTAAAAAACAAACAAACAAAAAACCCCAAAACACCAACCTGTCTTCCAAAGTGGCTGCACCATTTTGCATCCCCACCAGGAGTGAGTGAGCATCCCTGCCGCTCCATATGCTCCCCAGTATCTGGTGTTGTTGGTGTTCCGGATTTTGGCCCTTCTGATACGTGTACAGTGACATCTCATTCTTTTCTTTTAAATTTAATTTAATTTTATTATCTTATGTTAGTCACCATACCATACATCATTAATTTGATGTGGTGATCCATGATTCATTGTTTTCATATAACACCCAGTGCTCCACGCAGAACGTGCCCTCCTTAATACCCATCACCGGGCTAGCCCATCCCCCCACCTCCCTCCCCTCTAGAACCCTCAGTTTGTTTCTTGGAGTCCATGGTCTCTCTTGATTCTTTTAATTTGCATTTCCCTGATGGCATGTGATGTGAAATATCTTTTAATATGCTTGTTTCCCATCTCTCTATCTTTTTTGATGAGGTGCCTGCCCAGAATGTTTGCCCATTTTTTTTTAATCTGGTGGTTTGTTACCCTATTGTTGAATTTTAATAGTGCTTTGTATATTTTGGATCACAGTCCTTTATCAGATGTGCCATTTAGAGGACCTTCACAACATGACAAGACCCCAACATTGGGACATGGCGACCTCAGTTATCAGTGTTTTAAAAGAGTCTCCTCTCTGAACGCAAGTGCTAAGCAGGCCACTGTAAAGGAAGAAAGAGGGTATCAACTGGGTGGCTCCCGTATGCCCCGGTGGGTTTACTGAGTGAGTGCCCAACAGCTGCTTGGTAACACCGAGGACCTCTGCCACTGGAGGGAGAGGTCCCTGTGCACCTGCCAGCACTTCTGCCGACCTCCAGGCTAGGAGAATCTCAAGCATGACTCCCTAATAACTTACTCTCAGGAAGGGTGGCGGCTATGACTGATGCTTTGCGTCGGGTTAAGTGGATTCCAGGAACTGCTTCAGCTTCTCATCAGCAGCAACCTGTCTGGCACATGGTCAATTCCATCCTCACGACTAAGACCTAACCTTCTCAAGGTTGCCAAGGACGTCCACGCTGCTGCATGCAAGGAACCCATCTGTCTCCATCATATGAGAGCTGTTGGTGTATTTCTTGGACCCCTTCCTCCCTGAAACACCCCTGCTTCCACCCTCCCCTGGACACTTCCCACCTCACCACCCACTCTTCCTGATCCTCTTTCCTGGGATTTCCAGGATCTTCTCCATCCTGTCTCCTGTTCCTTGGCCCAATCTGTAAGGGTCGGAGCACCCCATGTTTCCATCTGCACCCACCCTGTGTGTATCACCCGGCCCCGTGGCTGTGAATGATCCACAAGAGTCTATCTTTTCCCCAGGGCTCCAGACGACACACATCCAGCTGCCTGTTTGACTTCCCCACTTGAAAATATACCAAGCGTCTCAAGCCCAACAAGCCCAGACAGGGGTCAGCTTTCTTTTTTTTTTTCTTTACATTTTTTATTGTTATGTTAATCACCATACATTACATCATTAGTTTTTGATATAGTGTTCCATGATTCATTGTTTGTGCGTAACACCCAGTGCTCCATGCAGAACGTGCCCTCTTTAATACCCATCACCAGGCTAACCCATCCCCCCACCCCCTCCCCTCTAGAACCCTGTTTGTTTTTCAGAGTCCATCGTCTCTCACGGTTGGTCTCCCCCTCTGATTTCCCCCCCTTCATTCTTCCGCTTCTGCTATCTTCTTCTTCTTTTTTTTTCTTAACATATGTTGCATTATTTGTTTCAGAAGTACAGATCTGTGATTCAACAGTCTTGCACAATTCACAGCGCTCACCATAGCACATACCCTCCCCAATGTCTATCACCCAGCCACCCATCCCTCCCACCCCCCACCACTCCAGCAACCCTCAGTTGGTTTCCTGAGATTAAGAATTCCTCATATCAGTGAGGTCATATGATACATGTCTTTCTCTGATTGACTTATTTCACTCAGCATAACACCCTCCAGTTCCATCCACGTCGTTGCAAATGGCAAGATCTCATTCCTTCGGATGGCTGCATAATATTCCATTGTGTATATATACCACCTCTTCTTTATCCATTCCTCTGTCGATGCACATCTTGGCTCTTTCCACAGTTGGGCTATTGTGGACATTGCTGCTATAAACATTGGGGTGCATGTACCCCTTCGGATCCCTACATTTGTATCTTTGTGGTAAATACCCAGTAGTGCAATTGCTGGATTGTATGGTAGCTCTATTTTCAACTGTTTGAGGAACCGCCATACTGTTTTCCAGAGTGGTTGCACCAGCTTGCATTCCCACCGACAGTGTAGGAGGGTTCCAGGGGTCAGCTTTCTTCCCCTGCTATCCTAGAGTTCTCCTCTGCTGGCTTCCCCATACTGGTCTGTTCTCCGTCAGCAGCCTCCCTGGCAGCCTTTGTTAACTTGTTTGTTTTTAATGTAAGTCAGATCCAGCACTTTCCTCATTAAAATACTTCAATAATGTCCTGAGTGCTTGGAATAAAAACTAAACCCTGAAGTGTGCCAACCTGACCCCTGTGGGCTGGTCTCTGCTCCTTCCCCAGGGCACTGGCCCCAGCCTCGGGGCATTCCAGGCTCCTCGGGGGAGGGGGTCTTTATCATTGCCCTCTCATGAAAACCCCCTCTAAAGGGGGCATTTTGTTCTTATGCCTGTTTATTAGTTTGCTCTGGTGACCATAACAAAGTGCCACCAATGTGGGGTGCTTAGCTTAAACAACAAAAATGTCTTCGCTCACAGTCTCGGGGCCAGAAGTCTGAAATCTAGGTGCTGGCAGGGCTTTCTGCAGGCTCTAGGGGAGGATCTTTCCTGCCTTTTTCAGCTTTTGGGGGCTCTGGGTGTCCCATAGCTCTTAAGTCTTCAGATGGCCTTCTCCATACTATGTGTCTGTCTTAAAATTCCCTCTGCCTCTCTCCCATAAAGATGCACACAATGGCATTTAGGATCCACCTGAATAATTTGGGATAACCTCTCCTCTCAGGATCCTTCTGCCAGAGAAGGTCACATTCACAGGTTCTGGGGATTGAGATGCAGACATATCTTTGGGTCCAGTATTTGGCCCCCTACACTCTCCTTTATGAGTTACTTAAATAAACAGGAACACCTTCCTGTGAGGATAAAGGGAAGGTCCCATGCATATCTTACAGCCTCATCAAGCCAGCCATTTTAGCAGCATGACATTTGAGGTAGCTTTTCTGCCCGTTGCAGGAATATCCTCCATATGAAAAGATAAGACTGTGGTGTTTGTTTAGCAAACAACACTTCTGTCTTTCAGGGCAGGAGGGCAGCCCTGTGCTCAGCAGAAAGGGAGGTGGCAGGTGCCCTGTGCAGGCACACCTGCTGGGTGGGGTGATCTTTCCCAGATGGGATGAGCTGGGGAAACTGGGGAGCTGGGGAAGAAGAGGGCGGGGTGGGGGGCAGCAAAGCAGCATCTGAATGGAAACCACAGGAAGTTTCATGGGCAAGGAAATGCAGTGGGTCAGTGGGTCCTCTTCTTCCTTCATCTGGAGTGGGATACATTGACACCCCCTGCCCCGCCCAACCAATAACAATTACTTCCAGGTCTCTCTTGAGTGGGGCAGCTGGGGAAAGAGGCAGGGGGTGTTTTCCCTTGCCTGAGATCCTCCTGGGTTGGCTCCCTGGCATGTCAGTATGCCACTCAGGGGTTCACTCTCTTGGGACTCGGGGTCCCTCTTAGTGCCCCTCCATGTCCAGCTGTGCTGTGCTCAGATTGTCCTTAGGGGCAAAGCCTACATTAGAGACAGGAAGAATGCAAGTCAGTTTATCGTGCTATGGAGTCAGGAGGAGCGGACCCTCAGCAGTCCAAATGCAGATCCATTCTGCTCCTCCAAAGCAGGGAGGAGGTGAATGCTCACTTCCTTTTTCTTGCTGGAAAAGCAAAATGCAAATAAGTCCTCTGAGAAGCACTTCCTCATATTAAGATTTTTGGGTCACGTTCTTGAACACACAGGGAAGACGGAAGGATGCACAGATGGTGAATTGGGGATTAACCAGGCAAGTCCGCCACTCTGCCCCAGACCTTCTGCACAACCACAGCTCAGGCCGTGGCCACACTGGGCCTCTCTTCCTTTAAAACCCATAGAGATGAGGCGCCTGGGTGGCTCAGTCGTTAAGCGTCTGCCTTCGGCTCACATCACGATCCTGGGGTCCTGGGATCGAGCCCCCCATTGGGCTCTCTTCTCTGCGGAGAGCGTGCTTCTCCCTCTCCTACTCCCCCTGCTTGTGTTCCCTCTCTCGCTGTCTCTCTCTCTGTCAAATAAATAAAATCTTAAAACAAACAAACAAAAAAACAAACCCGTAGAGATGAAGAGTGATCCAGTAAAAAAAAAAAAAAAAATGCATGAGCTTTAGAAACTGACAGAAGTGCATTCCAACACTACCCAATCATGTGATTGTGTAATATTATTTAACTATTTCCTGAGCTGAAATAAATGGGGGATATGTTCCTCATCAGGTTGTTATGAACACCAAATCTAAAAATGCATTGTCCAAACCCTGTCCCACAAACACTGAAACATGACTTTCTTTCCTCCTCCTGGAGTTAAACAGAATTTAAACGGTGAAGGTGAGCTGTCCATGAGGAGTGGTCCATGCTCTCCATACTCAGGAGCTAAATATTTTCTTCTCCATCAACAGGCACTCAACTTTTATGAACTTTAGTAATCAAAGTTAGAGGAATATGTAGCACATTAAAATGTTGCTCAGAAATAACACATTTCCCCCCTACCATTTAAGGTGAGGCATTTTAAATGTCACCCTCTAAATAGAGCCTTTGACAATCAAGCCAGACAGAAAGGATCGAGCCATCTGTAAATTCTTTTTTTTATTTTTTTATTGTTATGTTAATCACCATATATTACATAATTTGTTTTGGTGTACTGTTCCATGATTCATTGTTTGTTCATAAGAGCCATCTGTAAATTCTTACTGTGGCCCTTCTGTAGTGAACCGTGTTTCGGTTATTCCTCTTTCTCCTGCAGCACTGAGCTCTTTGAAGGCAGGGTCTTCTTTGGTCATCTTTGGGATTATGAGGGTGCCTGAGGTGGTGGCACCTGGCCACGTGTGGGTGGTGTGGCCGGAGCACGTGTCCTTCGGGGAAAACACACACACCCCTTGCTTTTGCCCAGACAGTCCTGCCCCTTCATTCATTACAGACACTGTGTCCATTAGAAACCCTCCAGTCACAAATCACCAAACCCCACGTCACACTGGCCAAGCCAAGAGCATTCACAAGCTCTCCTGACTCCATGGTCCAGAGTTGGAAAAGCCTGCATACCCAACGGCTCCATGATACTTTGTAACCAGCTCCCTGGGGCTGCTCTAACAGAACTCCTCCCACGGGGTGACTCCAGTGCAGGGATTTGTTGTCAGAGAGCCAGCAGCTGGAGGTCTGACATGAAGGTGTCCTCAGGGCCATGCTGTCTGGACGTGAGAGGGGAGGGTCTCTGGACGCTCTAGCGGAGGGTCCCTCCCTGCATCTCTCCTGGCTTCTAGGGGCTTCCACAATCCTTGCTTTTCCTAGGCTTGCTCATTCATCTTTCCAGTCTCTGCCTGTTGGTCGTGTGGCCTCCTTCCCTGTCTGTCTGTCTTCTCTTCTTATGAGGACACCAGTCATATTGGATCCAGTGTGACCTCACTTAACCAATCAGATCTGTAAAATCCTCATATTCAGAGGTTCCAGGTGGGCATGAATTTGGAGGGACGGGAGCCTAACTTCTTCGAGTCATCGTTGCAGGACGACGGCCCGGCCAGTGGCCACGAGGGTCCGCCCTTCCTTAGCTCGTCCTGTGGGAGACACTGGAGTCTGGTCTCTGCCTCACCTTTCCCAGAAGATGGCTGGAGGTCACAGGACCAGGCCAGCTTCACTATTGTGCTCTCCCGAGAGCAGATCCCTGTGGCTGGGGAGGTGAGACTTGCCACCTGGCTGGAGCCAATCAAGGCCCCACAGGACCCCTGAAAGAGCATGGGGTGGGACTTCCCAAAGGAAAGGAGGGCATTCTCTCCCTGAGAGGCAACAAAAATTAGGTGCCCCCTGGAGAGAGGGAAGGTGACCGCCCTGAGAAATATTGAGGACACCAGGGCAAGGGGGCATCCATCAGCGGCCGGGTTGAAAAGGAGGCCCCTCCCTGCTGACGGGCCGGGCAATACTGCCTGAATAATTTAAATGACAATTAAGAGGAGCTCTGTCAACACAGACAACAAAACCCTGCAGACCCCGGGCCCTTCTCCCGCCTCACCCCCAGGCGTAATCCAGGGCCTGGCTTTGGCTTTCCAAGGGCCGGAGGCAGCTTTTTATTATCAACCGGCTTTGTTCCCTTCTCAATCTGAGGTACTTTTCTTTGTTTTCAAATAAACGAAAATCCACAGCAATGAATCCTCATTTCACCCTCGTTCAATTAGAGGAGAGTTGCCTGCCCGGATTGGGGTTGGGGCCCCTTCTCCCTCCAGCCTCCTGTTCCCCGTGGCCAGGACGAAGTGGGTTGGAACCCAGGAAGGCCGGCTGTGGGGTCTGTGGCCTAGGCTGGGGGTTCTTGTGGCCCTGCACACGGGTGGGCTGCCTGACCCTCCCTCCCCCTGCTCCTTCCGCTCGCCCCTGCCTCGACTTCCCTCTGCCCAGTGGCTCATCTGTCTGGGGATCAGCGCACAGTGACAGCCCCGCTTTGACTACCAAGGTCAAAAATCCTCTCTGGGTCGTGCACAGCAGGGCCCCTGGGTGCTCCCGGGCCACGGGAGGCTGTGCTCTGCAGATGGACCATCTAGGGGGATCAGATTCACATCCAGAGCCCAGCTGCTCACACTGGGACATCCCTGAGAATGGGGGGAGCTCCTGAGCAGAGCAGATAATAAGGTTATGCCTGGACCAATCCCATTCCTGTTTGGGGGAGCCCATTCTCCAGATGCCATATCGGGGGGGGGTGAGGGTGCTAGAGGGTCCAGGTGACCAGGGACTTAGCGGGGGCAGTGATGCTGGAGCCAGTCCCGTGAGGGTCCCTCCAGCTGGCCTCCTGCTGTTTCTGGCCCCCTCCCCACCCCACGGCCTCAGCTACACCCCGTGGTGGCTCTGAGGCGTCTACACAGGTCCCCGGACGACGGAACGTGGACTGTTTCACTTGTCAGTGGCATTCATCCCTGCTCCGTGTCAACTCATCGTCTGGAAGGTTCTCCTGCAAATAAACGGGCAGAACGCTGAACCCAGGCAGGGAGGAGGGGTGGAGGGGTGGGGATGCTAAGTGGAAACACGATGGTCAGGTGCCCAAGTGGGGGCAGTAAATGAAGAGTTTCGCTGTAAATCAGGTTTATGCTTTGCACTTTACATGTAATTGTTAGATTGCTCTAAAAATAAGTAACCGATAAAATGAATAATGATCCAATTTGCCTCATCCCGGACTCAGTTTGAACCAAGAGCTGACATAGACACTGTCACTTTCACACTGGTCATTTGGCAGCAGCAGAGAAAAGGCTTTTATTCCACTGGGTTTGGGATCTGCTGCAGTGAAAGAGAGTGGCTTCTGAAGTCAGCCCGGGGCTGACCCTCCTCACGCGGGCCCCTGACTCGCTCCCCTCGCCCACTGCGGGGTTGCTGGCTCGGGACTTGAGGACACCCCCAGTTATCTGGGCCCAGAAAAAGAGCCCCAGACCTAGAATCTCACTGACAACTGAGCACACACAGCCACCCCCGCCTCAGTCCCCTTCCCGCACCATTGTTCGCATGGGGCTCTCATGCGTGTTTTGGGGTGCTGCAGAACCGGGGGGGGCCCAGAGCCTGTGAGACCCGGCCGTATGGGAGCTCCACACCGCACATGTCACGTTCCCCACCTGTAGGAGAGGACCCACAGCCCGCCAACAGAGCCATGGTGGGCATGGCGTGGCACAAAGTGTGCCCAAGGCCAGGTGGGCCACATTTATTTAACTGGGTTTGAAGAAAACCTTACCCTTCTCACCGTGACTCTTCCAGGCAGCCCTCCTACTTGCATGTGAGCTCGGGGCCAGCCTGCTGAACGCACATTCCGATCAACAGGATGTGCTGGGCCGCCTTGAGCCAGGGCCTCACTCCCTGAGCGTGTGGGCAACCACCCCAGCAAGAGAGGGCCACACAGGAGGCACGAGGATGGTGATGTGCGCTCTTGCTTTGAAGTGCCCATGCCAATGCAGGGTTTGCAGCAGCTGCAGGAGGCTGCGGGTGGGGCGCGGGGCGTGGGGCGTGGGAGAGCAGAGCAGGGGAAGAGGGACCCTGGGGGCCCGGCCCCAGAGCTTTTGCGGGAATCAGGAGTAAATGCCCGGGCACAGCAGAAAGCACTAGAGAGTGACAGGGAGCAGAGAGGACAGTGTGAGCAAAGAGACACCCAGGCCAGAACCCGCAGGCTGTGCAGCAACGTGGCAGGAATTCACTGCAGTGGAGGGTCGGGTGGATGCTCAGTGAGGAGCTGAGTGGGCAGGGAGGGTGGAGGGCACCGTGGAGGGCTCTGCTCCGTGTGCTGCAGGGGAGCTCAGCCTCCAAGTCTGGGAGCTGGGGAGCCACAGCGAAGCTAGAGAGAGAGAGCAGAGGCACGTTCAGTCTAGGCCCTGAGGAGGGGAGATTTGAAGGGGCAGGGGGAGGCAGGGAGACAGCAGAAGTGAGTCAGGGGAGAGCTGATGAGCCCTGAACCCAGGCCGAAGGTAGGAATGGAGACCAGGGAGAGACAAAGACAATCTGCAGAACTAGTCATGAAAATCAGCAGTGAGGAGGAGAAACGGGCGAAATATGTAATGGTACTGGGGAGCATCCATAGGTGATACCTGTCCATAGCATCATGGACCACACATATACAGGGTGCAGTTATGCAAACACAAGCTCCGCTGCATGCGTGCATTCATTCATTCATTCACTCATTCATCTGTTCATCCACTGCTCAAGTTTTGGGCATCTATTCTCAACCTCACTTAATCCCAGGAACCTTGGAAATGAAGGCATAGCCCACGGGCCCCAGAAGATCCTGTTCTAGCAGAGGGAACATAAGCAGACAGGTGTCCACAGACCCAGTAGTGAGTTCTGGTCACATCCTGGGCTGGCTCTATTGGGGTCCCCGCCGGGCAGGGACCTGGGAGGAAGCCAACAGCCAGGTTGGGGGGGGGTGCAGGCACAGCCCTGGGGAGGGAGCGGTGGATGGGGCAGGAGAAGTGGGTGAGGTGGCAGTGGCTTCTACCACACTGGCTAGAGGGAGCCTGAGCTCCCTCTGAGGGAGAGCATGAGGTGGGCATTCTCCCAGTGGGCTGGCCCAGGTGCTGGGGGCTCCAAGTGGCTAGTGCGGACATGGACCCGAGTCATCCTACAGGCGATGGTACACACTCTGCATCTCCCTCTGGGCCACCCTGCTGTTCCTGGCTCTCCCAGTGCCACGCCTGGGGGACACAGCTGCCGTGGGCGTTAAGAAACAGAGCAGCCCCAACCCCCCTGCCCACCCAGATCCTGTATCAGAAACAGGGGCCCACATTCCAGCATTCGAAGAAGGGTTCCCCATCCCGCCACACCTGTCTGTGCAGGAAGCCATCAGAAGGCTGTTTTGATTGGCTCATTTCAGCGGGGCTCGTTATTTTTACAGGGAACAATTTCTAACAATTTCCCTTGTCACTCAGGGCGGTTGTTACTCGCTGAGTTCCTCGGGCCGTTATAAATACATTATCAGACACGTTCAACAAGCCCTTCCTTGCAAAGTAAAAATAATTCCCTTGGCATTTGCATTGAGGGACACAGATGTGAGACTGAATTTTGGTGAGACGCTCACTGTTTTTCATCGCCTCTTCCCGGGGGGCTGGGGACGGTGGGGAACAAGGGCCTGGGTCTTCCCAAGCGTCTGGGTCTAGAGGACAGGGGCTCAGAAAGCCAGGAAGTGTGAGCCCCCCATTCCTTGTTCCCTTTGTGGTCTCAGGCTCTTGCAGGAACTGAGCTTGAGGTCAAGCCACTGAGATGGGACACGACTCCCAAGCAGTCAAGGGTGGGGGGCCCCAGGGCTGGTGGTACCTGCATCGCTTGCCTTGGAATCTCCTTGCGACTTCCAAACCAGCAGACTGTCGCAGGCAGACCTGCTGAATTTGGGTCTCTGGGAAGCAGGCCAGGGAACACTCCCAGGTGGTTGTGAAGCCCAGTGAAGGGTGAGAAGCAGGCAGGATGTGCACACCCACATCTCCAGCAGGCCGGGCAGGACAGAGCCGGGAGGCAGAGGCAGAAGAGCCAACCTCGAAGTCCTGTTCCAGCACCTTCTAGCTGGGGGTGGGACCCTGTTTTATCATCCATAAAATGAGCATAATAAGCCTTCCCGTTTCCCATGTAGGGTGTGTAACATTCAGGTTGTAGAACAGCCCTTCACGGGCCCTCACAATCCCCGCGTTCTGATGAACTAATCGCCGTGGAGAACGTGAGAGCTTTGCTCTCCACTGAGACGTGGATCAGTAGGTCCCTCGCGCTGAGGCTCAACTTGTCTTGGGTGTTCTTGTTTGTGTCAGATGGCTCGAACACCAAGGGCAGCACGCAACAGGGACATCGGGCTTATCTTCACAGGGCGACTAGTGCCGGGGGTGCGTAGGGCCATGGGAAGGAGATGGAGGAGGGGGACGTGTGTATGGGGGGCGGCGACCCGATTCCCTCTTGCAGTGTTAAGGGAGAAGAGATTTCAGGGAGAGGATAGAAATCCAGGCAGTGGACATGGTCACAGGTCTGTCTCAAGAAGGGAGGCTGTAGGGGGTTTGGGCAGGTAGGGGCAGATAGGCGGCACACCTGGGAGACAGGGAGGGCAGAGCAGAACACCTTGACAGGATTGCCTGTGGAATCGCATTCCCTCAGACCCTCCATGGTGGTGGACTCCTGCCCTGGTGGGGAGCTATGCTCCCCCAGCCTCAATCACCACTGGTTTTACTCAGCGCCAACTGTATGCCCAGCACTGTGCCAACACCTTAACTCATGGCATCTCTCAACAACCCTTAGGCTCTATTCCATGGATGGAGGGGTAACATTTGGAAAGCTTGAGCATCTACCCAAGTTACCACACACAGCTGGCCCGTGACTGAGCCAGGGTCCAGACCCAGATCCTTCTGGGTTCAGATAATAAGAAGAGTAGTCACCTGCGGAGTTGGGGATTAACAGCAAAGGGGCACAAAGAATTTTCCAGAGTGATGGAAACATTCCATATCTTGGTTGGGTATTGGTCATACAGGTGTACACAGACATCAAGGCTTACTGAATTGTACACCTAAGATCTTTGCGTCTCACGGTGTTGTAAATTACACCTCGAGTAAGACACAGGTCTCATCTCAGACTGCTTGTGTCAGAGTGAAGTAAACTGCCAGGAAGATTCTGAAGTCTGAAAATCTGTGGCAGACACGCAGGCTGATTGTTCAGTCTGCCACCCAAACGGGCATGTTTCAGAGTGGGGGGGGGGCACTAAACATAATTACAGGTATATTTTTTTGAAGTATTTTTTTTTTTTATTAAGTGGGTCTTCTTATACCCATGGACCCACCGGAATTTTTCTAAAGGATAGCATTTTTCATTAGAATTTTAACATTTAAAATTTTTCCATAAAACTGCTTATGCCCTTCCTCAAAGCTGTAATTTTTTGTTAGTACGTTTGAAATTGTTGACACCTTAAGATGACTCCTCTCTGTTAGACCATAACATTTTTAATTGAGATAATTTTGTCTCTGCAGGTGCAGGGGTACCTGGTAAGCTCAGAGCAAATTCGGCTCCACAGAGGATATGCTCACAGTTATTTTTTTTCCTCCACATTGAAATGTGTAAATATTTCACCCAAAGGCATCTACAGAGTCTGGCTTCTTGCTTCCATCTTGAGAAGCTTTCTTTGACAAATATTCTTACAAACTCATCAAATAAATTGTCTGTTTTGCAGTTGTTCTCATATAGGATTGTCTTGAATGTTTCTTTACATTTAGATGCAGCAAACTTGTAGATATTTTAATTTTGTTCCATTTCAGTACAGGATACTAATTTGCTTAATTAAAATTAGGGCTTTATTAAAAGAGGCTGTCTACCAGTTGAGCTATTCCAAAGCACCATCCTATCATTTCTACACCAAATCCTATATGCTGCCAGGGCTTGTCTTGTTTCATTTTTCTCCCCCCACCCACCCACTTGTATGTATGTTGATAGTGTCTTCCTGTTTGCAAGCTTTGTTTTCAATAATTATAATTTTCTCAAAGCCTCCAAAGCTGGAGTTTTTGTTATGATTGTCATTGTTGTTAAGTCGTTTGATGCAACCAAGAATTCAGAGGATTTATTTACAAAAGTTTTTGTGCCATCACAGGACACTCAGATCGATTTACAAAGAAGCTCTCCAAAGTCTCAAACATTTCCACAATCTTCTTCGTGGCAAGCAGCAAAGAAGAGCACACACTGCCACGTGGAAGGGTTTTTTTTTTAAAATTCATTTTAGTTCAGTATCTGCTTGTTATAACATGTTGCTATTTAGTTACTTTACTGAATGCATATAAATATCTGTAAATTTGTCAGCCACAACTTACATGATTTGATTGTTAGATTGTCTCAACTCGTTGGACACGATTTTGAATTATGTGTGTGCACCAGCAACCTGTCCCTCCTTCACGTCTCTTCCCCAAGATGCTTACTATAAGCACATGGCTTTTATCCTGAAGCTTTTATCACAGATGCAGGCATATTATCACCACGATAAAACAAATAAGTTAATCTTCAATGGGGAACTTTTCAAGTGAATTTGCAATGGTGCTCACAATAGCCTCAGGTGTTTTGCCTCCAACAGGTTGAAATTCTGAAAGCTGTATTTTTCCTTCATGAATGGGATTGAAAACACTGAACCATTCTCGGAGTTCACTGATTTCCCATCTGCAAGTATCTGCTGTCATTGTTGAAGATGGGCTTCCTTGACGAGCTCACAGAGTCCTTCTCCTGCTGGTGGCACTGACATACGAGCAGCTAACTGCTTACCTTTCACACGTGCACCAGGAAAATTAGACTCTGAAATGAGCAGCCTGAGTTTGGAAGCACAGCGTGTCATCTAAAAGAAAAATGATGCTTCAAGGCAAGGACGTGCGAGAGACCTTCTGCATCCACAAGTGGTAGAATCCCATCTTTTGGGCCAAGTCCTCATAAAGCGACCACTAATGTTGCACGTGGAAGGTGCTGTGTAATCAGTGTCCTTTCGAGGGCCTGTGGACACCATGAATGAGCATTTTGTAGAAACTCCAGCTTCAGCATAATTGTAATGACCGTGAGAAGTTCTGTACTTGGTTTTCAATAAACGTGTACTTCCATTATTTTAGCTCATTGTTGCCAAACGGGTTTACTGCAAAATTTTAAAAACATTAGCAAACAATAAAATAAATACTTGGTTGTGTCTTTTCCCCTGCCATAAAGAAAGGATCGTTCATAGCGAGAGCGGGCCTGCTGCTCCCTGTCTGTATTTTCTATGGCAGGACGGCTTTGCCTCGATCTTCACGTTTGGCTTATAATGTACCCTGCCCCCCGATCCCACTGACTGCCAACTGGGGGCTTTCAGGGGCTTTGGGTGGTGGCAGGGGCATGGGCTGTCCCCCACGTGTTGCCCTTGCTGGCAGGCAGGAGAGGCAGACAGTGGGTCAGGAGAGGGTCGAGAACCGGCTATCTCCCCTGCTGGCCTTTCACATTGAGCCACGTTAATCTAAAACTGCTCAGGGCACACATGGCATGTGCCAGCAGACAGGACCATCACAGAAGCCAAGGACCAAAAGGTGGCTTTACCAGAACACCTTTTTTTATTTATTTTTATTTCATTGCTTATTTTAATGCGAACGTTCACTGTGATACTTGGTTAGAAAGTGAAAAATCCGGCACAAATGCCAAGCTGACAAGTTGCAGTGGCAACAGGTGTGGACGGGGACTAAGGTCACTCTTGTGACTGCATGTGTGTGTGGCCCCCACATCCATATGTTAAAATTCTAAGCCCCAGTGTTTTGGTATTTGGAGGTGGGGCCTTGGGGAGGTAATAAGGTCATAAGGGTGGGTCCCTCATGAGTGGGATTAGTGCCCTGATAAAAGAGAGCTCCTTGGTCCCTTTCACCAGGAAGTCGGTCCTCACCGGATGCCACGGGCCTTGATCTTGGACTCTAGCCTCCAGAACTACAAGCAATTAAAGCCTGTTGTGTGTGGGCCTCCCCACCTATGGTGTCCTGTGATAGCAGCCTGAGTGGACCGAGACAGCCATCCTCCTGGGGGATAATCAGTCACTCCTGCCCGGGGTGTCCATCTCCCATGAGCTCAGAAGCCATGCTTTCTTGACCTTGAACCAGGCCCAAGAGAAGATGGAGCTGCAGGGGGACAAAACAGGACTTACCTGCGGCGCTGTGTGCTTTATATCCACGATCAGCGAGTTCCCTGGAAGAGAAGCAACCCACACTCCATGAAGGCACAGAGCAATCCTCACCCTGTGTCTTTGTGGCCTGGGGTGCCGCTGGCCCCCAACAGGCCAGGTCCCTGAACCCAAACCTTGTGTCCGGGGCTCCTCTTGACCATGTGCTTCTCGCTATAGGGTCTTCATCTTCATGGGCTCTTTGCACAGGCAGGCCGCGTTTGCTCTCTGTGCCCATGGCTCCCCCTGTTTAACCCCAAATGTCAGAGCCTGCTCTCCTGGCTCGATCGGGGAGTTGCTCTTCTGGAGTTTTTCATAGCCTTGTCCCATGGACCCAGACTCTTTCAGTGTGTGCCTTTTCCCTTTTCAACACATTGCCCCTGAGGTCACCCAGGGACCTTCTCCACCCCAACCACCAGAATGGGGAAGCCCACGGAGGGGCTCCTTTGGGAAGGTTTGATGGCAGCCAGGCCTGGACATGGACTCCGTCTCTCTGCCCACTGTCCGCTGGTTGGCAGACACGTGGCCTCATCTACAGAAAGGGAGGCCAGGAAATCTGGCTGGCTATGTGTGCAGAAGGAAAGGAAGGAGGGCCCTGTGAATACGCAGCAGCATCCACTGGAGCCCGCTCCTCCTGGCCCACGTGCACAGGCAGGTCGTCTCAGGCTGGTCTTGCTCTGGTTACATCTCCTCCTCCTGGTGGAAGGATGGGCTTCGAAGATGCAGCTTGAGGGACACCCTCATCAGGACCCACAGTGTGTTCAGGGGCATGGTTCCCTAGCAGGGATGCTGTACAAATACCACCCCCTTTGGGCAGGTTACACCCCCCAGCCCCCAGGTTTTGCAGGTGGGCAAATTGAGGCCCAGAGGCTTTCTCTGTCTCTGCCTGGGCCCACAAGGGTAGAGCCTTAAACCCAGGTGTGTCTGACTCCAGAACCCACATCCAGGTGACCTTTCAACTGCACCTGCTGCCCCTTAACTTGGCTCACTTGGAGGTTACCCCTGGGGCAGCTTCTGCCCTCTGCATTGAGCTCTTGGTGCCCCCCAACCCTCATGACTAACATTTCTGTTTATTTGTCTTGCTTCCCCTTAAAACGCTGCTCCCTCCCTCCTGAGGCACAACCAGGGGACCTGAAGAGTATGTGTCTCCCTCCAGGCTCCCCTGCTCACGTGGGAGAGCACAGAAGTCCCATCTGGAGAGGGAATGCCCTTGAGACCCCTCCGCGGCTCCAGGGAGGCCACATCTTTGCACCTATGTGAAGCAGCCGCTCACAGGGTGCTAGTCTCACCACAGAAAATCAATCAATACCTCCCCAAGGCACATTGCACGCACACATGCATTGAGAGAGCATACAGGGCCATTTGTCCAAATTATAAACAGGAGGACTTTCCAGACAAGTCCACGGCAATTAACGGACTGATTTAATTCTGTGCACTTCTGTAAGGAGAGGAGCAGACACGCAGAAAGTCTGCAGTCCCTTCTCTCTGTGGCCATCGGGTCCATATACACTGAACTGTCTCACAGGAGCCTGCCCTTCATTCTCTCGCTGATTGTGCTTTGATTGAGCACCTACTATGTGCCCGGCAGAGCCACATGCAGTCAGTGTTTGGGGGCCTGCCCAAGTGGGTCTGGGGAGAGAACAGAAGGACTAGAGCTGATCCCGGGGAGGAGGTGATCAAGTGGCTTTGGGGGATTTCCTGCCACTGGGCCCTGCTACCCCTCACGTCAAGCATGTGGGAAGACACCGTCCTCTACTGAGCACTCATGCTCCGGACACCATGCTGCCGGGCGCGTGTTTAGAGATACGGGACTGCTGCTGAGACCACTCATGTAGGAGAAATGGACAGAGAATTAGAGTACAGGGAATGTGCTGACACCTGTGCAGGGTTTGCGGGGCCGGGGGGGTGTTCTTTAATTTGGCCAAAGCCCCCCGTGCTGAGGCTGCTGGGAGCAAGGTGGATAGCAGCTAGGCCAGGCAGAGGACTGACTCCAGAAGGCGTGGGGGCCACAGACAGCTGGCTGTGTGTGCTGGAGCATGGAGCCCAAGGTAGGTGTGCCAGGCGAGGGCGGAGTCTGGGGGTCGGCAGACCCGTCTGCATCACCCTGGGGGGGCACATTTGCTGCAGGTCCACATCCTGGTGCCGTGGCGGCCAGGAGAGTAGAGAAGATGCAGCGCCCCCCTCCAGGGTCCGGCTTGCTCCACTCCGGGGACCTGCCAATCCAGGGACAGTGGTCGGACGCAGCTCACATGGGCTTGCAGAGCCTACTGTCAGATACCCACATTTGGGAGCATGTTGTCCGCAGCTGGGAGCTGGAATCAGTGCAGATGGAAGTTGTCATCATGAGCCTCGGCAAAGCTGCAAAGCAGGGCTTCTCTTTACCTTCATCTTTCCCAGGAGCCGGTTTCCCGGGGCAAGCAGAATGGGAGCGGGGCACAGCTGCCCAGGACGGTTCTCCTGGTAAATCTGGGGGATGGATGGCAAGGAGAGGCCGGACGGATGGCTGTGGCAGGGAGGCAGCTCCAGTCTCCCCTTCCTGCAGACCCGCATGCAGCCCCGCCATGGGTCCTGCAGGCTCGCAGAGGGTGCTCATCCCGCCGGGATGGAACCAGGAGAAGCAGCACCCGGGGCCTCCCCTGTGGAGGAGGACGCAGAGGAGTCCACCGGACACAGAGGAGTCGGTGTCCTCATGGCTGTGCTGGGGACAGGTCAGCGTGGATGCCTGGACCAGCCCCACACGGAAAGGCTGACTGTCCCACCACCTACATGCACACGGAAGACACTCCGAAGAAAGCTCTGTGTTGCGAAACAACGTGCCTTTGGAGATGTTCCGGGGCGAGAAGTCGCTGGGTGCGGCGTGTGGGGAGACTGGCCTGTGGTCACATGTGTGTGGCCCGCGGCACCCTCTCTGAAAGCAGGCTCAGGGCTCCGGGCCGGCCCCTCCCTGCTGGGGTGGGGAGAGGGAGGGCAGCTGCCTCCCTCCTTCCCGAGCAACCGGCTCCTGGGGCTTCGTCGGAGCCTCCTCGCTGAGTTCCGAAGTAACGGGGAAGGATTTTTATCGTGCCACTTCAAATTAAAACCTCTCCATTTTGTGGAATTGTCAGTGGCTGGAGGATATAAAACTGTCGGCTTAATCATTTAAATACGACGTCTCAAGATGGACGGTGATGAGCTGGAGACTAGAAGGTGCTCCACTCCCGGCAGAGACAGACCACGGAAACAACAGTGCCCCGTAACTCCATAACTTTCCACTGGAGGGTTTCATGGAACAGGCCTGCTCCGCACTGATGAACAGCTCGGGCAGAGAACAAGGCCGTGGGCTTGGAAGGGAGAGGGCCGGCCTCTGCAGGGAGCTGGGGCATGGGGGCAATAGTTCCAGTCTGCTGGGCCGCTGTGGCAGAACCCCACACACCAGGGGCTGAAGCGACTGACATTTATTGCTCACAGCTCTGGAGGTCAGGAAGCTCCAAGACCAAGGCACTGGCATGTTTGTTCCCTCCGAGGGCCCACGTCCCGGCTTACAGACAGGTACCCCATCTTGCTGTGCCTTCGCACGGCAGAGAGAGACCCTCTCTCCCATCTCATCCTATAGGGGCACTAACCCAATTCCCAAGAGCCCCACCCTCAGGACCTCCCAAAGTCTCCACCGCCTAACAGCACCACACTGGGGTTTAGGGGTTTGATATATAAACTGGGGGGACGCAAGTCCGCAGCAGGTCACCAGGACAACATTTGCGAGAATGTCATCCTACAACCCCCAGCAGCTAAAAGCTGCTGGCTCGTCCAACTCATCCACAGGCATTTGGCTCCTCGCTCCAGGTCGCCCAGGGTGGTGGCCAAGGACCCCACTTGCAGGCAGAGGAGAGCCCGGCCTCTAGAGATGGACCTGGGCTCCAGGTCCTGCTCCCTTGTTTGTCACCAGCCGTGTGATACAGGACGCCCGGTTCAACTGGAATCGCAGATAAACCAGGAGTACATTCTGCTGGAGTTATAGCCCATGGAATATTTGGGATATATTTATAAAAAATATTTGCTGTCTTTCTGCAATTTAAATTTAACTGAGCATCCTGTGTGTTATCTTGCAATCCTGGACCAAGGCGGTCCTCAATGTCTCTCAATTTCTCGGGTTCCTCATCCCCAAACAATGTCCACTTGACAGGACGGGATGATCCCTGGTGACGGGGGCGCAGACCCCAGCGACGGCCTCTCAGGCTAGTGTTGAGTCTTGGTTGCACTCCCAGTGTCCCCAACAGCCATGCGAGGGCTGCAGGACGGTGCTGCCACTGTTGGGCCGGGCCAACCAGAGTGCGGCTCGGGGGGGTGAGAGGTGGGCTGGGCAGGAGCAGATACAGGGGCTGAGAGCGGCTCTGGAAGCAGAGGGGAGTCTGGAGTCCAAGCCTGGACAGGACAGTGTCTGCAGTGCTCGGGCCGGACACAGAGGAGCAAGCTCAGCATGGGGACGCCTTTGCTTTGGTTTTCAGAGTGGACAGGAAGTGAGGGAAGCAAGGCCCTGGGGGTGCCCTGGGATTGGGGGCCTTGAAGGCAGCTGGGAATGCAGTCTGTGCCGGGGAGGTGCCTCGGGGGCGGGCTGGGGGGGAACCTGGGCTAACCTGAGAGGAGTGTAGACAACTGTGTCTGGGGGGAGTCCTGAGTCAGGGAGCAAAGGGGCAGAGGAGGGGTCAGGCCAGAACCTCCAAGGTTGCCAACAGTGATGTGGGGTCCAAACATGGGAAGGAAAACTACAGGGTCACGGCCCAAGGAATGGGCTGCCTCGGGACACGCTGTGTCGGCAGAATTCTAAGATGGCCCCACGATGGGGGTACACTCTGAGTGCGGTTGGAACCTGTGACCTGCTTCTCACCTATAGGCTATAGGGCTTTTGTGGGTGTCGTGGAGGTCCCTGATCATTTGAGCTCAAGCTCATTAAAAGGGAGGTTATCCCGGCTGGGCCTGGTCTAATCAGGTGAAGGTTCTTGTAAGAGGCTCCGAGGCCCTTCCTGAATCTGGAACCCTCCCTTCTGCGGGCTCTGAGGAAGGACTTCTAGAGCAGAAAGGAACTGAATTCTCCCAACAATTGGGGGAGCTCAGATGAGACCCCCAGGCCCCACTGATACCTTGATTACAGCCTTGTGAGACCCTCCCAGAGGACCAGCCTGGACTCCTGACCCACGGCGAGTATGAGATAATAAGCGGGTGCTGTTTAACCTGGTGGTGGTTTGCTATGCGGCACCGGTAGTAATGCAGACACTTAGCTTCCTGCCCTCCTGCAAGAGCTCAGGGAGCAGCCAGGTAGCTCTCCAGCAGGTGTTGTGTTTGCCCGCAACAGTGCACCGGACTGCTCACCTTGGAACCTGAAATCTGTTCTTCTAAGTTCCTAGACAGACCCAATGGGCCTCATTCATTAGTTTCCATACATTTTGGGCAAAGCACATGTTAAAGCCAAAGCCCGGGTGATGCCTGCCCTCCAGGAGCTAGACACAGGTGGGAAGACTAGACTTCAACCCCTGGACACGGGCCAACAGCTGTGTGCTGCAGAACAAGGCCTGCGATGCAGGGACGGGGGGAGGGGGGCTTCCCAGAGGAAGATGAGGAAGACGCAGCTTGGGGCTTAGAGAAATTAGCATCGTGGGTTCGGTGTGTTGATCCAGAGAGGATGGAGGCAAGCCTTCCCACTTGAGGAAGGAGAGGGGGTGGAGAACAATAAAGAATAGGCAGGCCGACCAGGGCGTAGGAAGGTGTGCCCTCTTCCCTCTAACTGCGAGGGACGGGAGGCGTGCTCTGGCCTGCCAAGCAAGCCCCTTTTTATAACAGCGCCAGCCTGGCTGGTGCAGCAAGATGCCCTGGCTGTGCCACACCTTCTTCCTCTGTCCCAGTTAAGGATCGAGTTTATGCTGGGATCCAGAAAGGTCCTCCTGCCACCGAGTTTTCTTTCTAAATAAGGCACTGTTCTTTCTTGCTCCCTGCACAGCAGGAAATTTGCATTTTTAATGCTCAGTGCTGCATGTATTGATTGAAATTATACTGATTTGCATTTTTGAGGTGGTCAGCCACTGGAGCTATTTCTAATTCACATTTCTTAGAGAGAAGACTCAGTCATAATCCCTAATGAGCAGCAGAGGACCCACAACTTGGAAGCAGCTGTTAGATCCCTTTTTGGGAACGGGGGACGCTGAGGCCTCTTGGGACAATCTGCCCTGCATGAGGAGGCTGGTGCTTGGGGCCTGGGGTTAATGTTGGGTATCCCTCCAGGAAGGCTGTGGCTTTCCACACTGGGGAGGGTACCTGAAGTCAGCCAGACTGCTGGATTGGAGAACCCCAGTCTTGGGTAGGGCATGATTGACCCCACTTCTGGCACTGGCCCCAGTAGCAGAGGGAATCCCCAAACCACCCTTGGTTGGATAACTTGCTAGAAAGACTCTGAACCCAGTACAGTGGTGCACTCACAGCCATGCTCTACATGGCAGGGGTGTGGGTGAGAACCAGCCCAGGACAGAGGCATGTGGCGCACAGACTGAGCAGTCTCTGAACACGAAGCTGGCATTTCCCTCTCCCCATGGAGGCAGAACACACCCCCCCTTTCAGCACCAAGGTGTGACAACATACACCGAATGTCACCAACCAGGCAGCCTCACCTGAGCCTGGGGCTTTCTCAGGGCTCCATGGCGTGGGCACAACCGATCTATGATTGAGGGATTGGTGATGATGCCCACGACGTTCTCAGTCACCGGGTTGGGTGATACTGTATGACCCAAGCCCTCCCCAACCCAGTCCCATGTTGGTCTTTCTGACATGGCCAGCCCCACCTTAAACAAAGCCCTCCTAGTAGGATGACACAGGTCAAGGGCCAGGCCACTCTTAGGGCAAGGATAAATTCTTTACTACACAGGACTCCACGGGATCCCCTGCCAAGGCCAGGTCACACCCTCTCTAAGGGACCCTGAGTCCAGGAGACATCTCAGGACAATCAGAGAAATCACCTGCGCAGTCTGGTGACCAGGGTGTGGGGCATGTAAGGTCATGTATTCCTGGGTTCTGGGGGTTAGGACATGGGCATGTTTGGGGCCATCACTCAACCTACCATCTAAGTCTATAAGGTACCTATTCATTATCTTCCTTCACTGTCTGCTACCCACCGCCACACCAGACTAGATATCTCCTGAGGCGGGGGAATCCATTCAGATGCATGAAGGGAGGGATCCAGGTGTGCTTGCTGCATGCCTGACATAGAGCTTCTCGGTGACGTGCAGAGGGAAGGTAGAGACTGGACCCCAGGGAGGGCTGAAACTTTGCTCTATGCTGAGCAGATGCAGCGCATCCACTGAGGATACCGGCCAGGGTAGCTGGAGGGTCATACCCTGGAGGCTGGACATGCTCAGCACTGCTTCTGAGAAGCGTGGACAGGTGGTCCCAGGGAGGGGCAGTAGACTGCAGTCCGTCATGGAAGTTGGTTCTCCCACCCTGTCCCCACAACACGGAACACAGAGCTACTTCCCCTCTCTGGCTGTCCCACCGCCCCCGGGGTTGCTAGTCTAGCCAGGAATCTGTGAGACATGGATTACCTGGAACTCTGGGAAGGGTTCTGACTTTGAGGTGTCCAGCCCTCTCCTACAGCCTTGTAGCAGGAAGAGACCAAGCAGGACTTGGGTCCCCCAACATTCCCTCTGCATCTGAGGGTTTAAGGGTGCCAGCCCCCACTGTCCCATCAGCCTTCTCTCAGTTTCCAGAAGGTCTGGCCTCATTGCTCATTGTCACCCACGTGACCTTGAGTTGGGAGAGAAGCATGGACAGTAGTGTGGGGAAGATGGTGTTAGTTCAAGATAAACAGCTGTGTCCACTACTTCTCTGTGGCTGAGCGCCCATGGCCTGTACCTCCCAAAGGGATGCCTGTTTCTCTGCACCCTTGGTCTGCCCTCTCCTGGAAGTTAGGCTTGCTTTCCTTCGGAGTGAGTCAGACATCTTGAGCTATTGTGCTTTGCTTTTCATTTGTTTTTAAAAGTCTCCAGAGCCCAAAATAGCATAATCTTTCTTAGGCACATAAAGGCAATTTCTGAGGATTTGCCTGTTTCTACAATACCAGTGTCAGAGAGGCAGAGCCACTTGGAGATCCTGTCTGCAAGCAACCCTATCCAACGTCTCCTCTTGGTTAAACCAGCGTCTTGTTCTCAGCCAGTCATTCCCAAAGTGCAGCCAAGAGCCTGATGTTTAGCAAAATCCCTGTGTGTCATATGCTTCCAGAATGCATTAGCCGTTTATGATATTTAACAACAATGAAAGGAGATCTCTGCTTGTTGGGGGCCTCCCTAGAAAGGACTTCCATTAATTTGTCGGAGGGTCTTATGATGACATAGAAGAGTGAGTCTGCTAGGTGACCCAGGGGGCCTTTCTTGCAGGAATGATGACATAGAAGAGTGAGTCTGCTAGGTGACCCAGGGGGCCTTTCTTGCAGGAATGATGACATAGAAGAGTGAGTCTGCTAGGTGACCCAGGGGGCCTTTCTTGCAGGACAGAAAAAGATGGAAGCAGTCCTCCCCCAGCCTTTGCTGGAATGACCTGGCTCCCACCTGAACACTTACCCACCTGTTCACCGCCGCACTCATCCATCCAGGCATCCAGTGCACCACCACTCAGCACCCTCAGTGAGCCAGGCCGTGAGTGGTACTTCCATGCCATCTCCCCATGACCTCTGAGACACCCAATGAAGGGGGAAGGGCTTCCCAAGAGGTGTGGACATCACCTTTGTTCACAAACACCAAACTCCACGTTGAGGCTTGTGTGTTCCTGGTAGAGCTGGGAAGGGCATTTGCAAGGACCAGCTACTAAGATTGCCAGTTCAAGTTCTGCCCTGAAAGGATGGGCCAGTGGGAGGAATAGCAGATGATGATGATGGCGATGGTGGTGGTGATGAGGATGATGGTGATGGTGGTGGTGGTGGTGGTGATGGTGATGATGATGATGGTGGTGGTGGTGGTGGTGGTGATGATGGTGATGATGTTGGTGATAGCGATGATGATGATGATGATGGGGATGTGGGAGAAGTTGGAAGAGAGGGACAGGAAGGGGGAGACCCAGCCACGGGTTGTGTCTAGGAAGAGGACACATGGGCACATAGGTGGCACATCTCAACCCACAGAGAAGTTGGGGAAACGTTCCAGAGGAAATGACACTGAACTGAGTCCTTCAGGACCAGGGCAAGCTGGCCAAGGAATATGAGCACAAGGAGGAGGAAGTCTCCACTGTGGACCACTGGCCAATATAGAGGCCTAAGGACAAGTGGGATGAGGGGCAGTGGAGGGGCTGGGCCAGGTGGGAGGTGGGATGAACAACCAGGAAAATGCCTAGATGAGAGAGAAGGCCCAGGCCCTAAGGAGCCTCGTGTGCCATGCTGAGGGTCTGCATTGTATCAGAGCAGTAGGGAGCCACTGTTGAATTTTTAGCCAGGAAGTAACATCACCATGACCATCATCCACGTCCCCAGAACTTTGCAAGTACCTACTTTGTGCCAAACACCATTCCAAGGGCTGGACCTATGGTGACTCCATATGCTACTGAGAACTCCCAAGAGGTAGAAACTAGTGTTCATCTTATTTTACAGAAGCACAGAAAGGTTAAGCAACCTGCCCAAGGATGCACAAGTGAAATTTCCTATGCAAAGCCAGAGTGGGAACTCAAGCATCAGGCCAGAGCGGCACCTCAGCCATGCCTCTCCATTGCAACACGGAGCTGGTTTGCCCTTGATCTTCAGTGGATGCCACGGCTCCTGGGAAGGAGTGGGCATGACAGGGACAGAGTTGGCTGCAGAGGATTTCAGAAGTTTAGACACCCAAGGTCCCCTGTCCTGTAGCATGTGGGGACCTTTTGCCTCTGACATCGGTGCCTGGACCTCACTTACCAGACACATTCATCCTCAGGGACTCCGTCATCCTATTAATCATGCTGGGTAGAAATCAGAGGTCTTTTTCCATCAAGAGTCTGAAAGCTCCATTTTCAAAAGATGCTTCTCATTGTACAAATGAATAGCCATCTCCTTATAAAGCATTCTGCTTTGAAATTCTGGGATGAAAGGGCTGGAGCACCAGTGATTGGAGTGGTGGTAGTAACGGGAACAATAATCATGATCATCATACTGCACAGTGATTTTATTTTTGAAGTTAGGGAGGGCTAATTAGTGCTCTCTGACGTTATGCTCAAACCCCGTGCCATGCCCTTCCTAAAAGCCGGAATACTATCAGGCCGAGGAAGGTGGCTCATGCAGAAATAGGGCTTTGGAGAATTAATGCTCTCACCTTGATCTGTCTCTTCCTAGCCCGAGGCCTTTTGAAGATCCAGCAAAAATGCATTAATGCCACACAGGAGCCCCTGGGACCACCAGGGACTTCAATGCGTTAGAATCCAGGACAAATTCCGTAGCAGCTCAGGGTCACGTGTCTATCCTGCACTGCTGGCCTCGGGACACGGTGATTTCTGCTCTGCCCCAAATCCAGGGAAATCCCTCACCTTGGGCAGGCCAGTAAGAGCCTCTGAAAGCAGTGTGTGCATAAAGACTCAGAGCCACCCATACGTGGGGTGGGACAAAGGGGAAAAGTGACTCCCATCCCTAGAGGACCAGTCAGGCCAATCACACCGGATGCTATCGGCCGCACCACCCTCCTCTCCCTGATGTCTGCCTCCACGGCTCACTGGGAGCACAGGGGGTTGCCTGCAGGGCAGGCTAGGTGGTGAGAGACAGACGTTGCAAGATGCTCACATCCGTGGGCCATCCCCATAGAGCTACAGAAAAGCAAGGGAAATCTTAGCCAAAGGAGAAGGAACGGAGCCTTCCAAAGTGGGATATGATCTCCAGCCAGGAAATGCACGGAGACATGTCCACCGTGGGGAAAACTCTGGACAGAACAGGCAGGATGGCCCTTCACCCTATGCCTTTCAGAATAAGTGCCCCATCCTGGTGGGTTCTGAATCTGCGAGAGGCAGCCTGAGGAGCAAGTAGCACCTGAGGGGGCTGGGTGGACTCCCTGCGGTCCTGTCCTGGTCCCTCGGACTGCTGCAGCAAACACCACCCGCTGGGGGCTTGGACAACAGAACAGCAGCTCTCACGGCCTGGAGCTGGGAGTCCAGCACTCCGTTCCTGGCAAGAACCCTCCTCCTGGCTTCTTGCTGGGTCCGCACATGGCAGAGAGAATGAGCTCTGGGGTCTCTTCCCTCCTTGTAGTACACCTCCTTCATAACTTCATCTAATGCCAATCATCTCTCAAAGGCCCAGCCTCCAAATACCATCACACTGTGGGGGTTAGGGCTCCAACATATGAGTTTGGGGGGGGCACAAACATTCAGTCCCTAAGACCTCCCAACAATCATGAGGCAGATGCAACCATTATCCTGATTTTGCAGATGGGGAGGCGGGGTGATGTCACTGGCCTGAGGTTCAGCCAAGATCTGGGTCTAGCAGCTGGCTCTTAACCATTGGGCTACCCTACCCCATAGGCTGACCAGGAAGCAGGCAGGTGCAAAACCAATGTGTCAGGATGTGGACGAGGTGGGCAGTCAAGTGGACTTTCTAACTCTGTCCCCAGAACTACGTTTTTGCACTGGAAGTCCTATCTGGAAGCCTGGGGAGGGGGCTAATGTTCCGCAGTATTGATGATCGCAAACATCCCCTGCATACCTAATCCAGACCCTGCTAAGGATGTGACCGCCACCGATGTACATACCCCACGGGGAGGATCTGGGTGTTAACCATAGTGGCAGAGAGCTATGCCTCCTACCCAGGACTTATCCTGGGCTGCCTCCGGGGCTGATAATATTCTCACATTACAGGACCGCTGTGGGGAATAAATAGCTCAAATTCATAGATCACTTGACACATAGTAACTAGGTTATAATATTAGCTAGAATTAGTATGTTTATAATCATCTTCATCATCAGTCTGGCAGAGAGTGGGCATTCAGTGATTTTCTGAATGAACGAATGAAGGAATGAATGAACAGCTGTGTAAGGTCAGTGATCATACTGTGCCCATTTTATAGCCAAGGCCAGTAGCCTGCCACTGGGTCTCCATCTCCTTCTTCCTTAAAAAAAAATGATGATGTAAAGAACATTTTTTAAGAGTGAAAATTCCAAATTAAAAATAAATTGCATAAGACATCTGGATTCTCATATCTGTGTCCTTATTCAGCTTTATGATTGCTTTGGTTAAAGTTTATAAAGAAAACCTGGCCTCAGACATATATGTAGTCAGGAAATAGCCTTTTCAGACAATCGTGAGCTTCTTGTTTGATACTACACTAAAATTTGAAAAGTGGTAGTTTCCTAAACGTTAGTTGTAATGAGAAAGTCCATATCCACAACTTTTGCCCTGTATTAAATTAAAATATGTTGGTTTATCTTACTTTGGATGGCTCTTTCACCCATGCATGATTTTTTTATTAACTTTTTAATTTTAATTCCAGTAGAATTAACATATAACAGCTTTATTGAGGTATAATTCCCATGCCATATAATTCAGCCATTTAATGTGTGCGATCCGGTGGTTTTTGGAATATCCACAGATATGGGCAACAGTCACCACAGGGGATTTTAGAACATTTTCATTACCCCCAAAAGAACTTGTTCCCTTTAGCTGTCTCTCTCCTGTCTTCCTCGGCACCAGCCCCCATAGCCCTAAGCAATCAGCAAAGTGCTCTCTGTCTCTCTAGATTTCCCTACTCTGGACAGTTCGCATCAATAAATAGCACGTGGACTTCTTTCTCTAGCATAATGTTTGCAGGGTTCATCCATGTTGTGGCCTGAGTCAGAGCTTCATTCCTTTTTACGGCTAAATACTATCCCACTGTGTGGACCACGTTTGTTACCCACTTGCCTGTTGATGGACATTGGGGTTGTGCCCACCTTTTGGCTACTGTGAATCATGCTGACATGAATGTGCATGTGCAAGTTTCTGTGTGGGCCTTCCCTCCTCATTCTTAAGACCCCTGGTAGTTTATATCCTCCAGGTGGGCTCTCCCCATGCCTGATAGCTTTTGATGTGGGAATGCTTGATTGATTGGGTCAGCACAAAATATACAGTCCAAACTGGGACACTTGGAGGGGGAGATGGGGCACGGTGGACAATTACTCCGGGACAGCAGCCCTGAGAGCTGAGAGCCTCCCTCTGCAATGCCCACCTCCCCCAGATGAGGCCGGCTGCCCCTCTCCCCATTTTCAAGCAACCTTTAATAGGGGATGGTCCGATCGGAGGGTTTAACGACAACATCCCCCCTGGATGTTTGGGGCTTGAGATTTGGCCCCGGGGAATCTGGGCATGGCAAATGTCCAACCTCACCAGCCCCTAATCCCAAGTCCAGGTTCCAAAGGCATGTTTGTCTAGTCCAGGTTTTCTGGAACTTGCTGGAATGAAATAGAGAGCCTCCTGAGCAGACCTCACTTGCCTGATCCAGCAGTTACAGAATACATTCTGGCTAAGCGAGCGGATGGATTTAAGAATGACTGACCCTAAGCTGCTGGGCATTCTGCCTGAAGGGAAGCTGACCCACATGTGCATGCGTCATGCTCTTCCCACCAAGCTCTCAGGGCACAGGTGGACTGACACCCCCCGCAGCTCTTAGCAGATTCTTGTCTGCAGTAGGCGGGCACTCAATTCCTGTTGAGGAAGGTATCACGCTTATGGACACGCGTGGACGTAGCACCTGCTCTCCTGCAGTATTATTCTGCTGACTCTCTTCTGAGACCTGGACACGATCCCCCCACAGCCATTCACAGGATCCTATGCTCCTGCAGGAAGAAAGTCTGGGAATATAGCTTCAGGCTGTAGCCCCTGAGAGCAGACAGAGCTTAGAACAGGGTTGGGGCTGAGCACCAGACAGGGGCCAGCAGATGGCCTTCAGAAGGTTGTCGAAGGATAGTCACGCATTTGTGTCTTGGGCACCTGTTTATCATCTGAGTCCCATCCTGAGCTATAAGTCCTATGAAGGTGGAGATCAGGTGTGTTTAACTTAACAAACAAACTGGCAGCTGGGACCTTGCACAATAAATGCTTGTTGCATGAAGAAAAGGTTAATGAGTAGTTGATGCTGACCGTGGGCCTCTTCCTAATAGTGGCAACCATGAGGGCCCAACACAGAGGAGCATTCCAGAGCTCATCTAATTTAACCTACCAAGGCATACCCCTTTACTTCCCACTTTCAAGATGTGAGAACCAGTCTGGGAAGTGACCTAACTGGTCTGACTTCATACAATGGCTAAGTGTTGGAGGCAGGACCTGAATTCCTTGTTTCTTAAACAAACACGGTGTTCTTCTGACGACCATGGGCTTCCTCTTGTTGGATACAAGTGTCCATGCTGATTTTGTAGATCTCTGCCATGGGTGAGTGGGAGGGGCTGCCGGGGGTGGTGGGGAGAGGAATTCTAGTACAGTTGCTCCACGAAAAGAGATCCTGGATTGCTACCCTCACTTTATATAGCCGGGAGAAATGAAACTCCTCAAGCTCATTTGGGAAGCCGTGGGCCTGATTCAGCTTTTAAACACCTGCTCCAGACACGGCAGATCTGTGCTGCCTTCTCCAGAGCCTTTTGTTGGCTCCTGCAACAAAGGAGAGCTCGGGAGCACCAGACGTCAAGCCCAGAGTCAGGAGTCGCTGTCTCCCAGGAGACTCGGCATTTGTCTGCTCTCTCAGTGAAGACTTCAGAAACCCTGGAACAAAAAGCCGAGGAATCCTTGGCTCCACCCCACCCCCACCCCAGGTCAGAACTCAACCAGAGATGCCCGTTAGGCATTGGTGAGGTAGGCATGGCTCAGGATGCACAGTGGGGAACATGAAACCCACGTGGTATGTCTCTGTTCAGCCTGCTGATTCCAGATTTCTGTCCCCCTCTTTGACTAGAACATTTAGTGGGGATAGTAAAATTCCTCCCCAGACCGTTGAGAAGAAGCTTGGCCTGTGCTTGGGGTTTCCCAGCCTTGAAGGGAAGCATTGACCTGCTCCATTACATTTGTCCAAAACTTGTAGAAAACTGTAATAAACTGTAGCTTGAACTAAGACTGATTTATCTTTCTTGCCTACTAGAGAGTCTGTAGGTAGGTTCATATGGATGTCCACGATGCTGCGGAGGCCCAGAGTGCTTCTGTCCATTCACTCTGGCGTTCTCGGCTTGTAGCTTCCACCCACATACCTGCCACCTCAGGTTGACAACATGGCTGCTGCATCTCCTGCATCCCATCTGCATTCCAAGCAGGAGTAAGGAGAAGAAGGAAGGCAAAAGTTGTGTGCTAGAGGGTCAGCCCTCTCCCAGAGAACTTTGTGGGAAGTCCTATCAAGCAATGTCTGCCTGCGTGTTGCTGGCCAGGACTTTGTCACGGGCTACCCCAGATACCAGAGAGGCTGGGATAGATGCATTTTTGGCCTGGCATATTTGTCACCCCCCCCCGCTCAACCACCACCATAAGTTCTGTTAGTTAAGGATGAAAGAGAGAATGGATGTCGGAGGGTCAGCAGCATGTAATTGCAGCCACACTCCCCAGAAGACTAAACAAAAGTGCACATTTCATACAAGCACAGTTTCAAAGGTGCGATCCGGGGACCACCTATACTATCTTTAAGAATATAATGGCCCAGAGCAATGACTGGTACTCTTTGGATATTGCTGTCCTGAACCATGCTACCTACCAGGTTCTGCTTTTTGACATATTCAGAAAGTGGGGAATAGAATGGGGGAGAAGGGTTTTGCCTGAAGGGTCGTCCATGTGATCCACTAAAGAGAGTGTTGGCTTTGACCAGCTGGGTCTGGATCACAGAGCCATCCCTTCCCTACTCGGTGATCTTGGACAATCCTCTTTGAACTACTTCTATGTACATACCTATGTAATCAGGCCTGAGATTTAGGCAGAGTGCCCAAATATTACAACATTACAATACTGAAATCTCTACATGCCAGTTGGAAACAGCCCCTGAACTTTCCTAGCACCACCTCATATTGCTTCAGCCCCTCACCCAGAACCCCTGCTTGGCTCCATGGCCATAAGCCAGCCTCCATTCCAGTGTTCAAGCTGCATAGTGCTTAATATTTTAAATGTTCGGCTCAGCTAGGATGATATTATCAACCTTTCTGCATTGTTGTGGTGGTTAAATGAGATTAGAAATGTAAACTTCATCATGGTGGCTGATGCTTATAGACTGGGGTGAATTTCAGGCCACACTAGAGCAAGCCAGCTGGGTATTTGCTCTGCATCAGGACACTCAATAAGTGACATGTCTTCCTCCCTCCTTGGCATGTTCCGGAAGCCTCTTCAAGCCTGAGAATAACAGCTTGGACAAGGCATCGTTAGAGGAAGTGGCTTTTCTGCTTGATTACTCTTGAGATTGGCTGTGAGCATCCCTGACGTCACCTGAACTTCTGCTTGGGGAAAAGGGGCCTGATGATCCCTGGCCAAAAAAGGGGTCATAGGAGGGTCAGATGCTTTTTGGTGTGCTAAGAAGGGGTCTCTTAGTAGATCCTAACTACTAATAAAACTCTTGAAGTTGATGGTTATGGTGACGATGATGGAGATGGTGATGATGACGGTGATGGTGATGATGGTGATGGTGACTATGCTCGACTATGCTCATCACTTGCTCAGACCAAGTGGAGGGAGCAACTTTTCCTCTGATGGTGATGATGGTGATGGTGACTATAATGAAATGATGCTCATGATGATGGTGATTTTTCTTGACTAATCACAGCTCTCCCCTCTAGACAGAAGCATAGCTTCCAAAGATGCATTATCTGACCATGGCTATCGCTATGGGTAAGCAAATCACCCCCACGACCCAATTGCAGTTGACAAGTGTCTGCCTCTGTGTTTCCAGCATTAGTCAGGTGCCTGACTCTTGGATGGGTGATGCAATCAGGTCCAGAGTCCTCCCAGCCTTCAAAGTCAAGAATCTCTGTAGAGTCTGGAGATAGGAAAGGTAGGCAAACTCAGCATGCCTGCCAGAAAACATGCTCCTTCCTTTGAACAGATTCTGGCATTGTCAAGTTTAGGGTCTCTGTGAAATTGAAATACAAACTATCTTCTTGAATCATTGACATAGATTGGTAAATTTAGGGGACTGTGTGAGTATCCAAGGTGTCACCTTCCCTTCCTGTGTGAGCTCTTTGTGTCCTCAGCCTCTGTTGTCAGCGTGGCCACATTACTTGTTTTGGCCAGTGAAATGTGCACAGAAGTGACATGTGTTCTCTCCCAGCAGAAGCTTTAAGGGCCACGGTGAGCTTCCACCATGACTCTGCCCTGTGGTATGTGACTGGGGATGTTCAGGTAAGAGCAGCTCCTTCAGATTGGGTCCCAGAATGAAGACAACGTGTACAGCAAAGCTGATGGCAACTGTTGATGATCATGAACAAGAACAAGAAATTGACCTCCGTTGTTGGGTTCAGCCGTGGAGCTCTCTGGGGGTTGTCTTTGACACAACATAATCTAGTCTTCACTGACTGATGTGGCTTATGAATCAACTGGGAAGGGACATCAATAGTGGAGATACACTGGCATCCAGAGACCAGCCAGTGGCAGCAACCGCTCCCAGGTCAGACCTCCTTCCCTGTGCGGTCGTCCCTGTTTCAGGAGCTTCTCCAGCAAGGCACGTTTATGTCCAGGGATCCTCACCCACTGGTCCTTTCTGTATGTGCTAAGGGCTCATTCAACAGGATGAACCCATCCTCTCATCCTCCTACACTACCAGGTGTTGGAACTCTGGGTGCCAGAAAGAGACTCAACCCCCAGAACAACCGAGGATCTGATCTCCCATGTCCCCGGTCTCCCCTCCCCTCTCTTCCTTAATATCCAAATGAGCCCCATCCCGAGGACTTTGTGAAGTCCAGCACCCCTCCCCTCTACCTCTCAAGGTCCGGTGTCTTCTGGAGTATGAGAGAGGAAGGGGATTTTCCTCCCATCTTCTGGCTCCGCCGGCTCCGCCCACTGCCTCTCCCCCACCCTGACCTGCCCCACAGCAGACACCACCCCCTTCATCACCCCCTGACATACTTTCACAGGATCACAACTGCCTTGGAGCAGAACCACAATGTGAGACAAGACCCTCAGACTTTGGGCTCAGCCATAGTTACGAGAAAATATGGGGACACAACTAGGCACCGTGCCCCCCCCAGGGGCATCCCAGCTCCGACTGGCTTCCCTGCATGCCTCTGCCCACCGCTGGACCTTCTCCTCTTCTCTCCAGCTGCAGGCCCCAGACCTCCAGACTCCACACTGCCAAGGGACTGTGTTCAAATTGTCACTTTATTTTGCAATGCAAATTAATTCTCTTTCTCGTCATTCTTGCCCATCTAAATAGAAGAAGCAAACCTGTCATCACATTGAATCCCTAAAAGCCTTGAAATGGTTTTTTTTCCTCTATCCTAGGCCAGCTCAAGATCTTAGGCGGCCCTTTTCCCACCTGTCTTCAGAGTCCATCACTTGCTCAGACCAAGTGGAGGGAGCAACTTTTCCTCTTTCAGATGCACGAGCCTGTTTGAATGGACAGGAGGGACCGGGCATTTTCTCTTGCTGGCCCTGGGCTGTGGGCTGACTGTCTTGTGAGTCACTTTGTCTGGGGGAGTCTCGGCTTCTCTCTGGCCCCTGACAGGGCAGCCTCGCTCTTGCACCCGGCTGGAGTTTGCAGCTCAGAAGACAGGAGAGGGATTCCAAAGTCTGGGTACTTAACCTCCCCCACCCACAAAGGAAAAGTGACTTGGAGTTCATTCCCCACCCCCACCCCATCACAAACAAGTTTTCTTGTGTGGGGGAGTTAGTAAGGCAGGGGCAGAGAAGATAGTAGTGTGAATGCTTTAAAGAAACTTATAATAATTTTAATCAGCATTTTTCCTTCCATTTAAAATCACAAACTTAGCTACTTAATCAGATGTCATGCTTAAGACACATTTACCTCCTTGGGAGAAAAATGAACAATGGCAGTTCAATTTGGCTTTGGATGGGTTTTAAAAATAGTCGACTCTGTGAAGGCCATTAGGTAAATGGCCTAAGAGAGCTTCAGAAAGGACCACCTGCAGGGGGTCAGCAGACTCCTTGGTTGGGAAAATAGGGCAGGGCAGAGGCGAGAGGCCTCAGAGAGACCAGTGTGCTGCACGCTGATTCTAGAGTTTCAGGGTGCGGCTTGCTCCTGACTGGGGGGTGGCAACCAGAAGTGGGGAGGGGGTTGGGAGAGATTTCTATAGAGGCTACCTCTGAAAACTTCCCTTTTGCACTTGCTGAAGCTGGGAGGCCTGTGTGTGAGTGTGTGTGTGTGTGTGTGTGTGTGTGACAGTCCATGTGTTGGGATGACATCCGCCCACCCTCCCAATTCCCAAGAGAGGAGGCAAATGAAAAGGTCAGAAATGTGAGATGGCCTCAAAGTACAGGAAATCAATTACATTAATGGTGAAATAGAAGTCCTGGTTTTATTATTTTACAGCATGTAAAAAACGACAATGTTTTCATCAAGAGAAAAATATAAAAACAAACAGAATACCAGGTGGGTGCTTTCTCCGGAGGGAGCTGTGCTGTAGTTATCAGCACCCAGAGGAAAAAGGGAACTCTAGTGTGCCCTAGTCCTTACTGATGCGCTCCCGTCTGGGTGGGACGGAGGGCAGGCCCCCGCCCCCAGAGATGACAGAGGCCTGTACTCACTTGGTGAACAACTACTGTGTTTTTCAGACTCTGACCTCTCCTGTTACTTCTGCCAGCTTACTCCCTTGCTGCTTCCAGGACACACTCCTTTCTAGCCTAGCCAGGGGCTCATACCTGGGGTCCAGGGACCCCCAGGGTATGTGGGTAGAACCCAAGGCGTCTTTATACATGGGTGGGGAAAAATGATATGTTTCTTCTTGCAAATTCCAACTGAAATCCAGCATTTCCTTCCATCACAAGTGTAGGCAACTGGCCGCAGGGGCACGAAGCCCCTGTGACCTGCTCTCAAACCCGGAACCTGCAGGTACCCCCCCCCATCACGGGACCGACATTTCAGCTGTCTCAAAATACCATTGCCGCATATCTCCACTTCTAAATGGCGCTATGTTTTAGATCCACCCACTCATTACTTGACATAACATTAAAGAACAAACATTGCTATTTCAAAAATTGGTTTTAATAGTTTGATGACGCATTGCAATATAAGTGACTCCCTAATAACTCTTCCTAGTGCCCTTTAGCGTATGCATTTATAAACGTTCTGAGACAAGGTCCCCACTTTGCACACAGTTGCTGAAGGGGTCCCTAGAACCGAGGGGATCAGGAAGTCCCCCCACACCCCAACGCCACCTGGCCAGGGGCCTACTAGAGGGTTGTTCTGGCTCCTGAAAGGGCCTCCCTCCTGCAGCACCCCCACTTTGTCCCGCTAGGTGGCAGCACAGTGCGCACCCCCTTCTCCCGACTATCCTGGGCCCAGCCTGTTGTTCCAGTACCTCCTGGTCCCCCCCCCCGGCCCCCCGTGGTGGGCTCTGTTCCCCCAAACTCCACAGGGAGTAGGCTCCGGGGCGGGGGGGGGGGCATCATCCAGGAAGGGCCAGGCAGGCAAAGTGCTGACTCAGCCTGGTGCTTCTTTGAACCCTAATAGTGACGCTGTGCGTGAGGCCAGCTCATTTACTCCCCACAAAAATGAAACCCATCTTACAGAGAAGGAAACAGGGCCAGAGAAGTTAGATCAGGCACCCAGGCCCCCTCAGGCAGTAAACAGCACAGGATCGTCGGCTCGCGGCAGACCTTGGGTTCTTGCCACCATGGTTCCTCGCCTCCTGTCTTTGCCCTCTTCGCGGGGAGGCAGGTCCCCCGCACCTGCTGTCTGGGTGGAGTAGACCCCTATGGCTCTCAAAGACCCGAAGCACAGGGATGAAGGGCCTGCCTGGGAGTCCAAGTCCCAGCCACGCAGGGCCTGGATCTGCCCCACCACAAACTGCCCCTTCTCAGGGAGGCCTGACCAGCTAAGTGGGGTCTTCGTGCTGACCTCACAAGACTGGGGTGATTCCAGTGCTTGGCTAAGGGAGGCCGCTGCATGGGTCAGATCTGGCGTTAGTTAACTTTCCTTCCAATCCTGGGCCCGATTCCGAGCTTGCCACAGAAGAGCTGCGCCAGGTGATCCCCAAGGCCTGCAATTGTGCAGCGCCCTCGAGGGCACCGAGTGGACAGCCGGGCCTTTGCGGGCTTTTTCCCTGGTGGGCAGAGCGGTTCGCTGTAGGTCACTTCTTTCAGAGAGAGGCCCGCTTGGAGGGCCCTTCCTCCTCCAGCCACTGTCCTGCAAATACAGCCTCACCCGGAAGGCAAGGGGAAGTGTTGGGATGGGAATGGGCCGGGATATACCGGCTGTGGCGGGAGTCTGGAAGGCCGAGGACTCGGAACTCAGCGACTCCTCGGGAGCGGGGGACGGCCGGGCAGCGGCTGCTGCCTGACGCTCAACCCTGGGGGCTGTGGGAGCCTGGACGTTCAGGTCCGGGCTGGGTTGGGGCAGAAGGTGCTAAGCTCTGACCTGGGACGCCGGGGCTTCTTCCGCCAGGGCCCAAGGCGGGGGGCCGGGGAGGCGGGAAAAGAGGGACCCCTAGAAGCGGACCCTCCCGCTTCCCAGACGCTGGCGGCGCCTCTGGTGCAGCTCCGCCTGGAGGAAACTTTCTGCGCAGCCTCTCGCTCCGGGCGCCCCCCACCAGTGCTCCCTCGGGAACGCCCCCTCCCCAAATTAGCGCTTCAGGTCCACCCCGCGCACCCGTAACTGGGTCGGAACCTCGAACTGCTTCGCAGGCCATCCGGTTACCGTGGCAACACCATCCGGCGGCGCCCGGCGGTCCAATCCGAGCCCGCGGCCTCTCTCGAGCCTTTCCCAAGGTGGGGACTGGGACGAGGCCGGGGGTGGGGAAGGGGCGGCCGGGGACCATTCCTGATGTGTCGCCGGGGCCGGGCACAGCCCCGCGCGGTGAGGCAGGGCAGAGAGGGGCAGCCGGCGCCGGGCAGGGGGCTCGGGCTCCAGTTCGAGGGGCGGAGAAGGCGGGTGACGTGAGCCGGGCCGGGCGGGCGGGCGGAGTTGGGACCCGCTCGGGGAGGCGGGGGCGAGCGCGCGGAGAGGCAGACGCGCGGAGGGAGGCGGCCGAGCGGCGCGGGCGGCTCTGCGGCGGGCGCGGTGGGCGCGGGCGGCGGGGCCCCGGGATCCCCGCGCGCCTCCTCGGCGCGGCGCCGCCGCCGCGCGTCCCCACGCCCCGCGCTCCACGGCGCCCTCGCCCCGCGCGCCTCCCGCGCCCGCCTCCTGCCGGCCTCCGGCGCCGCGGCCGTCTGCAGAGCGAGCGCTCAGACGGAGCCCCCGGCCAACTTGAGCGGTGCCGGCCGGCGGCGCACCCCCGGCAGAGCCCCCTGACCTGGCGGCGCGCGGAGGCGACCCGCGTCCTTCCGCGTCGCCGCCGCCCGCACCCCCGGACCGCGCCGCCCCCTCGGCGCGGGGCTCGGACCGGAGGCGAGAGCCGCGCCACGAGACACGCACCGTGCGCGGCGGCGCCGCCCGACCTCCCTCCCCACCGCCCCGGAGGGCGAAGCCGCGTCTCCTCCGACTGTCACCGCACGGCCGCAGCGCCGGAGCGCGCCCCTCCCGGGCCGGCCGTGGGCGCTCCCGCCTCGCTGCCGCCTTCGCTGGCTCGCCCCCGGAGGGGCGACGAGCCCCGCGCCCCGGCCGGAGGATGTGCGCCCCCGCGGGCCGCCCCGCCTGAGCCATGCGCCCCAACGGCGGCGGCGCGCCGGCCGGCATGGAGCCCCGCGCGGCCGCGCTCTGACTCGCTCAGCGCCCCGCGGCCGGCGGGCGGCGGGCGGCGGCGGACCGAGAGCCAGAGACCGGCGCCGCGGGACGGAAGCGAGCGGGCGCGGGCGCCGCGCAGATGGCCGGGGCGAGCAAGGTCTGAGGCTCCGCTCCCCGAAACGTGACCATGTGGATTCAACAGCTTTTAGGACTCAGGTGAGCGACCCGGCCAGCGCGGGTGTGCGTGTGGGTGCGTGGGTGCGTGGGTGCCGGGCTGGGCTGAAGCGGCGCTCTCCTCAACGTTGCAAATAAAGGGACCCCTCCCCGCTCCCCGCTAGCTGCCAGAAGGGGCCCCGGGAGCTCGGAGCTCCGCGGCCCCGCAGGGAGCGGCCGGCTCTCCCGGGCTGCGCGCGTCTGGGTCGGGCCAGCGGCGCCCGCCCCAGCTCCCCGTGCAGCGGGGCTGGCCGGGCAAGCCCGCGGCTCCCGGCACCAGCAGCGCTGTGTCCTGGCCTGCCGCCTCGGCAAGCCTTCTCCCCGGGGCCCGGCGGGCCGTGGACCCGGGGCGGGGGCGGGGGCTGCCGGAGAAAGCGAGAGCTCCCCGGCTCCCGGCTCCCGGCTCCCGGCTCCCGGCTCCCGGCGAGAGCTTAGAAGGCGGAGTTGGAGGAAACCAAAATCAAACAGCCACTCCGCCCTCCCTTCCCCTTCCTCGGGGCCCCAGGGCTGAGCAGGGGCCTCCCGGGCTCTCAGCTGCCGATCCAGCTGTTGTTTGCCGGTGACCTCCGGGCCCGACGGGCGCACACAGCTGGCGGGCAGCTGGGGCGGGAGACGCTGGGGCTCTGGGGGAGCGCGGGCGGGCACCCCCCACCCACCCACTCACTCACGCAAACACCCGCGGGAGCGCCCCGGGGCTTGTCTGAGTCCGGACTCCAGGGCCCCTGGAACCAGGGGGTCGAGCCCGGAACTCGGCGCCAGGGGTACACAGGAAGACCCTTTCCGGCAAACTTTGCTCGCTTGCTGTGGAGCTCGGGCTTTCAACCCGTGCCTGGGGCGGCGTAAAGCTCAGTAGTGCATAGTTGTCTCCTTGGCGGGGCAGGCTGCCTCCAAACCGTCGCCCGCCTGCCAGGGGGCTTCGCGGAACTGGTGCGTTTTTGGGTCCCGGGTTGCAACCGAAAGCAAGGAGGACATAGGCGGAGGCGGAGAAAGCGGTGCGGTTCTCGAGTTTGTCCACTGGGATGCACTGCGCTCCCGTGCTGGGGAGAAAAGGGCCGCTAGGTGCTGGAGCGGCTGCCTGAGCCGCCCCCATCGCCGCCCCATCAAAGCTGGGGGGAGTGAGCCGAAAGGAGACTCAAGTGCGCGTCCTGATTTTGAGAAATCAGAAGAGGACAGAGCGCGCCACGCGTTCTCTAGCTACCTTTGATTTATGAGACAATCCCCCATCCCCGGGGTAAAGACTGTTTAAAATATCTAGTGAAAATTGTCAAATGTTATTATCCTCCTTTTTCTGGAAAGCGGCATTCTTTCTCCTGGTGGCTGGGTCTTATTTGCCAAGTGTGGGCTTTAAAAGGTTAATGGTGAAGCGGATCCTGTTGGGTATTGGCGTGGCCTGAATCGATACAGTGTGCTTGGACTAGATAAGGTTTAAGCTCCCTGTTCTGGGACGCAGACAAAATGGAGCGAGGGCAGCCTTGCCTGGTGACCCCTCCAGGTGCCCTGCCATGGCGCCTGTCAAGGCTCAGCCAGCCCCGGAGGCCCTCTGGAAAGATCAGGAGGTCCCAGCCCTGGTTCTGGGTGCACCTTTGGCTCCCAGATGCTTCCTGAGCTACTGTCTGGCTGCTTGGTTCCTGACTGACTGCTGGCAAGTTACCGGTTTTTCTTTTTTTTATTACTAAGTTGCTAGATTGAAAGATTAGTACATTTTGATAAGGGGAAGAGAAGAGTAAACGCTATGGAAAGAAACCTCTCTGTTGGTTCAAAATTCACTAAAACGGTTCCTCTAAAGCATCCCCAAGTGAGATCTCCTTGGGATTTTGCTGTAGGAAATAGTTCTGTTGGTGATTTTGAAGTCTGACCTTTTGCTTTTTTTTTTTTTTCCTTAAGTGTTAGCACAAGAGATTTTCTGTGAGTGTGCCTCTAAGGACGAGCTGTCACCTATCTAGGAGGCTGACAGGAGAGAGATCTGTCATATCTGTGAGGGCCATCCCCTGGCCAGCACAGGTGTCTTGCTGGGAGGGTCTGTGTTGTTTTCCCATCACGCCAGGCAAGGGTAACTGTAACTAAGCCGGGACTGCTTGCTCCAGACCTGGAAACGCACTTCTTCCTTGAAGAAAGCCTGTCAGCTTTGCTTACAAGCCACTCGGTGGCTCCCCAGGTGAGCCCTGCACATCCTGCTGCCCGACTTCCAACCTGGTTTATCAGACAGACACCGAACCTAGAGCCCGGGTCTGTGGAGGGCAGCTCTGAGCATCACCGGAGTGAGAAGCCCTCCGCTCAGGCTCCTGAGGCAAAATCTGGGCTTGGTTTTTTGCTTCTGCATTTGACTGGAACCGTGCATGGAGCCCTTTTCTTCTCATGAGGCAGAGACAGACTGAGTCTTATTGAGCTGTTTTCATGCCTTTTTGGTGGTAGTTGTATCAAAGCTCCAACCACGGATAAAGGTATCTCTCGAAGGCAGCCCAGTAGCTTGACCAGCTGGTTTGGAGCTCAGACATAAATGAGCCCCGAGCCCAGCTTGGAGGGGTGCTTACTCAGCACGCAGCAGAGAGTGTGGCTGCCTCGTTGTTGTAAGTGGCCTTGGAGGCCGCAGCTTTGTCAGGGGCTGGGAGCGTGCAAGGCATTTGCTAGGCGTGCTCAGGCGTGCCATGGCTGGCCAACGCCACGGCTTCTTCCCAGGCCGTGCTCCTGGGGTTCGCTCTGTCTGTTCTCCCACCCACCAGGGCCCTGGCTGTGTGTGTCTGCTCGGGGGTAGGTGTGTGACAAAGTGCTGGGACTCTCTTTCTTCGCGGGTGCTTCGCAGTCCCCCAAGCTCGGGCCATGCACGTGGTACCATGTTTGGGCCTTACCACATGGACCCAGGGGGTGGGCTGTCACCATCCCTGCCTCTAGAGTCCAGCAGCTGGGGCTGTGTGGAGGCTTTAAGAGGACGGACGGAGTCAGACGCTCTGTCCACAGACATCGCCCTCCTGGTGAAGCCTGGCTCGTGCCCATTTCCGACGGCTGCTACCAAATTGATTGCAGCCCGAATCCATCGAGGGTTAGCGACTGGGATGCTCATCAGGGACAGTGATGCTGGAGTAAATGCCGTTCTGAGAGGCAGCTCAAATCTTTCCACCACTGGGACGCGACCCCCTCCCCTCAGGCCACGCCCACCCAGGGAATCCACTGTCCAAGCGGAGGAGGGGCTGGTGGGCCCCTCCTAGTCGGTCCCTTCCGTTGATTTATTGTGATCACCTGCTTCCTTCTCGTCTGTGCATCCAAGAGGGTGGTAAGTAGGGAGCAGGGCAAGCCAGCTCGCAAGCGGAGACAGCTCCACACCTCCCTGAGATGTCTGTCTCCGGAGGGGGACAGCCTGCTTCCCCACTGCACCCTGCATCCTCTTAGCTGGGGCCGTGGTGGCAGCCCAGCCCAGCCTCGTCATCCCCCAGCCCACTGGCCTGGGCGCCATCAAGATGTCTGGCACAAGTGGGTCCGGCGTGCTTCCTGACGCATTTATCTCCCCGGGCTTCATGTGGGAAAACTCCACTGCCCAGCCATGTGGATAAAAGCTGCCCCTTAGGTCATGATGAAGTGGGTAAACAGCAAACCCCAACCCACCCATGACTGCTGGGCCTTCCAGAGCCCAGGGTCTCCTCTCTGGGGTTACGTAAGAGTCATCTGCTTTCCATACGCGTGGTTGCCAAGTTTTCTTCAAAGGGCTACAAGTCAGTAGAGACCAAATTGATGAAAAGATTAGCTTGGAAAGCCAAATATATCCTTGATCTAGATTTTCATGTTTGAAGTCTGGCTCGAGAGGGTTTCTCCTGCCCGATGCCAGTCAGACATGAGGGGGAGGCAGGAGCCGGGGCTTGCTGGAGCTGGAGCAGACAAGCCGTGGGGCCCACTGACTCTCTTTCTCTAAGACCCCCTTCCAGGAATTCAAAGGAGTCGGTGAGTCATAAGGCCGCCGAGTGGGGAGTGGCACTTACGTAACTCAGATTAACTCTCAGTTAATAGAAAGTCAGAGGCTGCAGCGTGCCCATGTCAGAGCTTCGGGAGCCCTGGTGTGTGTGGGGGGGGGCCTGGCTCCCCGAGTTCCTTATCCACATCAGGGTTGCAGCAGAGTTGGTTGCCTGGGGGAGGCCTGGCTTCTCCAGCCCCCTCCCCTGGGGCAGGGCCCTGTACTCCAGCAATCAATGAGAAACAGTGGGATATTTCTTCAATGCCAGGTCCCCAGTGCCCCTTCCAGAAGAGGGTGCAGGATTCATTCCCTGCTGCTGCTGGGGGTGAGGGCAGCTGCCTCATTGTCTCCCAGCAGCCTCTGAACAGGCCGAGTTAATAATTGGGACGCCTGGCAGGTGCGGAGAAGTGGCTGGGTGAGCTGTACAAGGGCCCCGGGGACAGTGAGAAGCCAGAAACCCAACATTCCTCGGTGGGGGTCTTCACTGTTATGAGGATCTCTGACATGGCTGAAAGAGAGCCCAGAGCAGGGGTGGCAGATTGGGAGTCGCGTGCTGGCAGAGGCCAGGGTCCTGCAGCTGGACCAAGGGGACCTGGTGATGGCGGGGGAGGGGCTGGGGCTCGTATTTGCTTTTCCATCCCCTGCATGCGCTCTACAGAAGGGTGTCACTTTATTTCCTCATCCCCTCCGCTCCCCCCAAGAAAAGGTTGGTGGCAGCCATGCTGGGCCCATCTGTGCGTCAGCCTTCCCAGCCTGCCCTTCACTGTGCTCGTTCTGTCCACTCACTGGGACGCCTGCCATTTGTTGCACTTTCCCTTGTGTGGCCAGCCAGGGAGGGCTGAAATGGCAGGGCCCACTGCCGCTCTGCCCTCTCCCACCGTTTGCAACTGCCCACGTGGGCAGTTGCCTGGGCCGTGTTGCCTGCCCTCCCTGTGCATGACCTCAGGGGCTTCTGGAACGGGGCCGCATCAAGACCTTGTAGCTGGCAGTGGAGACCCAGGGGGTGTGTCCACCAGAAACCGGTGTTTAGGCGTCCTGTTTGACCCCGAAGAGGAGCCCTGGTCTCTGGACTGTGGGCTCATGAGGGCAGGGACTGAGTCTCATTCTTCATCAGCTCTTGAGAAGAGTGTGTGGCACAGTCAATGCTCAGGAGATACGTGTGTGCACGAGTAGATGTGTCTGCCTGGCCAGTGCCCTGGCTTCATCAAGTCTTGCCCTGTGGTTACTCGTCCTTAACTCCACACTGAGGCTTAGGAAAGGAATTCCCCACTGGGGCCCACCCTATGTTTAGGCCCTGTCCTGCTCCAAATAGATATACCACTTCTTCCACCTGACTGCTGGTGCTCACGGTTCCACCATTAGAGATTCTTTCCTTTGCTGTGAGATTTAGTCCCAACTGGAATGCAGACGTGTTTAGGAAAAACAATCCTGTTGAGCTCTTTCAGTCATTCTCAGTTCAATAGGAGTGAAAGTATCTGAGTTTTAAGTGTCTCGGAGGAAGAATGGGTATGGATGGGAAGAGAACGTGAAGCCAGGGGCACAGGTGTGGTCATGGGATTGAGGGGAAAAGGTACCATCAAGGGAGGACAAGGAGATGTGGGGTGAGGGTGGCTTGGGGCCAAATGCAAACTTTTGGCCTTACCGTTGGACTGAGTTCTCCCTTCCCTTTGGCTTTCCCGGTGACTGGGACAGTTCATGCACCTACCCGGGACTCGGAAAAGGTTAACTCGAGACAGAGCCAGTTCATTTGCAAGAGAAAGTTCTGGTCAATATGCGAGTGCTGAGGACAGGCAGTGAGACGTCCACACCTCTGACACCTTTGCTCCTGTCCCAGATGTGAGCCACAGAATTTGCATGGTAGTCAGATAAAACATGTCTGCTTTTTATACACATTGAGGTGTAACTGACATACAACATTGTATTAGTTTCAGGCATATAGCGTAACGATTTGCGAGAGGATCGCCTCGGTAGCATGTATTTAGCATCCATCCCTTCACGCAGTTACAGAATTTGTGTGTGTGTGTGATAAGAACTTTTAATATCTGCTCTCTTAGCAGCTTTCAAGTATGCAAAATAGGCAGCAGGCTGGGGGTTGCTGGCATGGGAGGGTGGGGGTTTGGCAAAAGGGGTGAAGGAGGTCAAAAGGTAGACTTGCAGTTATAAAACAAGTAAGTCATGGGGTTATCAGGTACAGCGTGGCGATTCTAGTTAATCACACATGTCCACTTTAAATGTCTACGTCACGTAGAGAGGATGCTCTGATCTCTGATTTCATTCATTTCATCCACACCTTTAACTCACTGCTCAATTCTTGCATGCCTGGGGATGGCTGACCCTGAGCAGATGCCATGCAGACCCAGAAATGAGTGGGTTTCTGCCCTTGAAGACCCTGCCCTCCAGTAATGGAGGGGGGTTATGTGTGGGGATAAAAATACTGTTATCAAGAGTGGAGACCAGCAGTGTCCAATCGAAGTATAACATGGGCCACATTTGGGGTGCTCAGTAGCCTCATGGGGCTGCTGATTGTCATATTGGACACTTTCCTGGGGAAGCACAGAAGTGAGAAAAGTAAATGTTTCAGAGTCTGCCACCCCTCCTCCCAACCAATGTCAAGCTTGGCACCGTTGCTGGTTAGTATGAGCTCCGAGAAGGACCAGGCTGGCCAGCGCTCCTCCTCAGTCAACAGTGGACATGTGACATTTGCCGAGTGCCAGACCTGTGCCTGGTCATGCCGGTTCCAGAGGTGGAACATCGAGCCAGGATGGGGGCAGCAGCTGCCTCCTTCAGGGGCCAGTTGTCTCAAGGCAGGAGATGGCTGGCCTGCAAGCAGGTTGTTCACACCTTCCAGAGCGGTTCCCACGCTGGGTTGTAATGAAGCACCTTGGGGGACTTGAGGGGGGAGGGACAGAACCTGTTCACTTAGAGCAGAGGTGTCCGAGGCCGGGGGGACAGTCAGTGGAGGGGGAAGACCGGCACATGGAAGAACAAGACAGAAGCCAGGTCACCTTCCAGAAGGGGAGAGCTGACCTCCTAGAGGGACGGTTCCGGGGTCCTGCCCCAGTGTGCCCCGGAGCCAGCACCCTGGGACAGACCTCTGTCTGGGGCTCCTCTGGCAGCAGACATGCACCACATCTGACCTGAGGGCAGGGCCTTCTTCCTCTCCCCTGCACTCAGCACTTATCAGCAACGCGACGCTGAGTGTCTGTGCTACCCTGGGCCTCGTGGGAGGAGGAGAGATGGTAATTGCTAAGGTCTGATTCCAATGGAAACATTTAGGAATATTGTTCCAGGCATAGGTGTGTGTGCCTGTGTGTACGAGTGTGTACGTGTGTGTGGTGGACACTTTGGGGACCAGTGGTATCCAAGCACCTATATTAGGAGCTCCAGCTCCAGGTGAAGAGACCAGTTTTTAAAACAAAACTCCTCCTGCAGAAGGAGTGTTCACACAATTGAGAGTCTAACTAAGAAAGGATGGAGCACACCACATCTGAACTTGGCTGCTGACAAACAAACAAAAAACAAAAAAAAACTTAACAAAATATCAGCACACAAAATTCAACAATATATACAAGGAAGCATATACCATGGCCAAGTGGGGTTTACTCCATGGATGCAGGGATGGTTCAACATTTGAAAATCAATCACGGCAATCTATCAAATGAAAGACTAAAGAAGAAATATCATAGGATCCTCTGCATTTGATAAATTCAACACCTATCCACGAGAAGGACTGCCAGGAAAGCAGGGACAGAGGGGCATTTCCTCAGCTTCACAGAGAATAGGACGAAAGCCTATGACTACGTTCACGCTGAAGCTGCTGAGAACTAGAAACTTCTCCCCCCGAGATCAGGAACAAGCCAAGGATGACACAGGAAGAAAAAAACGATAAAAGACATCCAGAAAGGAAGAAATAGAACTCTCCCTGTTTGCAGATGATGTGATTGTCTACCTGGAAAATCTCATGTGATCTATTAAAAAACAAAAACAAAAACAAAAAACCTTCTAGAACTAATGAGTGAGTTCAGGGAGGTTGGAGGATACAAGATAAATGTATAAAAATGAATTCTATCTCCATCTGTTAGTAATGAACACATGGACACTGAAATTTAAAAAATGCAGTGCCATTTACGATCTGAATGAAAGTGAAATATTTCAGTGTAAACCTAACAAATTGTGTTATGCTGATGACTCGCATGCTTGGAGGTACGTGGTGCTGGTGGAGGAGATGAAAGAAGGTCTACATGATGGAAAGCCATACCATATTCGTGGATGGGAAGACTCAAGGAAGGAGATCACTTCTCAAACTGATACACAAGTTTAACACAATTCTAGTCAACATCCCAGCAAAATATTTGCATGCATAGGTGAGGTTATTCTAAAATGCCTATGTGAAGGTAAAGGGACTAGAAATACTAAAACAGTTTTGATAAAATAATAGAAGAATAATAAAACGAGAGGAATCAGTCTGATGATCAAACATTATGTAGCTGTCATATTGAGACTGTGTCACATTGATGGAAGGGTAGACAGATCAACAAAACAGAGCAGAGAATCCGTATACAGACTCCCACAAATATGCCCAGCTGATTTTGGATAAAGGTGCTAATCCAGTGGAGGAAGGATAGCCTTTTCAACAAATTGTACTGGAACAATAAGACATTCATAGCCAAGAGCAAACAAACAAGAACCTCAATGTTAAAGCTCATACCTAATACAAAATTAGCTCGAAATTGGTCACGTAATTAAATGTAAAATGTAAAACTAGAAAGATTTTAGAAAAGAAAAAAAAAAAAAAACTAAGTAGAAGGTATTCAAGTTGTGCGGCCAGGCAGGGAGCTCTTTGACTTGCCACCAAAGGTACGATCCATAAAAGGAAGAAACTGATAAATTGGACCTCATCAAGAATTTATAATTTTTTTCTGTGAAAGACTCATCCAAGAGGGTAAAAAGACACTACAGAGTGGGAGAGAATATTTGCAAACCACATACCTGATGAAGGCTAGTATCCAAAAAACAAACACCTCTCAAAACACAACCCAACTAGAGGTAGGTGAAAACCATGAAGGACATTTCACCAAAGAGGGTAGTCAGGTAGTCAGAAAACACATGGAAGGATGTTCAGCATCATTACTCATTAGAGAAATGCAGATTAAAACCACAACCATCACCACTCATCTATGAGAGCGGCAACAAAAATAAACAATGCTGACAACACTAAGTGCTGGCAAGGACGTGGAGAACTGGGTCCCTCACACGCTGCTGTTGGGAAGGTAAAATGGGACCATGTAGTGGAGCTTCACGCTCCTGGGCATTTCTGCCAGAGAAATGCAGACATGTTCACCCAACATGTGCACACATGTGCACACATGTTTTATAGCAGCTTTATTTGTCATAGTCTCAAGTCGGAAAGAGCCCAGGTGCCCTTCAGTGGGTGAATGGCATAGCAAACCCTGGTACCTTCACACCATGGAATGAATGGTGCCCAGCAATAGCAATGAAAGGACCATTGCGACACCCAACAACCTGTACGAGTATCCGGAGAACAATGCTAAGCAAAAAAGACAGTCTGGAAGTGTGCTTATGACCGCTCCATAGCATGCTTCAAATGGTAAAATTACAGAAACGAACAGGCTGGTGAGCGATAGCGTGGGGAGCGCAAGCGGAGATGGTGCGGGGATGTCATGGCAGCACAAGGGCTCTTGGCGATGCTGGGGATGCTTTCTACCTTGATCGCATCGATGCCAGTATCCTGCTTATATCATTGTACCCTAATTTTGTAAGATGTTACTGCTGGGGAACCAGGTGCAGGATCTTTCTGTGTTACATATTACAGGGCTTGTGAATCTACAATTAACAAAATAAAAATTTAATTAAAAAATGGATATTCTCTAGTTATCTGCCAAAGATTAGCATCTGATGGTTTGGGGTGTGTGTGTAGTTCTTAGGCACCGTGTATTGGGATTTAATGACAGTCGGGCACCGCGGAAGTGGGGAAAGGGGTAAAAACATGACTTTATGGAATTTGCTGTGCTGTGGTTCTGCCACATTTTTTAGAATGCATATGAACGTACGGTGTTGCTAATGTTACCAGATCCATCATCAGTGACAGTAATAAATGACCTGGTGCATAATTATTGGATAAGAAGAGCTGTCCAGATCCTTATATAAATCAGGTCAGCTCTGAAAATAGAGCAGCCTTTTTGGGGACAGTCCCACTTTCCTACCCTGGCACATAGGGTGGCTTCAAGACCGTGCTTGAGGATTTTAAGTCAAATGCAGAAACAGTTGGCTTCTTGTTTCTAGATCAGTAAGACATGAGCCTCAAGTTCGTGAAGGCAGGGCATTGGCTTGTGGCTTTGCTGTTTTCATTTCCTTTTGGTCTTTATGATAAAAAGAACTGCATGTGTGTGTGTGTGTGTGTGTGTGTGTGTGTGTGTGTGTGTGTGCGCGCGCGTGCATGAACATGCACGCTCTATAAATGCTTGTTGAATGGAGTTGGTTACTGCAGTGGGAAGCTCTACGTGGATTTGGCTGTGAGCTTCTAGACCCGCTAATTCTGTCTTCCCGTCCTTTCAGGTCCGGCTGGGAGGTGCTGGGCCACGGTAGTTCCTGACCCTCTTGTAACCCAGGCTTTGTGCTAGGTGACCCAGCCAGTGTGCATCCTCTCAGTCCATCCTCATGATCCTCATAATGACCCTGTGGAGTGGCTATTATTGCTCTGATTTTGCAAAGGAGGAAACTGGAGCTCAGAGAGGTTAAGTGATCTGCCCAATGTCACACAGCTAGTCGTGGGAGAGCTGAGATGTGGACCCAGGTTTCATGGACTCCCGGGTCCATTCGTGCTCTTCCCACTGCTCTTTATGGCTCCCATGTTTTATATAAAATCTCCTTCTCACTCCTTTGGTTAAGTTACACATTGCCCTTTTGGGAAAAACAAACAAACAAACAAACAAACAACAACAAACAACAAAACTAGAAGGACCCGTCTGCTGTGACGTCAGACCAGCACTTTGAGGATCTAGTCCTTGAGTCCAGCTGATGCTGGAATCACAGGTCCTTCTGGCAAACCAGAGTTTTAGGTGGAAGCTCTATAGTCTCAAGCAGAGATTATTTTGTAGCAAAGAATTGATGAAATGTCATGAAGGGATGAAAACATGTCTGTGACACAGATACTGTTATTCAGTCTACTTAATAATTAAAAATAAATGTGTCACCAAATCCACGGAGGCTCCTCTTGGGAGCGCTTGTGGGATTACACCGTGGAAGTTAATGAATGAGCACATTGACGAGGCTGGGTTCACGTGACCCAAGTCTGGGTGGAAGGCTTGTCGACCGTGGGCACGCCCGTGTGTGTGTGTGTGTGCGTGTGCTTACTTACGGGAGGATAATTTATAGTCCATGACATTCACCCATTTTAAGTGTAGGATCCAGTGATTTTCAGTAAACGTGCTGTGTGTGCAAACATTTTCATCGCCCCCACTAAGATCCCTGATGCTGTTTACAGTTGACCCCTATTTCTACCCTCAGACTCACGCAACCACTGATGTACCCTCGTCTCCATGGTTTTGCCATTCTGGGCACTCCCTGGAGGCGGGACCATATACTGTGCCATCGGTTTGGGTGGCTTTCTTCAGTTGGCCTCACGTCCTTGAGGCCTCTCTAGGTCTCTGCGTTATTTCTGGGGGGCACTGCATTTTTGGACGTACCACAGTCGGTCTGTGGTTCACTGGTTGGTGGACACTTGGCTTTCTTTCAACTTCGCCGTTCCTACAGGTAGTGCAGCTGCTTCCCCATGGCCTCTGTAGCCACAGACGGTCAGAGAAGCCCCTTGTGTTATGAAGCTCGTGGGGATGCATGGGGCAGGCGTCCATGATTCCACCTCTGGTTTTGGATTGGCTCCTTCTCTTCGCTTTAAAGGAAAAGCTGACGACACACAAGCCGTTGTTTATTGGTTCATTTTTCATTTGATAAACACTGACTGAGTGTCAGCGATGTCTCGCCATGGTGCTGCGTCGTGGTGAGATACAGAGGAGTACAAAGCTTTCCGTTCTGCCCTGGTGCAAAGATACTGCGACAGGGGACAGTGGACTCATTAGAAGGGCTCCGGCTGACCTGGGCATGGTCCCCAGGCAGGAGGAGGGCAGCGCATGGCTGGGGACTGGAGCAGAGGGGGCTGGCAGGTGGTCCTGCAGACACTCCCCCGGCCCCCGAGCCTTCTCCTGCTGCTGGGTGGCGTGGCCCGTGGAGCCTCAGGGGGGCCGCTGTGCGTATCTCTGACCGGGGGCTTCCTTCCAGGGGACAATGGGACAGTGGTGCCAGGTTAGGGAACTCCACACTCACAGAGCGCCTTATAGCCAAGGGCTTTAGAATGTCTTTTTAGACGAAAGAGACAGCGCCGAGTCCATGAGCACAAGGCAGTGCTCACAGGCAGCTTCCCCGGGGGAGGGGGTAAACCGAATGGAAGATACCGTGTGCAGGTTCCAAGGTGGGGTTAGTTCCGGGGGGAGCCCAGAGCTTTGAAGAAACTGATTTGCTAAAAGGAAAAAAATGAAGCAATTTATTTACCATTATGTGGGGAGACAACACATTTGCCAGTCATCCCCGAGCCTGTGTTTCGGGCTGGGGGCAGGAGGAGGGTGGGCTCCTGGGAGCCCTCCTGGGCTGGTCCTGAGCGCATGGACAAGAATCATGGCCCAGCCGGCCCTACAGGGTCTTTGCTCCCAGGTGCCAACTTAGCAGCTGGGGTCGAGAGCAGGGGCTTCCCAGACCTGGGGCTGGTGAGCAGACCTCCCCTCCGGGGACCAGTGCTGATGGGGCGTTGCTTCCTCAAGCTCCGTTGGAGGAGGGTTCTGAGTTCTCCCGAGACTTAGAGAGACAAAGTGTCCTAGACCATTTGTCCTATCTGCGCTGGGCATGAGATGGCCGTGTCAGAGAACTCGCCTCCTTCCCCAGGGGGACGGATGACAGGACTTGAGAGTGGTCATGGGCTGAACACCTTCACCGAGGCACGTGGACATTAGTGAGCACTTGTGGTCACAGCATTCCCCAGCACGGCCCTAACACGGATGTGTCTTAACTCATCCCTACGACACTGCTGTGATGTAGGCATTTAATGATGTCCTCATCCCCGAGGAGGCTCAGAGAGGTTGAGTGATTTGTCGGAGTCACACAGCAAGGAAATGGCAGAGCTGGGACTCACACCCAAGCAGTGGGGCTCCGGTGTCTGTGCATTACACCCTGCTCTTCCTGGGCTAGAAGACCATGCATGGGTGTTGGGTGTATGTAAGGAGCGGGATGTCCACCAGGCCCAGGCAGGCAGCAAGGCGGGGGATAGGAGCCCAGCATGGGGGGCCAGGGTCCTACCGACCTGGCTCAGTGTGGAACACACATGGGTCCCAGAATACAGAGCTGAAAATGACATGTCCTGACCTTCAGGTGTCCTGCTAGGAAAGATGATGGTTGTGGAGTGCCCAGGCACCAACAGAGGTCCGTCCATGGGGTTGGGGGGCCAGGGCCCCAAAGTCGGGCCTGCCTGGCGACCGGCTGGGTAGCCACAGAGGAAGGAGTGCAGCCCATCGGGTCTGCCCCACAGTTGGCCCTGGGAGATAAGGGGCAGTTTTGGGGAGGGAGCAGCTCAGGTCCACGCCTGCTTCTCTATTCCTAGAAAACCTCTGGTGACACCCACTTAGCTCGCTGTGCTTGTGCTCGGGCATCTAAATCACGTAGCTCACCTTTCACGAGAGCCCTGTCCCTGCCCTCCTGGACCTGTGATCAGAAATAAACCTTCCGCTCTGGATTCCATCTCCCAAATTGTTGCAAAAAGCCGTATTAGGCAAAGGTGAAGCAATTGCCCAGGGACAGCTGATAGGCTTCATTGACGCACAGCTACTATTTTTTAAAACGGACTTTTCTAAGACAGTCGGTTGCCAGGCAGGGGCATTCTGTCTCGCATATTGCAGTGAACCTCCCGAAACCCCAAGGCCAGTCTTGTGACAAAGGCCTCAGCCTCCAGACCCGCTGAAAACCATGTTCCGGCACTTGGCAAGGAGCACATAATAATGAGGAGGAAAAGAGCCCACCTAGGAGTCTGCTTTCCCTCACTGCCCCCCATCCCCTCTGTTTTGCACAGAAAAAAATGCAGGACTGTACCCAGATGCTGAAAAAAGCTGTACTTCCTGCCGAGGGACATGGTGGCTTTCAGAATGCAAGGATTCTTTAGGGAGCCAATTATGCAAGACAAGAGTAAGCATGTTTATTTTTATGACACCGCATTTCAAAATCCCAGAAAATGTTGATGGAATGGCCCCATTAAGCACCCGGGTCCCCCCCGATGCTGTGGCATTACACCCTGCAGGTTTGCAGGGGGGCATTTGCAAGCTCGCGGTTAAAGCTCCACGCTGGGCTAATTTACTGCCCGTTACTACCCCAGAGGTCTCTTTTAGCTCCCACAGACCCAGGTTCCTTCTTCCCTCAGCATTTTCCAGGCTAATTTGATTCTCTTCACAGAAGCCTGATGCTCAGAAACCCAGAGCCCCAGGCTTACTCCGATGGCATCTGCCCCTCAGGTTCTCCTGTCCAGGGCAGCAGGGGAGGTCAGGGCTATGGCCAGAGGGTCCTCAGGATTGCAGCAGAGGCTGGCTCTGGGCCTGGTAGGGCTGAGGGAAGAGTCCCTTCTGATACCTCTGCTCAGCAGACAAAGATGGCGCACCCACTGCATGCAGGTGCTGTGCTGGGCCCATGCGGAGACAGGAGAACCCTATCCTGGCCCTGCAGGAACTTTTTTTTTCTTTAAATTTTTTTATTGTTATGTTAATCATCATACATTACATCACTAGTTTTGGATGTAGTGTTCCATGATTCATTGTTTGTGCATAACACCCAGTGCTCCACGCAGAACGTGCCCTCTTTAATACCCGTCACCAGGCTAACCCATCCCCCTACCCCCCTCCCCTCTAGAACCCTCAGTTTGTTTCTCAGAGTCCATCGTCTCTCATGGTTCGTCTCCCCCTCCGACTTACTCCCCTTCATTCTTCCCCTCCTGCTATCTTCTTCTTCTTTTTCTTTTTTCTTAACATATATTGCATTATTTGTTTCAGAAGTACAGATCCGTGATTCATCAGTCTTACACAATTCACAGCGCTCACCGTAGCACATACCCTCCCCAATGTCTGTCACCCAGCCACCCCATCCCTCCCGCCCCCCACCACTCCAGCAACCCTCAGTTTGTTTCCTGAGATTAAGAATTCCTCATATCAGTGAGGTCATGTGATACATGTCTTTCTCTGATTGACTTATTTCACTCAGCCTAACACCCTCCAGTTCCATCCACGTCGTTGCAAATGGCAAGATCTCATTCCTTTTGATGGCCCTGCAGGAACTTTTAAGGGGAGTGGGGGCAGAGGTGCAAATGAAATTTCAGGAGCCAAGAGGAAGAAGCATGTAGCTCTACCTGAAGCAAGTGGGAGGGCTTCCTGGAGGAGGTGACACTCGACCCCCATTAGGAAGGACGAGTGGAAGGAGGCTAGGTGGGCCCAAGAAGGAAGATGCATCCAGGCAGAGGCAGCAGGGTGGCTTCTGTTTATCAAGTGCTTCTAGTGCTTGTGCTTCACAGGGGCGTGGAGGCACCCAGCAGCTAAGTGACTTGCTGAAGACTTCCCGCCTCCTGGCTCGGGGGAGCCCAGGTGTGAGGTGTGGGCACAGCAGGTGCATTTGGATCAGTCTGCAGGTTTTGCACAGCTGAGGAGGGAGGCGCACGTGGAGTGTCAGAGGGAGGAGCCTGGACAGGCCAGGAGGGCTAGAGTGTGGGGACCTTAAATGCTCAGCCCAGGACTCGGGCTTCCGTCCGCAGGCTGGGAGCCTCAGGAGGTCCTGGGGGGTTGCCGCTCCAATGCTCCGGTGTGTTCGGGGGGCAAGGGGAAAGACAGACCCTGGGGAGTGAGGTGAGGAGGAGAGTGACCACTGAGAGGCGGGAGAGTGAGCCGCCTGCCGGAGCGCCCCCATCAGCAGAACCTGCTGCCCTAGCTGGTCAGTGGGGTCCTGGGCCAGCCGTGTGAAGGCCCCAGGAGACCCCAGGTGGTGAGGGGCTCAGGCCAGGAGGACAGCCTGGCCACATCCCTGTCGGAGATGTGGCTGCCCGGCAATCTTCCAGCCGGTTCTCACTCCAGATTACTCTTCGGAGAAGTGCTGACTTGAGACCCCACGGGGACAGTGCACAACCCCTCCACCCACCTCTCCTCTCTTTCGGTCCCCTTTTCTGTGTTTTTTTTGCCACCCTTAGAGACCCCTCCCAGCCCTCTGCTGGGAGAAACCCAGCCCCCACTCAGGCTATGCTCAGCTCATCCTGCCCACCCTTGAAAGGCACGTTTACGTTTCGAGAAAGGACCCCAAGATGCAAGGGGATCAAGCAACGCCATCAAGTCAGTGTGGAAGTTTCGAGTAGTAGAAGTTTCAACTTTGGGGGGGGCTTTGTTTCCTGTCCAAATAATATGATCAGGGCGGCAGCTTCCTCTGTCACCTGTGGGTCCAAATGTGTACGGTCGTGAAGCTAAAGTAGCTTAGGAAGAGAGCTGTGTGTGCACGTGTGTGTGCACGTGTGTGCACGTGTGCGTGTACGTGTGTGTGTGTGTATGGAGTCTGTGGGAGGGTATGTACATGCAGGTGTGTGTGTGTGTCAGTGACTGGGTCTCTGTGTTGTAGGGTGTGTGTGTGCGTCTCTGTAAATGGAAGTGTGTATGTGTCAGTTTCTGTGTCTGGATGTCTGGGTGTTGCTGTTGTATGGGGGTGTGTGTATGTGGAGTGTGTGCAGGTGTGTGTGTCCGTGTCTGTTGTGAAGTGGACCGGGGCATCAGTGGACTTGAAAATCACCAATTAATAAATCTATACCCTGTTCACCCATCAGCTGCCAAGTAGTTCAGACCCTCAATTAACAAAATCTCTTGAAAGCCCTCCCACGTCAGGAAATGTCATTAGCCTTATTTCACAGGTGGGTAAACTGAGGCATTGCAGGGTTCAGCAGTGTTTCTAAGGCCATGAATGGTCAGCAGAGGGGCACCCAAGGACTTCCAGAGGAGTCTGACCAGACCCCCAGGTGGCCTTCTGTCCTGCCACAGTCCTGGGCGGGGATGCCTGGGGAGCACGGGCATATCCTTCCCGTGTTCTGCATGTGGTGTGTGTCCTGGCACCAGGCGCCTCTGCCTGGGAGATGGCCTGTGTCCAGGGCTGATGTCTCTGGAACACAGCCTTCACTGGTGGGTCTTCTGGCTGGGCTCTGCCTGCACTTTATTATCCCTCACTTATTTTTCAGGGACAATAATCTCCCCCAGTCTCTCTCATCCCATCAATCTGAGACTCTGCCTTGTGTAGGAATTCCAGAGTCCTACTGAGTCCCAGCAGGTAGAGTTCATGTCAGTGGCCATGGGGCATATTTAGGTTTCACGGGGACTCAGATTGATGGGAGGGGAGCCAATAGGAGGGACTCAGACTCAGCCAGCAGGAGGGACTCAGACTCAGCCAGCAGGAGGAGCTCAGACTCTGTCAGTAGGAGGGACCCAGATTTAGCCAACAGGAGGGACGCAGACTCAGCCAAGAGGAGGGACTCAGATCAGCCAGCAGGTGGGACCCAGACTCAGCCAGCAGGAGGGACTCAGACTCAGCCAGCAAGTGGGACCCAGACTCAGCCAGCGGGTGAGACCCAAACTCAGCCAACAGGAGGGACTCAGACTCAGCCAGCAGGAGGGACCCAGATTTAGCCAACAGGAGGGATGCAGACTCAGCCAAGAAGAGGGACTCAGATCAGCCAGCAGGTGGGACCCAGACTCAGCCAGCAGGAGGGACTCAGACTCAGCCAGCAAGTGGGACCAAGACTCAGCCAGTGGGTGGGATTCAGACTCAGCCAGCAGGTGGGACCCAGACTCAGCCAGCAGGAGGGACTCAGACTCAGCCAGCAAGTGGGACCCAGACTCAGCCAGCGGGTGAGACTCAGACTCAGCCAACAGGAGGGACTCAGACTCAGCCAGCAGGTGAGACTCAGACTCAGCCAACAGGAGGGACCTAGACTCAGCCAACAAAGAGGGACCCAGACTCAACCAATTATTTTTTTTTTTTCATTGAGGTGTAATTCATATAGCATAAAATTAACCGTCTTAAAGTGTACCCGTCAGTGACACTTCATACAAACACAATACTGTGGTGTAGCCATCAGCACTCGCTGGTTCCAGAATATATTCATCTTCCTACAGGAAGCCTGGTATCCGTTAGGTGTCATTCCCCACTGCACAGTTGGCTTTCTGTGTCTGGATTTGCCTATTCTGGATAATCCTATGAACGGAAACGTGCAGCATGTGACCTTCTGTGCCTGGCTTCCGTCCGTCCGCACGCTGCTTAGAGCTTCACCCACACCACGATGTATGTTCCCTTCCTTTGAATGGCCGAGTGCTATTCCCTCGCTTGCGTGGATGGCACTTTGTTTTCGACGTGTGCACGGATGGACATTTGGGTGCTTTCTGCCTTCTGGCTTGCTGGGCGCGGTGCTGCTGTGAACGTGGGTGCTCGGGGGTCTGTTTCCGGTTCTCTGCGGTGCGTGCCACAGCTGTGTGTCCACAGCTGCACCACGTGTGTGGCCTTGGGCGGTTCCCATGCTCCCTCCCTCCTAGCCTGGTTTCCCCATCTGAGGGACGGGGAGTGGAGGTGTCACCCTGCCCAGGGCTGGGAGGATGGTGACTGCATGAAAAGCACAGCCCAGGGCCTGACGCGCGCCAGTGGCGGCTCGGTGACAGCCGGCCCAGCCCCCTACCCCACCGCCGAGCAGACAGGCCTCTGCTTCGCCTGCGGGTCCGGCGCTGGCTGGAGCTCCGGTCGAGGAGCAGCTGTTCTGTCTTTACTCCTAACACGTCCCCAGGGAGGAGGCTCGTGTGAGAAGCAGCACTTTTTATAAGCTCCGCACTAAAGAGGGATTATGAGCCATTTTGGGAATGGATTAAAGCAATTGCCCCTGGGATGAATCTTATTCTCAGTGACTTTTGCTTTCCCGTCTTCCTGGACCTCAAAGCTGAGCTGTATGGTCTATTGAAAACTACCTGAGCCGACGTTTATTCTTTTAGCCAGATACCAGCCCAGAGCCCGCAGGAGCGTGGGACCTCTGTGACCCAGCCGCGTGCCATGAACTTGGAGCTTCTCCGGTGATGGCCCGGCTTGTTGAGCCTGTCGCTTGTCACGGAGAACAGCATCTCGCTGGCACAGAAGCACGATCCGTGTTGCTTGCCTCTGGCTCCCGGAAAGCTGCAGCCCCTGGGTTCCAGCACCCACCAGGGCCCTGAGCGGGGCCTCACCATCGGCCTCACCCCTCTGCGTTTTCCTGCCCCAAGGACCCACCGGGTCACCTGTTCAGGAGATCATGTGAGACCGGGAGCAGACCCAAACGAACTGGAACATGGTTTTCCAGGATGTTCTTTCGCCCTCTCCCTTTTTTGGAGGAGGGGAAAAGAAAATGACCACAAACTGAGTCCACATTGGGGATTTAAGTTTCCGGAAAGCATCTTCTAAGGGATGCCCTGGCACACAAACCATTTGAGAATATCCTGAGCTTGATAGTAGTAACACTTGCTGGTATTTTAAAGTGTGTGTCACGCTTCCCATGCATTGTTTCTGCACAGCAGTGAGGAGACTTGGGTGACTTTGCTCACTTTATATACTAGAAGAAACTGAGGCCCAAAGCATAATAAGGATCATAATACTGACACTGTGAGGACAGTTCTCATGAAAGCAGGAAAGCACCAGGACAGCAAGTAACGCCAGCTGGGTGGCTCAGTCGGTAAAGCGTCTGCCTTCAGCTCAGGTCGTGATCCCCGAGGCCTGGGTTTGAGCCCCGCACGGGGCTCCCTGCTCCGCGGGGAGCCTGCTTCTCCCTCTGTTTGTGCTCTCTTGCTCGCCCTCTCTCTGACAAGTAAATAAATAAAATCTTTTTTTAAAAAGTAACAAAGCACCTCACAGTGAGGAGTATCCCATAGTGTGCACACACCCTCCCGCTTCATCCGTGAGCCCGCCCAGAGCACCAGAGCCTGGGTCTCCCGTCTAACAGCTGTGGGGTCCCAAGTTCAGGACAGTCCGCCCTCCTGAGCGCACCCTGGGAGTTGGGGGAATGGACCTCCCGCGGGTCCTGCTGTCCTTTCTGAGCGCCCCTCCTGGTCTGTGCCCTGTCACATCCCCATTCCTCAAAGGATGATGGCATCATGACGTGGAAACCTCGTTAACTGTGCTTCTAATCTAAAAGATATTGGCCCATTATTTTTCCTGCTTTTGTAAATCCAGAGACTGAACAAAACTGCATCCCTGGGTAACCAGAAAATGTAATTATTGGGAACACAGCATTTCACAGGGAAGCTGGTTAGAACGTGCTTTCGTCGTAATGATCTAACCGGGGACCTGCGGTGTGGACCTCCCACCTGCGCTCAGGTGCCCGCTAAGAGCGGAGACTTTCAGAAGTGAGCGCTCTTGTGAGCCCCGATCTCCCCTCTTTGGTGAAGGCCTCACAGCACCCTCACCCTCTGTCCCGGGGTTCCGTGGGGCTGGGCACAGGGAGTCTCTGGGCTGCTTGTGAATCGAGTGATGATGTGCACAGCCATGCTAGGCAGTCAGGCTTCTCCCAGGGTGTGGATTTGGTCGGGGGGTTGTCGGGGGGTTGTCGTGGGGCCCCTGCACCACCGTGCTAGGGGGAGGGAGCCGTTGGGGGTCATGCGGGCCTTACCTCATGGCTGCCAGTGTCCCTGAGGTTACTGGACCCCCATCACTGGGACACAAAGGACCTCCAAGCATATCAAACAGAAATGAAGGAGCCAAACCACCAGGAGCCTCGAAGGGCCACACTCAGCCAGATATTTTTGTCTCGGGTGCATTCCAGATGGAGGGCTGTCTCTGCCAGTTTCGCCCATGTGCTGTGGGGATGCAGCAGGTTTCCGCCGGGGACCCCGCACTGTGCTTCCAAATGATGATACACCGCTCAGCCTAGGAGCCTGGGGGCAGAATGCCGGGCACATACCCCCCAGGAGGTCCCAGGGCAGCCAGTGCTGGGGACTAGAACCCAGAGTGGAGGCTCCTCCCTGGCAAACACCAGCTCTCTCCAGAGTCATTTCCAGGGATGGGGTCCCATCTGTCCAGGGCTCACTGTGTCCCTACCTCATGGGCGATGTGGGGGTTGTGAACCCTGAGTGGTCCTACCCCTAGTTCCTGGGCGGTGGCTATGGTGTGATACCCCATCCTGACTCAGCAGGGGCTTAAGCACAAGTAATTAAGGTCACTAATCGGTTAATCCCCAAATAGGGAGATTATCCCAGATTATGCAGGAGGCTCAATGTGACCACACGTGCCCTTAAACCCAGAGACAAAAGAAAGATGGAGAGCCGCCGGGGTCGGGGCAGAGCCTGCAAACACAGCAAGGATGGGATGCGTCCCAAAGGGCAGAGGGCAGAGGGCCCCGCGTCAAGGAGACAGGACCTCGGTCCTGAAGCTTGAGGGGCTGGAGTCAGCTCTCGTGGGGTCCCCGGGAGAGGACGCAGCCCAGAGGTGCCCTGATGTGAGTTCTGTGACCCCGAGCAGGGGGCCAGCCGTGCCGAGCCTCGCTCTGACCCACAGACTGTGAGCTGATACCAAGTCTGTGGTCTCTTGTTACGCAGCCGCAGATAACTCGTACAAATAAATCAGTTGTTGAGACGCCCCGGTCGTCCAGTTTTCGCCCTATCTCCCTCCCTCTCTCCCTGCACTTTATATTCCAGATGTGGGGTGTGGGGGGGGTCCGTGAGACAGATGTAGCTGGCAGCCATCCCCGCAGACGGGCTCGCTGGTGGGCCGCAGTCTCTGAGCGGACCAGTTCGGGTGTGAGTTCTGGCTCGGCCTCATGCTTCGTCAGTGACTGAGTGAATTCGCCACTGGCGTTTTGGCCTTTCCTGCTCCAGTCCAGGCTTTATCAGAATTACTGACTGAGGGGAGGCTCTGCTCCTGAGGCGGGAGCAGAGAATTTGAGATCTCTGTGGAATGTGTCGACCTGCATCGCCCTCAGATAAGGCTGCCAGACAAAAATACAGGATGCTCAGTTATTTTAATTTATGCCCAGTTATTACTTAATTTCAGAAAAATAACAAATACTCTTTGTTGTAAGTATGTCCCAACTGTTGCATGGGATATTCTTATACTAAAAAAAATAAAATAAAAGTCCTTGTTTCTCTGAAATGCAAATGTAATTGGGCATCCTGTACTTTTATTTGCTAAATCTGGCTTCCTTGTTCCCAGAGATTGCAAACTGACTGTGAGGCTGGGTTAGATCGAGCAGTAGACAGGGAGAGACCAGTGGGGACAGGGTTCGGGGGAGCTGTGGGATCAGTAACCCTTCTCAAGGTCAGGGCTCAGCTAACTATGGTTCAAGGGGCAAATGCTGTGTCTGCCTGATCTTATAAATAAAGTTTTATTGGCACATGGCCATGTACACTCATTCGCATGTAGTCTGTCTGTGACTGCTTTTGTGCTACAGAAGACAGAATTGAATGGTTGTGACGGAGACCCCAGCCAAGCCTGCAGAGCCTAAAACATGTGCTCTCTGGGCCTTTCTGGGGAGAGCTGGCCGATCCCTGCTGTATGGTCAGAAGTTAGCAGGAAAGTGTAAGTGCTGGGAGTGGAGCGAAGGGCTCCGGTCGGACGTGGGGGTGCACCTTCTGACCTGGAGGGCCACTGGCCTGGCCTTCTAGTGCAGTGGGCAGAGGCTCTTGGCTGCTGGTCTAGGGGCCCCCACTCCTGGGGCTCTGGTTCCATAGGAGGCTCTCAGAGCTCCCTTTCTGGATGGTGCGGGGACAGAGCAGAGTGAGCAGCCTCCACCCTTCTCTGCCTCCCTGCCTCCATATTTTGGGGTCTCCGGCAGAAAGTTCTGTGCAAACAAAAGCCTCATTTTATCCGTGCCCTCCTATTTCTGTCGTCTTGCGTACTTCTGTTCCTTCTCGACATTCAGCATTTTCAAACACAGATTCTGTGCAGGGCATGAATCACAGTGCCATGTGGCTCTGGAGAAGTTGCCTTGGGTGCTGGCTCGAGCATCTTCCTGCAGGCGGGAGAATGCTCTCCTTTCACCGGGAGGCCCAGGTGTCAGAGCATCAGGACTGGAGGGAGGAGACGGGACCCACACACAGCCTGCGCCCTCCTCCCCTGGGTCGCCCTCTCCTTCCCAAGCCCCCCAAGGGCGAGCCGTGGGAGCATGCCTCGGTGACGTCGGAGGGAGCTGTCCCCAGGAGTATCCTCGCTCTGACACCAGCTGCAGCATTTGGGGACCTCAGGGCCACCCTCAGGTTCAGTATTTTGCGAGAGGACTCACAGAACTCAGAAAAGCCCTATGCTCACAGCTAGGGTTTATTACAGGGGATGGGTACAGATTAAAATCAGTGAAGGGAAGAGACGCACGAGGTGGGGTCCAGGGAGGATCTAGACACAGACTTCCAGCCATCCGCTCCCCATGGAGTCAGGGCACCTTACTTTCCTGGCGACAGTGTGTGGCAGGGCCCATGGAGGGCCAGGGAAGCTCATCGGAGTCTTGGGTGCAATGTTTTCACTGTGGCGTGGGCACAGAGACCGAGTTGACTGCCCACGTGGCCGACCTCGGTCTTAGCCCCTTGTGAGGTCAAGCGGATACCACGTGACCCAAAGCCCCCACCATCAGTCACGCTGCTAGACTGTTTTGTGGCCAAAGCCGCCAGAAAAATACAGACGCTCGTATCGGGCAGGACATTCATGAGCCTGGTCACACCTCCTAGTAGCCGAGGGCAAAGACAGGAGGTTTTATTGGCACATGGCCACATACACTCGTTTGCATGTTGGGCAAGGTTAAATTCTTTGCCACCCTGCATGCCCTGCACCCAGGTCCAGGATCTTGCACAATCCCACTATTGATGATGGTGTCGCTAAAAAGCTGGCAGAACACTGCCCCAAAGGTCTTCTGGGCAGAAAAATGGGAGCGAGTAGAGAGAAGTTTCTCCATTAATCAGCAAGACATCCCCAGGGCGTTCAGTGAAGTTGCTGCCAAAGCAGCATCCGGGTCACTTTGCCCAACGGGACCCAGACACCTGCCCAGCGAGGAGGCCCACCCTGTGGTTCCCAGCTCTGTGTCCTTGTGTGGGGACAGCCAGTCCTGCAGGTCACCTGTGATGCCTCCCCTCCTGTGGCCTCTGGACACTCGGTGTGTTTGAGGAGAGGATGCTTTTCCAGTCCCCTTCTGGCTGCAGCAAGATCAGTGGGTACCGTGTGTCTACCTCCTCATTTCAGTTTTGGTGCCTGTGTATTAGTCACACTCCTTCAATTTCCTCATCTCCTATGCACTTGCTCGTTTTTTATTTTTCCCCCCTTCCTTTTTTTAAGCAGTTCCAAAAAAAGATGATTTGTGTGAAGGCAGTAAAAACTGAGTTTATTTACAACCGTCCAAGCTTTGGCCAAGGATTCCAGAAGAGGCCACTGGCTTTTGGAATTGCCTGGTTGCATCATCATTACATGAAGCTGTGGTCCGACTGGCTGGGTTAGCCCCTGTCCCTGGCCGCTGTCCCTCTGGGGCCCCCTGATGTCCACTCCTACACCGCCCTTTTCAGAGACTAGTGAAGACAGTGCTGTCCGAGGGACTCTGTGAAGTCAGCTTTCAAATAATATGCACATGAGAAAGAGAGAGAGAGAGAGGGGTAGAAGGAAGGTGGCTCCTTGGAAACTCCAGCCCGCCAAGCACCTGGACGCTGACCTGGAGGTGGGAGCAGACGGTGAGGGAGGCTGAGAATTGTTGAGTCCCCCACTCATCCGGTACCCAAGCTTTGGGGCAACGTGACCTGCAAATGGGTCTTCTCTGCCAGGGACCAGGCAACAAAAAAATGGTAACACGAGAATTTCAGCCTCTCTATTATTGTGTTATTGAATTTGCTCTGAGTAGGAAACACAGATGCAATGATATTGGCTCCAGGAGTTAAAAAAAAACCTCCAAAGCTGCTGTCAGGTGGACATGGGTAGAAGGCTGGGCCTTCCCCAAGCCTGGGGTGGAAGGGAGTACGGTAAAGAAGAGCTCTCCAGCTCACAGAGGGGCATGCTCACACTTGTGTTCTTACCTCGTCCTGGCTTCTTTGGACTGGAGACGCCTGGTCCTTCTGCAGAGGACGCCAACCGTAGTGGTGGGCTTGACCACACCCGGGAAGTGAGGAGCTTGTGGAAGCCCTCAGGGGCAGGTCAAAAGACGACTATGGAGATCCCGACCCACATTCCACCACTGTCCTTCTGTTCCCTTACAGAGATGAGCAGTGCCACAAGGAGCCATGGAGAGAACATTCTAGAAGCTGGAATGACTCTCTGGAGTGCCCCACTGCTCAGCGTTTCCCTTGGCTCGCTTGTTCTCACCCCTGCAGGTCTCTGTTCCAACGTTTGCCCCTGGCCATCTTATCTCAAAAGGGCCTCCCTGAGACTCTGCCGCACCTCTCTTTGTATGGCATCTGGGACCATCTAAAATGGTCATGTTGACCCTCTGGTTGCTTCCACTGGGACAGATGCTCCAGGGGAGTGGGGGCTCCCCGTGGGTCCCAGTGGCTGGCACAGACCTGGCACGTCCCCAGTGTGCATCTGGACAGTATTTGTTGACCCCATGGCTGGATAGGGGGTGACGGATGGACTGCACGTGTGGACGTGCTGGAGCTGTTTGTTCATTCAGGAGGAGAGGTGGTTTGGGAGCGTCAGGAAGATACCAAAGCCAGGAGAACTGAGCTCATAGGTCAGGAAGGCTGCCTAGTGGTGCGTGTGGACCTCGACTGCGGATGTCCTGCGGTGAGATGAGCCACCTGTGGTGAGAGCGAGTTCCCCACCAGATGAGGCATGTAAGCCCGGGTTGAGCGACAGGTGGCCGGGGTGTTGCAGAGGGGACACACCAGTGGAGAGTCACATTCCCGCTTTGTAGGGCTCCTGGACGCTGAGTCCTCTGGCCTCACACACCCTGCTTCCACTAATAGAGAGGCTGCCCCAGGTACGCAGCCGCCCCCGGAGCATGCCGCTAAGATTAATTGCTTTTATGTGTAGTAAATGAGCTGTTCAGATAGAGGAGGGCCTCGCCGGGAGCGGGCCAGCAGCTTCTCCCTCCCCTTCCCAGCGGGGGTCTCACCCTCTCTTGGCCTGCTCTGCTCCACCAAGCAGCAGACAGAGAGGGGGTGAGGGATGGAAGGGAGGGTTTACAAAACAGAACACAACTCACAACTGAGACCAAAGCGAGCCGTGCGGTGGGCGTGAGGCCGCGGTTGCCCGAGAAACTCTTTTCAAGCCAACCCGCTGACGTTCATACCGGGTGGGAGGGAGAGTCGCTTCATAAAAGCGCTCCGAAGGAAAATGCCTTGAAGTTCCCCCCCACCCCCCAAAAAACGTGTGTACGTGTGACTATGTGTTCAGGTCACTAAGAGCCCGCAGTTGAGGGGCACCTGGGTGGCTCAGTCGTTAGGCTTCTGCCCTCAGCTCAGGTCATGGTCCCAGGGTCCTGGGATTGAGCCCCACATCGGGCTCCCTGCTCCACAGGAGGCCTGCTTCTCCCTCTGCTTGTGCTTTCTCTGTCAAATAAATAAATAAAATCTTTATAAAAAAAAAAAAAAGGAAAGAGCCAGCGGTTAAATATATGCCGTCACTGATGGAAGGGAACTCCTCTTCTCTACCCCAGTGGTCCTGGAGCCGACTGTCGGCTCACATTGGAATGCCAATTCCTGAATTTTAAGAAGTATAAATGCACCAATATATTTATATATAAAGTAAATATCAAATAAAAATACCTATAAACATCGCCTGGAGCAGAGCCTGTGTTATTCACGTGGGTAGTGTGTTCTGTCCCTGTCGGCGGCTCACTGAGCGTGGGTCAGCCTGGCTGGCCGGCCGGCTAGGGGCAGGCTCAGCGGTCCTTTCTGGGGCAGACCCGGTAGGGATGCCCTGCCAGCAAATGTCCCAGTGTCCCTTTGTCCAGCACTGGCGGCCGCGTTCAGTGACTCCACGATGAATCTTCCCTGTGGCCTGAAATTCACAGGATTCTTACGGGTCCAGCTGAGGAAGTATGTTTATCGGTGACTCACTTAGGAAGGTGCCCGGCACAGAAAGTTCAGTCCATCTGGCCCTGGATTGTGCCCTGTGGTGCCGGGCCGTCTCTGAAGATGAGCAGCATTTGTATTAGTTAGTGACTGCTGTATAACAAACTGCCACAAACTCAGGGGCTTAAGACAACACGCATTTATTACCTTACAGCTTCTGCGGGTCGGGGGCCTGGGCCTGATGTAGCGGATCAGCACAAGGCTGCGGTCAGGGTGTCGGCAGGGTCTGGGGTCTCATCTGAGGCTGGACTGGGAGGGGCCAGCTCTGGGGTCTTCCCCAAATGGTGGCTCACAACACAGCAGCTTCCCTCCCCAAATCAGTGAGCCAGGGAGCCCCCCAGCAAGACGGGATGCTGAGATCTTGTGCAAGGTTATCCCGGGAGGGACATCACCCCCTTTGCTGTTTCCTGTTGGTTTGAAGTGGGTCCGGTCCCACGCACACTCAGGAGTGGATCATAGAAGGTGTAAACACCAGGAGGCAGGGACCCTGGGGAAAAATAACCACTAACAGTTACAGACTCAACAGGACCACAGGCCAGATGCACCTACCTTGAAAGATCTCCTTTCACCCTCAGAACAGTCGAGGGTGACCCTGCCATTATCCCATCCGACGGCTGAGGAAACCAGTTAACAGGCAGGTTTAGGAACTCAGCCAAGGCCGCACAGCGAGGATCTGAAACCCATGATCAGCTGTCACACCCTTATCTCTGTCACCCTCGAGACCAAGGGTGAGCTGCTGACAAGGACCTGGGCTCTGGGAGACAGTGCTGGCCCGGCACCCTCAGCTCCCCCAAGTCTTAGAGGAACCGCCCTGTTTCAAACCCCATCCCTGCTCTGCACACCATGTCCTGCTTCCTGACACAGCATTCTCGAGAAAGCCCTTGTCACCCTCTGATCTGCTGTGCATTTTGCCTGGTTTCTGTCTTGTCTATCTCTTCTCCTAGAATGTCAACTCCATGAGGACAGCAACTTGAATCCTGTGTCTCCAGATCCTAGAACAGAGACCCTCAAATACTCAGTGAATGAATGAGTGAATGCATGCATGATCCTCGTGTCTTGGACTCTTTGGTAAGGGCCTCAGATCCTAAGTGGCCCTGGCTGACTGGTGTCCTGGGGCTACTGTGACAAAATACCACAGACCTGGGGGTTTAAGACAAGGAGAATTTGTTACCTCCCCGTCTCAGAGGCCAGAGGTCACAGATCAAGGTGGGGGCTATGCTTCTTCTGAAGGCTCCAGGGAAGAATCCATCCTTGCCTCGTCTAGTTTCTGGTGGCTGCTGGCCATGCTTGGTGGTCCTTGGCTTGTGGCTGCATCTCTGCCGTGTCTGGCTCTGTCTTAGTGAGGCTTCTTGCATCTGCATGCATCTCAGTGTGTTAGCCAGGAGAAGCAGAACCAGTAGGATGTGTGTATATATACATAAGTGAACATAGATTTATTAGAAGGCATTGGATCAGGGGATTATGGAGGCTGAGAAGTCTCCAGATCTGCAGTCTGCAAGCTGGAGACCTAGAGAAGAGCTGATGCTTCCGTTCGAGTCCAGAGGCAGGAAAAGACCGTTGTCCCAGCTCAACGCAGTCAAGGGGTGAGTTTTGGGTTTTGTTTTTTATTGTTGTTGTTGTTGTTGTTGTTCTGTTCGGCTCTTCAACTGATTGGATGAGGCCCACCCGCATCAGGGAGGGTGCTTGCTTTACTCAGTCTACCGATTCCAATGTTAGCCTCATCCAGAAACAGCCCACAGACACACCCAGAATCACCTCTGCCCAACCGTATGGGGGCCCTGTTGGTCCATTCCCACTGACACATGAGATTAGCCATCACACCAATCATTAGATTGAGGGTCCACCATAATCCAAGAGGACCTCGTCCTAACTAACTACATCTTAGAAGACCCTATTTCCAAGTCAAGTCACTCTTGAGGTTCCAGGTGGACATTAATTTGGGGGTACACCATCCTCCCACTACCTTCCTACGGGAGGCAAATCCTGGGAAGGAGTTGGGTTGTGGGTCCACCAGGCTTTGCCTTCTTCCATTCCCGGACGCCCCGTGTCAGTAGATGCTTGCAAATGAATGACCAGCCCGGGATTGCAGGGAGCACCGTCCTGCTGGCCCTCGTCTCTGGCTCCCGTTCAGGTCACTGCTGTCCATTTTGCTCCCTTGCAAATTCACCCTGGGTCCAGGGAGAGATAACTGTCCAGGGATGAGAATTATAGCTGTGTTTTCAGGCGCACTGGAGTTTTTCCATGTTAGACATCTAAAATTTGTTTCCATCCCGGTAAGAATGGTGAAGCTCCGTGTAGCATTACTGCTTAGGAGCTTGGATTCCAGCACCGGCATCTTTCTAGAGGTGTCTTTTATATGGACTTTTGGCTGAAGGGGAGTAGAAATAGAACATTTCTCTGCAGGATTACGGTCTAGTGTCTTATAAGCTCCACGATATATGAGCTAAATAATAGGTCTTTGACATTAGAATGAGGGAGGATTTGGAAATATTGCAAAGATAAACTTCTGAGCAAGTTCTGTTTGAAATGGAGTGTTTTCCAGCACCCATTATTGGCCGAAAATCCTGAGGGAAGAGTTAAATAAATCAAAGAGACAGGTGCAGGTTTCAGATTAAACAGCCAAACGCATACAAAATCCCTTTGTCTAGACTGGACAAACATCAAGTGTTATTTCAGACGGTTTGATGAAATGCCCCACTGTTAACCCACAGCCCGCTAAATGCCCGCAGTGTTTGGTGGAGCCCTTCAGAAGCCCGTGTTTTCAGCGGCACGGACAGTGTGCAAAATTGCCACAGACTTGCAGCAGAGAGGGGTGTCAACTGGACCACACTTTCAGTGTCCCCGTCTGCTAGCCACAGGCCGAGGAGAGGAGGCCAAACGCCGGCGGGAGCAGGGCCAGGACGCCCGCCGCACCCTGCCCCAGGGCGGGCCTCGGCGAGGATGCGCAGGCAGGCAGGCAGGCAGGCAGGCAGGCAGGCGCTGGGGAATGGCCTGCGGCCAGAGTCTGGGAGTCTGGCTGGAGGCTGGGCTGGGTTCTGTCTATTCTGGGCATTTTTGGTCACCTTACGAGCCCAGCCCAGCCGGGGCAGAGGGGACAAGCCCAGGCTCAGCGGCTCCTGGGGCAGAGGAATCCCCTCCTCCTCCTGACAGCGCCCTGTGTCCCTCACAGCAGCAGACAAGCAAGGCCTTTTAGAAATGGTGCAGCCTGAGGGGTGCCCGGGTGGCTCAGTCCTTAAGCGTCTGCCTTCGGCTCAGGTCATGATCCCAGGGTCCTGGGACCAAGCCCCGCATCGGGCTCCCTGCTCTGCGGGAGGCCTGCTTCTCCCTCTCCCACTCCCCCTGCTTGTGTTCCCTCTCTCGCTGTCTCTCTCTGTCAAATAAATAAATAAAATCTTAAAAAAAAAAAAAAAAGGTGCAGTCTAGATTTGCACCTCCCAGCTTCTCCCACGGAGACCAGGGCCACCGTGTGCAGGAAGGCTGCGTGCTTGGGCTCTCAGGGACCGCGTGGGGAACGTGAGTCAGTTCTGCGAGCTTGGGCAGCTTCCTCAGTGTCTCTGCCTCGGTCTCCCCATCTGCAAAGGCCTGCATGTTCCAGGTGCTAGTCTGTGTGCTGGACACGTGCCCTGGGCAATCCTCAGCACCCTGTGGTGATCCCCATTTCACAGATGACAAAACTGAGACAAAGGAGGGTCAGTAAGTTCACAAGGCCACGCAGCCAGGAGGTGCCCGGGCCAGGCTGCATCTAGGGAGTCTGGCCCAGAGTCCCTTGATAACGCCATGGTCGACTGTGAAGCCAGGAACGGGCAACACGTCCCCATCTGTCAGCTTGGCGATACCGACGGTACCAGCAACGTGTGTCTTAGAATCTGAGGCACGTGGAGGGCTGTGCTGCTCACGGATGGGGCGCTCCACAGCTGGGCAGCCCTCATCACCACCGTGGGCATCCTGGCTCCCGTCTCCTTGCTCAGGGACACTCAGGGACGCCTTCCCCCCCATCGGCTGCCTCCTTCCAGCCCCACTCAGGCCCACGTCCACCTGAGCCTCCACCCTTTTCTCCGCTCTCTAGCTTGAGACATATCAGCCCTTCCAGGCTCACCTTCTCCGTGGTCTGTGGCCCCCGTAGAGAGTCTGCCTGGCTTTGTGCAGTCTGAAACCGGGGACTGCCCTGCCTGCGTGTCTCCTGTACCCCCGGCCCCATGGCATCCAGAGCCATGCTGAGCCCTTCGTGGGGTTTTGGACACGGCTATGGTGAGGGTAGTGATAAGCCCCTGTGTGGGTCCAGGTCCCCAGCACTCCCCCTGCTCCTGGCTGTGGCTGCAAGAGCATCACCTGCCAGAGTCCCAGCTCTGAATAACGGTGAGTCAGGCTGCTAAGCCTCAAATCTGGACTCTTATCTGCTCTGTGGCCTTGGGTGCATAATTCACCCTCTCTGTGCCCCATTCCCATCATCTGTAGAATGGGGTTAATCGGCGTCTCGTCCTTCAGGGCTGTGGGGGGATTGGGGTGACTATGGCCGTAAATGCCTGGCACAGAGCCCGCCTGTAGCAGGGGTTCTGCGAAGGTCAGCCGAGATTCCCACTCGGCCTGCCGAGCTCAGAGTCAGCATCCGGAAGGCTTGTGGGATGCGGATTCCTGGGCCCAGAGGCTGAGGACGCTGCAGGTCTGGGGCGGGGCCCAAGAGTTGCATTTCCTACCAGTGCCCAGGTAGGGATGCCGGTGCCGCTGGCCTGGGGACCCCCTCTGAGAACCTCTGAGCCCGTCCATCCTGTCTCAGCCGATCTTCTGTGACCCTGATGTGTGTGAAAAGCAAGTGTGACTTCGCCAACTTAGGACAACTGGGAGGTGGGGGGACAGGCGCTTTAGGGGATATGGCTTCCTGTGCTGGGCGCCTGCCGCCCCGGCTCGCCTGGGCCTCGGAGCTTGGATAACCTCCGTGAGGCTGGGTGGGCAGGAGGCCCCCGGGAACACCATAAAAGGCCAGCAAGGGCAGGGTGCTTGGGACTGCCAGGGCTGGGCGTGGCAGGCTCACTCCGGTGATTTAATTTCCTGCGGTCCGCAGAGCCCTGAGGCTCAGAGAGCCTTGCTAACTCTCGCCTGTGCAGGGCCAGGAACGCACCCCCAGCTGCTCAGGGGGCAGTTGTGACGGAGCTGATCATCTTCCTCCACGGAAGCCGTCCTCCGTTCCATTTGCTCTTGGCTCAGCACATCTTGCAGGTTTAAGCGTTCACAGAGGAGACAGGAAGGAACAGGCCATGAGACAACCCTCAAGCCTCGGGCAAGGGACTACATGGCCACCTTTGTGAGGGCCTGCTTTCCCAGCCAGCAGCTTAATGAGCTGTGGGAGGGAGAGTTCGGGGAGCAAGGCCCAGGGCAGCTCCAGGCCTGTCTGGGTGCCTGGTGGGAGAACCGGGTGGGGACGGATGGAGGTGAGCAGCCTGAGAGGGGAGGGGAGCAACTTGAGCAAGTTCTCAGTTCATCCTCATTCCAGGGAGCTCGCTCTCTCCTGCTCCTCACGCATTCCAAATCCATTGCCTTTCCTGGGTAGAATCCTGGGATGAGAAGATTTTTGCAAGCACCCCTGGCTCACCACCTGTTTCTAAATAGAGCTGCGTGTTAACCATTAGAGGCAGACACGCATCTCTCCATTTCACAGGTGGGAATCCTGAGGCGGGGGGGAACAGCTGCCTGTCCAAGGGCAGCTAGTAAATGGCGGGTGAGTAGGTGCCTCGATCGAACAGAACAGAGACTGGATCAGAGGGTCCAGTGAGCTCAGCTCCCCCCAGCCTCCAGGCTGCTGGCCATTGAGGGCCTCGGAGAACGGAGTCAGACCTGGTCCCTGGCAGTTGTCTCCCACCTTTGTCATAAGTCGCCGTGGCAGGAGGAAAAAAGACAAAAAACAAAACCAGCCTCCTGCCTCTCAGACCTTCTCTTCCAAGCAGGGCTTTTCTGGAGGACGTGCTAATGGCCTAGAACCCTGTCCGTCCAGCGGCCATTCTGTGTCTCTGTGACAGCCAGTGTTCTGGGCACCAGGGCGCACGTTAGCGAGACTGTGTCCAGAACCAGGAGCTGTGAAATGCTCCAAGCCCATAAATCATGAAAAACAAGGACATAACCTTGGTTCTTTCTGCACCATCAATACATTACCTAATTCAATCATAAAATGGAAGAGCGGTTCCATTTGTATAATTCCATATGAAAAATCAGCAGATCTCTGCATTTTAAATGCTGCCTGCACAGCCTCTCCACGGGACAAGCGAGGCCTCCCTTTGATGGAACAAGTGTCAAGCAGAAAGGATATAAACAAACTCCTGTGTCACTACCTTCCGCGGGGATGCTTATTTAGGGGATCTTTTAATGCCTCACTGCGATGGTTTATTTGCAAATGGTCTTCAAGCTGCTAACAATTTGTATATCACAATTTGTGGGAGCCTGGCGGCAGCCACCATCCTAACTAATAACATTGACAGATCACCAAACGCAGCATCTCTGTCTTCAATCCACTGCTGGCAGGAGCTCCTTCCTGGGACCAGAGATCTAGACCCCACTCCAGGGCTGCCACCCGCTGCCAGGCAGGGGACAGACAGGCTCATCAGTACCATCTCAGCATGCACCGTGGGTGCCTCTCCTCTGCCCCCCTGGTGCACACCCAACTGTGGGGGCAGGTGTTGTTGGCAGCCGGCAATCAGCCATCTGGTCAACCTGAGGCCACAGGCTGAAGGTCTGTTTGCTTGGTTCCTGCAGCCTCTGCCAGGTTGGGGATGGCAGGAAGTATCAGGTGACAGACCAAGGGACCCGGGCAGCACACCAAATTTGGCAGGACCCATTCCTTTAGGGATTGCCTTCTGTTCTCCCTGGGTAAACCCAAACTGTGTCCTGGATGGCAGGGCCTTTTTCTTCTTCTCTGGGGTCCTTCCCCACGAAGCAGCTGCTGCTGGCTCATTGCTAGTTGCTGAACTGGTGGAATGATCTAACCTCACTCCGTCCTTCCAGCTAGTAGGGCTGTCTCTACCCCGCGGCCCCAAATCCAGTGATCACAGTGGTGTGCATTTCCTGCGGCTGAGGGATTGAAGTGCCGCGGACTGGGGGACTCCAAACAACAGGAACGTATTCTGTCCCAGTCCTGAAGGCCAGAAGTCCAAAATCAAGGTGTCCACAGGGCCGTGCTTCCTCCTGAAGACCCAGGGGACGATCCTGCCTTGTCTCCCAGCTCCCGCTGGCTCTGGGTGGCTCTGGCGTGTCTTGGCTGGTGGTCACATCACTCCGTTCTCTGCTTCTACGTGACCTCCCTGTGCCTTCTCCTCTAAGGACACCTGTCACTGGATTTAGGGCACACACAGGTAGTCCAGGAGAGTCTCAACTCGAGATTTTTAACTTAATCACATCTGCAAAGACCCCTTTTCCAAATAAGGGCACATTCTGAGGTTTGGGAGGTTAAGATGTGGATGTCTCTTTCTGGGGGCTGCCATTTCACCCACTATAGCAATGTTGTCCCTTGGAGGGCTCGCTGTGTGCCAGGAACTTGTGTCCCTCACCCTCCTCTTCCTGAAAACCTCTCCGGTCATTTGTGATTGACAGAGGAAGACATATGCTCACAATGGTGCATGTGCACCAGAGGCCGTGTGGTACAGCAGGGGAGAGAGCGGCTGAGTCCCTTGGGTTTCAGGGTCCAGATTCCTACCCTTGACCACCCTGTCTCCTTTCCCGCAGCCAGAACCTCAAGGGAGGCTGCCTTCAAGTTCTTCCCCAAGAGTGCACATAAGTCCCTTAATCCGTTTGTGCTCCCAGAACAGCCCCATCTCCAAGACCATGCCCCGCACGGTTACCGGGCTTCAGTAAGTAAGTGAAATGATAAACCCCAGTCCTCTGCCATCCCTCGCTGATTCTCAAGGAGCAGGCAAGGCATGCCAGGCCCCCACAGAGCCTTTCTTGTCACAGGGCACAGTCTCAACGCCAGCAAATTAATAAGGAGATTGGCTGAGATGCTAATGTGGGCAGACCGTTATTCCAGAATGTTCTGCCTTCCCTTCCCGGCTATGGTCAGGACACCATCCTGGCCCCAGCCTTTAGGTCTGATGTAAGATAAGACCCTTGGTCTGTGTGTCCCCTTTGTCCTTCTGAAAGTCACCAACCCCTCTGATCCCTCTGTGTAACTTGTTGGCATGCATTGGCCAGCTTTTAGGATTTCAGCCTCCGAGCAAAGGGTGGCCTCTGCTCTGCAGAGGGGTCAGAACAGAAGGTCAGTGCCCCTGAGCTGGGCCAGAGTCCCTGCTGCCCATTCCTCAGCCCTGAGCTGACCAGGATAGCTGTCTACCAGCCATGAGCTGCATCCCCCACATGGGCCCTCCCTTAAGTGTCAGGACAGGACAGTGGGTGGTGACAGGAGCCAAGAGTCCTGGTCCTCCCTTCAGACCCTTGGCTTGGCATCTTCCTCCTAAAAGACTGCTGAGTGTTTGTCTCTGTTGTCTCTCTCTCTATAGAATCCACTCAAGAAAGTAGAAAGTATTTACTTTTTAAAACCATCATCAGAATGAGATTATAGGATTGAGGGCTTGAAAACCTCATGAAGTCCACCATGGGCACTCACTGTATAACAGAATCCCGGGGGAAGTTTTTGAGGGAAACGTGGATCATTTTTGCAATATCCCATAATTATTTGTTGTCTCAGCTGAAATTCGGAGTTAGGTTTCCTTTATTAAGCCCAGCACAGAAAACTATAGATGTGCTGGCACACTTTCTGTTGGCTTCTGCACACGGATTCAACCCTACTACACCATGCCCAATGTGAGGGCAGACCCAGGCTGCAGCCTGGTGGACTGGCTCTGGATGGGAGGTGGAGCCCCTGGGGTTTGCATGCTAGACCTTTTCCCCAGGGTTCTAGTTTCCCCTTTGATTGGAAATAAAAGACCTAAATAACATCTTTACTGCATTTATCGCGGTGGAGGGCAAGGGTTAAATGTTGCCAAGCCAGGCAAAGAACATACGAAGAATAATGGCAGTTTCTGCCCTTTGTAACTATGTCTTCTTTAAGAAAAGAGAACATTCACATGTGGAATGGACCGCCCAGCCACACGGCTGAGTGCTGAACTGAATTATATGATGAACATTGCTATCATTGAAAGAAAGGAGAGCACCCAGGACCAGGGTAGTCAGTGCAGATGGCGAACGCAGTGAGACATCCCATGAGAGAGGAGAAGCACTGGTGCTGTGCAACCATCTGTCCATCCATCCATCCATCCATCCAATCCATCTGTCCATCTGTTTTTCCATCTGTCTGTATATCCATCCATCTGGCCATCCCTTCATCCAGTCAACTATCTATCCATTCATCCACTCATCCACTCATCCTTCCATCCAACCATTCATCCATCCACCTACCTACCCACTCATCCACCCACTCATCCATCCATCCATCCATCCATCCATCCATCCATCCATCCATCCAACCAGCTATCCATTCATCCAACCATTCATCCATCCACCTACCTACCCACTCATCCATCCATCCACCCACTCATCCATCCATCCATCCAACCAACCAGCTATCCATTCATCCATCCATCTACTCATCCACTCATTCTTCCATCCATCCATCCATTCATCAGTTCAATACATCTGTCCATCTGTCTTTCCATCTGTCTGTATATCCATCTATCTGTCCATCCATCCATCTGTCCATCCCTCCATCCATCCAGCCAGCCAGCCAGCCATTTATCTGTTCAATACATCTGTCTGTCCATCTGTCTGTACGTCCATCCATCTGTCCATCCCTCCATCCAGTCAGCCTGTTATCTATCCATCCATCCATCCATCCACCTGTCTGTCCATCCATCTCTCCATCCATTCATCCATCCATGTGTCCATCCATCCACCCATTGGCACTTGTGGGTCATCTGTGTGTGTGGGTGTTGGGTACCAGCTGAGGGAAGGATTATAGCTCTTAAGTGGTGGCTAATGAGGGGTTGCACCTAGGAGAACATTTCTCTGGGGCCCAGCCTTTTCTGGGGTGACAGGAGGACATTCAGAGGAAGGGTCCTTTATGTCAAGCCCAGGTGATGCAGGAGCAATGGTCAGGACAGGGAGAGGGATCTGGGGTTAGGCTCTGTTGGATGCGTCTGAAGAGGTGGCCAGAGTGCGACCTTGTGAGCCCCATGCAGGTGGCTGTGGGTTAGGAGAGGATGGTGTGTGGCCTAGGGTATTGGCTGAGCCACTGCGAGCATGGGCGTGTGCTCAAGTTGACCATGTATGTGTGCAGGCTGGGAGGAGGATGGCCTGGCTGAAGCATGGCTCCCCCACTTACCTGGTCACTCCCAGACCCTGAGGAAATGTTGGGCGGGGTGGGGGGTGGCGCAAGGGTGTGTCAGCTGTCCAGGATCTCAGTCGGCATGTTCCCTGCTTATAGTCATCAACCTGCCCCTCTCCTCACCTCGAGGCCCCTGGGTGTGTCTTACCCCACTGCCCAAAGAGATCCAGTGTGGAGCAGGCCTGGTAACTAATACGTTTTAGTGGATTGGCAGACTGACCCCAAAGAGAGGAGAGACAGGGAAAGGGGAGAAGGGAGGGGAGGGAGAGAGAGAGGGACAGAGAGAGAGGGACAGAGACAGACAGAGACAGAGAGGGACAGAGACAGAGAGAGACAGAGACAGGGACAGAGACAGAGAGGGACAGAGACAGAGAGAGACAGAGACAGAGAGGGACAGAGACAGAGAGGGACAAAGACAGAGAGACAGAGACAGAGAGAGAGGGACAGAGACAGAGGGACAGAGACAGAGAGAGACAGAGAGAGACAGAGACAGAGAGGGACAAAGACAGACAGAGACAGAGAGAGAGGGACAGAGACAGAGCGGGACAAAGACAGAGAGACAGAGACAGAGAGAGAGGGACAGAGACAGAGGGACAGAGACAGACAGAGACAGAGAGGGACAGAGACAGAGAGAGACAGAGACAGAGAGGGACAGAGACAGAGAGGGACAAAGACAGAGAGACAGAGAGAGAGAGAGAGGGACAGAGACAGAGAGGGACAAAGACAGAGAGACAGAGACAGAGAGAGACAGAGACAGAGAGGGACAGAGACAGAGGGACAGAGACAGACAGAGACAGAGAGGGACAGAGACAGAGAGGGACAAAGACAGAGAGAGACAGAGAGGGACAGAGACAGACAGAGACAGAGAGGGACAGAGACAGAGAGAGACAGAGACAGAGAGGGACAGAGACAGAGAGGGACAAAGACAGAGAGACAGAGACAGAGAGAGAGGGACAGAGACAGAGAGGGACAAAGACAGAGAGACAGAGACAGAGAGAGACAGAGACAGAGAGGGACAGAGACAGAGAGGGACAAAGACAGAGGGACAGAGACAGACAGAGACAGAGAGAGACAGAGACAGAGAGGGACAGAGACAGAGAGACAGAGACAGAGAGGGACAAAGACAGACAGAGACAGAGAGAGAGGGACAGAGACAGAGGGACAGAGACAGAGACAGAGAGGGACAGAGACAGAGAGGGACAGAGACAGAGAGACAGAGACAGAGAGAGACAGAGACAGAGAGGGACAGAGACAGAGAGGGACAGAGACAGAGGGACAGAGACAGAGAGGGACAGAGACAGAGAGGGACAAAGACAGAGAGACAGAGACAGAGAGAGACAGAGACAGAGAGGGACAGAGACAGAGGGACAGAGACAGACAGAGACAGAGAGGGACAGAGACAGAGAGGGACAAAGACAGAGGGACAGAGACAGACAGAGACAGAGAGAGACAGAGACAGAGAGGGACAGAGACAGAGAGACAGAGACAGAGAGGGACAAAGACAGACAGAGACAGAGAGAGAGGGACAGAGACAGAGGGACAGAGACAGAGACAGAGAGGGACAGAGACAGAGAGGGACAGAGACAGAGAGACAGAGACAGAGAGAGACAGAGACAGAGAGGGACAGAGACAGAGACAGAGAGGGACAGAGACAGAGAGGGACAGAGACAGAGGGACAGAGACAGAGGGACAGAGACAGACAGAGACAGAGAGAGACAGAGACAGAGAGGGACAGAGACAGAGAGACAGAGACAGAGAGGGACAGAGACAGAGAGGGACAAAGACAGAGAGACAGAGACAGAGAGGGACAGAGACAGAGGGACAGAGACAGACAGAGACAGAGAGGGACAGAGACAGAGAGGGACAAAGACAGAGAGACAGAGACAGAGAGAGACAGAGACAGAGAGAGACAGAGAGACAGAGACAGAGAGGGACAGAGACAGAGAGGGACAAAGACAGAGAGACAGAGACAGAGAGAGAGGGACAGAGACAGAGGGACAGAGACAGACAGAGACAGAGAGGGACAGAGACAGAGAGGGACAGAGAAAGAGGGACAGAGACAGAGAGAGACAGAGAGGGACAGAGACAGAGAGAGACAGAGACAGAGAGGGACAGAGACAGAGAGACAGAGAGAGAGAGGGACACAGGGGGACAGTGAAGGACAGGGGGTAAAGTCCTGGCCTGAAATGCAGCACGTGAGGGATTTAAATACGCTGGTCGACATGCAAACACAGACTTATTTAGTGAAAACACTCAAGGTGTAGCTTCTTGCTTCAAAACAAACAAGTGATTAACTTGAAAAGAGAATTCTGAAAACAAGGGCCTGGATTTGATGTTCGCTGTCTCGGTTCCCCTTGCCGTGGAGATTACCCGCACGCCGGAATCACATCCACCCGGAGATTCAGGCCGCCCCGAGAACCTCGCTCCCCCCAGAGATGGGGCGGTGGGGCACACACCCACACTTGGCGCTCTGGCCCTCCCCGAGTCTCAGAGGCTGTCCTGGCCCCAGGGTGGGGAAGGTGAGGTTACTGTGTGCGCGGGATGGCGAGGGCTCCCGGGCCCACCAGGGACAGTGACTGTGGTCTGGACACTTCGTTTTCCATGAACTGTTCCTGAGCTCACCTAGAGGAAACGGGGCATCCAGAACAATTTCTGGTGAGTGAGGAGAGAGAGAAACACACCAACATCCTCTGCCCCAAAACAGGTTACCGAGACAGTTACTGAGAAATCAGAACAGGCCCTGGTATGAATTCAACTGATTAACGTGGTTAAATTGTTTTCCCTTGCCAAAGGGTTGCCTGGTCAACAACCAAACAAGCAGTTGGTTACACCAAAATACATATTTTCTAATCTAATTGCGACTGAGTGGAGTCTGGTAGAGCCCACCCCGGGGCCGTGGGGCTGCAGAGCCAGGCCTGCCCTCCATGCAGAAGGGGAGATGGTCCTGTTGGAATTTTGCACACGGCAGAGGGAGTGCCCGGCCCTCCAGTTCTGATGTCTCTGGGGTGGGCTCTGGCTGGCTCCCGGCACCCTCTCCCGTAGATTCCCACTGGATGTGGTGGCATGGGAGGCCCGGAGGAGATGCAGACCAGGGCAGCCCTGAGACCTGAGGCCTGGTTTCAGCTCCTTTGTGTCGGGAGCTCCCAGGCAAGTTGCTGGGCTTCTAACACCCACTCGCCAGCCCACAAAGCACGACTGGGCTCTAGCATCCAGAGCAGACAGAATGTGCTTTCCACACTGTAGACTGCTTGGCACACGTGAGGCTGGCTGTGAACGGGCGGAGCGGTGGGGGGTGGGGCTGGTGGGAAGCTCCCCTGCCCGGGGATGGAAGCCCCCGGTGGAGACAGGTCTTCCTTCCCTTCCAACGAGAGGAGGCATACCCACCCTACTTGGCCCAGTGTAGTGTCCCATTCCAGAAAATGTTACAGCTTCCTCTGGGAGGCTGCACCCAGCCAGATCCTGCAGGAGGGTCTGAAATCAGCCCCGCTGGGCCCTTCCTTGTCCCCTAGCCAGGGCTGCTCACTATGCTACCATCAGTAGCTACCGGTCTGGGGTGCTGGGTTGGGTCTGCAGAGTGGACACGAGGTGTCCGGATCTTTCCCGACTTCATGATTGGCATGAGCTCCCGTTTTAAGGACGGGAGCCAGGCGGAGTGGCAGTTGGCAGTCTCCATGGCTGCACCCCCTTGTCCCTGTGGACCCAGACCCAGGAGCTGCCCCATGAGCCCCGTGGAGGCCCACGAGAGAGAGGACATCACTGGTTCTGTCCACGCCTCTGGGTCTGGTCAGCACAGGATGCTGTCCCGGTCTGAGACAGACGTGGCTCCTTCCTGTTTATGGGGCGCCTGCAGGAGGCTGGGTCCTAGACTGGCTTTGTTTCATTTAATCCTCTCTGCAGAGCATTTTAGTCCATTTTACAGATGGGCACACTGACAGCCTAAACAGCTGCCTGAGGCCTCATGGTCTACAAGGAGAAATGAACTTTCCCAAGTTCTTGGGACACTTCCAACTGTTCCTGGCAGAAGGGTTGTCTCCACTCTGCGTGACCCCTATTCCTGTTTCGGGGGCACACCGGGGCTGCAGAGTGTCTAGTGTTCTCGAAGCCCTCCGTCCCTCCCCCAGCCTTTGCAGACCAGGCCGGGGGGCTTGCTGACCGCCTCCCCTTGGTCCACCCTGGGCAGTAGGGCTTGGCCCCTGGAGGCTGTGGACAGGGTGCTCTGTGCTGCTGGTCAGCGGGGGCCAGTGCTGGGGGGGACAGAGGTCTTGCCCCCTTGGTCCACTTGTTCTGAGAGTGCTGGATACACGGCGGATCTCGGGGGAAATCCCTGGACACGTGTGCGGGGCTAGCCCAGGGGTGTCCAGAGGGAAAGATGGGCTGTGGGGTTTCAAGCTCCTTCTCCATTGCTGGGGTTAGCTGGTCCTCCACAGATGCCCCCGGCAGACGTGAGCACATGCTGGGGGGTTAAAGCAGTTAAGCAGCTCACTCTGGGCACCAGGAGTGAGTGTGGGAGGAAGAGTCCAGGCGTGAAGAGGACGTGACCAGGTGCTCCGAGGGGGAGAGCCACAGGCAAGCGCTTCGAGGCCAAGTGTGAAAACAGTCCAGGGGGACAACCCCTAGGAGGGGCCCCTGTGACCCCCAGATGCCCCATTTACAGGTGAGGGGACGGAGGCTCCTCCTTGCCCTTTGGTACTGCCCGGCACCTGCGTTCCCTGTGCTTCCTGTCTGAGAAGGGGGCTGTCGGGGAGACTTGGGGCATGTCCCTGGCGCCAGGGCTGCGTCCCCCTCCCCTCCTCCACGTCCCTCTGCCCTCCTCTGCATGCCTTGCTCAGCTTTTCCCCCACTTGGACCCCAGACCCACACTTGCGAGGCGATGGGCAGGGTCCACCCGAGAAAAGCAGCGGTGCCCCGGGCCCCCCAGCTGCTGCATCTGGTCATGGCGATTGCTTTACCAAGTACGTCTCTTCTCCCTACACATTGACGAGGCAGAATACGGAGCAGCGACGAGCCTGGGCTTTGGGGCCTTAGAGCCTGAGTCTGAACCCCCGGCTCCTTTCTTACTGTGTGTTCTCAGGTCACCTCTCCCTCTGTTCAGATGGGGAAACTGAGGCACAGGGAGGCAGGGTGCCCCCTCCATCATCCATTGTCGTGGGGACTGATGGAGCGTGTGACTGTAAGAACCAGTCCTCTTTCCTGCCCCAGCAAAGGGCTCAGTGCTGCTGAGGGGCCACCTAGTGCCCCAGAGGAAAGGGATGCTGGGAGTTCCTCTGCCCACCTTCCTCCGCAGCCCCCCTGACCTCTGTTGGCCTCCCTGAGTGGACCCCACAAATCAAGCCTGCACTCCCCCTGCTGTCAGGTGTCCTCCCCAGTAAACTTCTACCAGGCATTCCAGACCCATCGCTGCCTCTGAGCTGCCCTCCAGGATCGCCCAGACAGAGCTGAATCCACCCCAGCACGTTGACTGCCCTGCCTCTGGGTCATTTGTTACCCAAAGCACCTGTTTCCCCAAGTGAGCTGCAGGCTCCTGACTCACACATTCATTCCTGCATGCATTCATTCATTCCCTCCCTCCAATCAACGATCACCGAGTGCACATTTGTGAGCCTGAGCTGCGCATGGGGTTGGAGAAGGTGAGGGCATTACCTCTGCACGCCTCAATCCCCAGAACCCATCATTGTCAGTGCTTAATCAATGGTTGCAGAATAATTGGATAAAAATTAAAATTATGAAGCACAGTTAACATTCGTATTAAGGTATAATTAATATTAAATAAAAATCAAGCTTAATAAGTTCCCACCTGAGACTGCAATTTAGTTTTCTATGCCCTGTGTCTCCCCACCACAGCCCTGGGGCCAAGTTCCTCTCATTTTATGGGGAGAAAGCTTCTGAGGAACCTCAGAGAAGCCCCCTTGATGTTGCAGGATGCAGTACCCACAGGCAGGTACTGGTGGGGGTGGACTCTGGCATCAGAGGAAACCCCATGGGAGGTCAGAAGAGAGGAAGGTGGAGGGCAGGTAGTCATGGAGGGCTTCTAGAAAATGGTGTGGGGAGGGCATAGGGGCTGGAGGGCACCCAAAGAGGAGCAGGGGGCTTCCTGGAGGTGGTGAGGGGTATGGGAGATGGAGGGTGCCCAAGGAAGGGCAGTGGGCTTCCTGGAGGTGGTGGTGGGGGATGGGGACTGGAGGGTGTCCAAGGAAGGGCAATGGGCTTCCTGGAGGTGGTGAGGGGGCATTGGGGCTGGAGGGTGCCCTCCTTGAAGCACCAGAGCCCTAACTCCCACCATCTGCAAAATGGCCCTTCCTGCCCCAAGTGAGGCTGACTTCTCCATCTCTGGGCACCGAGAGAGAGAGAGAGAGAGAGAGAGAGAAGGAGTTGTCAGGTTGTGTCAGGAATTAATACTGGAGGAGGAAAACAAGCCTCAGCCCCTGATGTGGGGGCAGGTACAGGAGAGGGGGACAGTCTCCGGCAGAGATCCACCATTTGGCCTGGGAGGGGACAAGGTGAGGCCCCTCCCAGCTGGTGGGCTTGGGCTCCATCCATGGGGCGCATGCCCTCAGCACTGTTCCCGTGCTAGTGGGGTCAGGCTTGTCAGAACCTGTCAGAGAACCATGAAGATCAGGGACGGTGGCCACGTGACTGTCCTGGAGCTGGTTCCTCTGCGTGCAGCTCGGGAGACAATCATTGGTTTACCACATTCATTAATTCCTTCAACAAATATTTATGGGGTTCCTGCTCTGTGCCAGGAGCTGCCCTGCTCATCGGGGAGACCCTGGTGAGGAAGATGGGAGCAATTCCTATTCTCGTGGGGCATCAACCCCAGAGAAAGAATCAAACCGAGGCGAGGAGCTTGTGACGCCAGGGGGCCCTGTTCTGGGTGGGTTGTGGCCGACCTGGGGGGGGGGGGGAGCAGGACATTGTTCCCTGGAGTTTTAGCATGGCTTTGGGTGGAGAATGGATGATGGGGAGCCAGCGGGAAGCATCAGGCGAGGTGGTGGCCTGGGGAAGGTAGAGGGGGAGACCGTGGCTGGAATCAAGGTGTGTCTCAGAGCATTGGTTTTTAACGGGGCAGGCGGTCTCCCTGGGGGAAGTGTGCCAATGTCTGGACACATTTTTGGTTGTCACCCTTGGGGAGAAGGGTGCTATTAGCATCTTGTGGGTGGAGGCAGCACACAGGACAGCCCCCAATGCAGACCGATCCCGCCCACATGTGCGTGTTGGGAGGGAGGGGCAGGACTCACCGATCGTGTGTTTTTAGGACGGGGAGGAAAAGGTTGGATCGGCTGGCTTGTGGATTTCCGGCGTGCGGCTGTGTTTGTGAGTGACCCCTGCACACGCAGGATCCAGACCCAGGGCACCGGCTCTCCTGGAGAAAGCCAAAGGCAGCCCTGACCACCCCCGGGGGGAGCTGAGGCAGGAGCTGCAGGGGAGGGAAGATGCCTGCAGAGCCGGCTCCTGCCGTACATACCGGTACCACGGGCCGTGCGGCGTGGACAACACACGTCTGTTTCTCCCGGTCCTGGAGGCGGGAAGTCGGAGGTTGAGGTGTGGGCAGGGCTGGCTCCTCCTGAGCCTCTCTCCATGGAGTGTAGACAGCTGTCCCCTCCTTGTGTCTGCACAGGGCGGTCCCTCTGGGCATGTTTGTGTCTCGATCTGCTCTTCTTGTAAGAACACCAGTCCTATTGGATTATGACCCACCCTAATGACTTCATTTTAACTTAATCCCCTTTTTAAAGACCCAGTCTGTAAGCACTGTCCCATCCTGAGGTCCTGGGGTTAGGACTTCAACACATACATTTTGGAGGGACGGCTGTCGTCAGCACTGCCAGGGGTCAAACACTGGCTTTGGAACTCAGCAACCGTAGGTCATCCTGATGGCGTCCGTAAGGCAGGGTGTGCAGCAAGCAGGGGGCTCCAGACACCCCGGTGAGTGTGGAAGTGGCCCCTTCACGGATGATCTTGCCCTGAGTCCCACCATGGTGAACAATGAGGTGTCTCGGCTCCAGCACTGGGGTGTATTCTTCACACCAGGCTGGCGTTCTCAGGAGGGCACGGCTCAGCACTCACCTCGTACCTAGAAGGTTCATGGCTTCCATGGGTGGCAGTTTCTCTCCTTCCTCCCCCTCCCATGAAAATCAGTGTGGGTGGTCCTCACGGAGGGGGCACCAAGTTCTATACCCTGTCACCCAGGGGCCAGTGCTGGAGTCTCATGTTCTTGGCGAATGTTGTTCAGTGACAACTGAAGACCATTGATTTCTGCACAAGGAGCAGCTCCCTTGGTGGAAATCGTTCCCTGAGACAGTGGAGGGTGCTATGGGTGACAGGTAGACCAGGCAGATTTAGGTCCTGGCTCCGCCCCTGAGCACCCCCTCCACTCTCCCTTGTATGACCTCAGTGTCCCCATCTGTACCACGGGAATGACCATTCCTGCGCCGCCTGGGATGGAAATTCTCTTTGGAGCACGGAGCTCAGATGCATGACAGAGATAAGACCTGCTCTCACAGATGCCACAAGAGAGAGCTGTGGGTTCCAGGGAGCCTGTCAGTAGCGCACGGCCATCCATTCTGGGGCACAAGGCGGAGAACGTTCCAGAGAAGCATTGGAAACCCTCTCTTGAGAGGACGATCGGAACTCCTCTCGGAAGAAACGGGCAGCTGGTCAGGGACCTCCGCACGGAAGCGACCAGAGCTTGAAGCCAGGTGCTCTGGGATGGGGGACGGGCGCAGAGGCCTCCTTGGTCCTTGGTCTGTCAGAGCCCAGCACTGGGGACTTGGCTTTCCCAGAAACCAGAGGATTTCTTTCCCTTTCAAGCCCCAGCTGCTGCCCAGAAGCTCTGGGCCTTCCTGGAAAAGCTCTCATGCCCCGCAGACATTCCAGCAAGAACTCCCGTGACACCTGTTTCTTGAGACAGTGTCAGGATGGGATGACCTCCTCGGGAAGAGCTGGAAGCCCTGACCCATCTGGCCCAGCTCCACTGGGTTCTTTTGGGAAGAATTTCCCCAAACGACAGTGTTTTGTCCCCATGCCAGTGGTAGCTGTCACATCAGCTTTGTGCCAAGCTGTGTTTGCAGCCAAGCTCTGGACACTCCACTGGGAGACTCAGGCAACACGGTGCGTGCCTGGTGGAGGTGGCCGGGGTGGTGGGGTTTCTCAGCTCTGCTGCAGGAGGGAGAACCGGAAAGGCGTGGCTGGGAATGTGCATGCACGTCTGCGTGCGTATGTTTCTGTGTGTTTATACATGTGAGTGCTTATGTGTGTCTGTATGTAAGTGTGTGTGTGTGTGTGTGTGCACGTGCGTGTGTTGGGCTACATGCCACCAGTATATGGGAGAGCAGCTCAGGGATACGATTAGTCCCGAGTCCCCCACAGGACATGGCTGGGAGCAGGATGCAGACGCCGCCCAGAGTGGGCTCTCGTGCACACGGGCGGGCTTTTCTCAGACACTGCCCCACACTTGCCCAGGGTTGTTCTCTCGAGGTAGTGAGCCGCCTGTCGCCCTTTGTGTTCAGAGGCTGGGGAACGGTTGCTGGTGGTCAGAGCAGTGAAGTCTGCATCAGGTGGAACTCCCTCCAGCTCCCTGTGACTCTGAAACTGGCTGGAGGCTGGCCCCTGCCTCACTCTGCACCCAAGCCCAGAGGCACGGTTGGGCAGACAACTGCAAAGGGGTCCCCAGGATGCCGTGCACTAGGTGGTGGCCTTAGGCAAGCCCAGCTCTATCTCTGAAACGTCGTCCTCGTTGGTAATGGGGGAGAGGGGCTGCATCTCAGCGGGTGTGGGTGGGTAGATGGGAGCTGGCCCGGGTGGGCTCTCCTAGGGGTGCCTGTGCTCAGGGTGGACCTCACCCCCAGGGGCACTTGCCCAGGGCAACTTTTCCATGGCCTCGCCTGCAACCCCTTTGGGATTTGTGTCAGGTGCCCTCCCATCTGCGGGTTGGGCACAGGTGGGGCATCGGGGTCAGGGAGAGCAAGGCTCCTCTCCTTGTCACATCCTCTCCTGATGGGGACGTGGGGACTCTGTAGCTGGAGACGAGATGGAGCCATGACCTACATTGTGGGATTTGCATGGATGATTCATGCACTTCGGGCATGTCCAGCTTGTATCCAAGTTACCACCTGCCTGTTTTCCCCATCCGTGGACCGACGGTGGGATGTCAGGTGGGCCACAGAGGAGCCCTGACTGCCCCCTCCCTGCCACAGGCCCTGTGCCCCGTGATGGCCACTACATGAGTCCCTTGATCCCTTGCAAGGACCCATTTCTCTCAGCCTCATTTATGCTCAGGCGTGAAGAGCCAGGGATGGTGACGTGCTTGTGGCACGGTGTGGAGAAGGCTGAGGACTTCGGGGCTCCTCCCCAGGTGGCCTGGGTCTACCTTTGACTGTGGAAGGTGGACCCCTGTGCTATCTGAAGTCTGCACATCACAGACTCAGAAGGACCTTCAGGGTCATCTGCCCTCTCCCAAACCCCCATTGACTGCCTGTTGGACAGTTGTCCGTCCTTCTGGGAGGTGCTCCTGGCCAACGCCGGTGCCTCCCACGAGGCTCTGAGCCTCTCCAGGTTCTCTGTGATTTTGCCTCCTTCAGAGCACCCACTCAGCTCCTACACACAGATTTCATCTTCCTCAGTTTACCTCCTGATGTGCGAGGACCCAGGGTGCTCCCGCCATGCTGAGTCCCTTAGAGCGGCTGCCCTGGGAAGGACACCAGCTTCACCCCAGCTTTTCCTAAGGGAAGGTCCTGGGAGCTCTGGAGGCCAGAGATGGCGGCTGCCAGAGCCCGAGCCTTAGGCAGCCCCAGACCCTTTGCTAAGAGCTCTGCCGACATCTGGCCATCATCCCATCCCCTTGTACAAGGTGGGCATGTGACCACCTCGGGGGATGGTGTCCGGACAGGTGCCTGTCCCCTGGGGCTGGTGAGCTGGCCGCTGAGCCGGGCTTTCGGCCCCAGTGGCCCTGGCCCCCGGCTTCCCCTGGGACGGTTCGCTCTTCCTCCCGCCGCCAAGCCCTGGGCCCTGCCGTTGACACTGTCCTTCCCCTCTCTGTCAACCTGAGAACCCTGTGGAGTGCATGGGGGGCCTGCTTTTGTTGTTCTGAGAGGCAGTGACCCTGCCACTGTTGCCCTCCGTCCTTGGGTGGCTTCAACAGCCCCTTGAACGCACAGTGACTTGCGTCCACGCCAACATAATGACGGCAAGAGAACCAGACGGTAGCAGGCCTTCAGCAGGCGCCGTGGGAGCCCCGGTATTTGTTCTCGAGAGCCCACGGCTCAGGGCCAAGGCACCAGTAAGGAGCGGTGTGTCGCCGGCAGGCGCGCGCGAGGAGCTGGGATGCGTGTTTGCCAGCGTAAGAGGGATGACGGGACGGTTGAACACCTGGAGCCTGGGAGGAGTGCGTGCGGCCAGCGCCCCTCCCGCGGCTGAGTGCTTACCTCCTCCCCACTTTCAGTTGTGGTCGAGAGACTTCTCTCCAGAGAACACACAGATGCTATTTTTGTGCTTCTCTTTCTTGTGCAAGAGGAGAGTTAACAGCCCTCCCCCAAGGGTTCCCGAGCACAGGCAGGAGAGAGTCGTGCAACGTGCAGGGCTTGGTGCCCGGCACGGAGCTGTGGGTCAGCCCGCGTGGGCCGCAGTTCAGTGCGCCGTGCCGTCCTTAATTCCCGTGCTCCCTTCTCTTTGGTCTGGATTTCTGTAAATGCGCGTTTGGGCCCTGGCTCTTTTCACGGGGTGGGGTGAGAACTTGCCCGTGAGCATCTGCCTGGCTTGACAACCAGGCTGAGGGCAGCCGAGCTCCGGAAGGAGATGGACACGGGGCCTGGGACCACTGTGTGCCTCTCCTCTTGCCCAGGCCCTGTGCTGAGGGGTCACCCAGCACCAGGCATATCCTGTATGTCTCGTTAAAAGTGCTGGTGAAGTTGGACTGAACGGGGTCCAAGGGAGGGAGGGACTGTGTTCTCGGCTCTCAATCCTGGACGCCCAGGGAGCTTCTGAAAACGTTACAGATGCCGGACTTCTCCCCCCGAAGATGCTGGTTCCTGGGTCCACAGTGGGGCCTGGGTCTCCGCGTTTTGTAACCTCCCTCTCCCCAGCCAGGTGCTTCTCACGGGAGGCCCAGGCTGAGAACATGTGCCGGTGGGGGTGGGGGTGGCTTGCTGATTCCACTTTGCCTTTCCAGGGCCCTTCTGAGCATCCTCGTTCCTCACTGACTTCGGTGTGGGGTTCAGGTTACCAGGCAGCAGGATTCTGGTCCTGCTGCTATTACAGTCTGGCTTGGCCAAGTCTGTTCTTTTGCCCAGAGGGATGTGACTTGTCCCTGGGATGGGCCGGCCGGCGTGGGCAGGGGGCCCATCGAAAGGTTTGTCCCTGCTGGCCGAGGAAGCATGGGAGGTAGGGCACAGGGTCTCTGACACAATGGGCTGGCAAACCTGGGGAGGCCGCCTGGCCGCTGGGGCAGCTGCCCGGAGAGGACAAGGGTGCCATGTGGGAGGGCGGCAGCTGAGCTGAGGGGGCCTGCTGGTCCCGGGTGGCCTGTGCCTCTACTACCCCTGCACAGAGTGGAGGGCCCTAGCGACCTGACCACGGCAGCAGGGCTGTGTGTCAGACTCCCAGAAACGCTGCTCCCCGCTGCTGGGGAGAGAACGTCCCCCCCACGGTGCTACCCGCCCACTGCCTGTCACCACTCCACTCCTCCAGAGTGCTTACGGGCACGTTGCCCGGGCAACCAGAACGCCAGCGCGTTGCTATCCTTCAGTCTCCTTCAGGCACCTGTGAAGGCTGTGGAGAACATCCCCCGTACCTCCGAGTCCTGCAGACGCCCTGCTCCGGGGCTCCCAGGGAGAGCACAAGGCCCCCGGGCTCCACTGACGGCCTCGAGGGGAGTGGCGGGCAGTCATGGCTGATGCTTGTGTGTGCTTCCAGGGAGCCAAGCCTCAAGGATTCACCGTGGAGTCCCCTGACACCCCGTGGTGTGGGGAAACTGAGGCACAGAGAGGTTACAGGGATCGCGGAAGCTCACAAAGCCAGCATGTTGCAGTACCAGGTTGGGAGCCAGGCAGCCAGCCCTGAGCCCCCCGTGTCTCCACCGTCTCGTGCTGCTTCTGGAGCGTGAGCGGGGGGGTCATCTCTGAGCCTCTTTCCTCTTGGGTTAAAGATGCTCATTGCCCCATCACCAGGCCCCGGGAGGAGCAAATGGACGTGGGCAATAGGGCTTCTTAATGTCGGCCCCGTGGACACTGGGGCTGCTAAGTCTTTGTGGCGGCTGTCCTGAGCCCTGTAGGATGTTCTCAGCATCCCGGGACTCTCACTAAATGCCGGTAGCACCCCTGAATAGTGACAACCAAAAATGTCTCCAGACATCGCTGGATGCCCGCTGGGGGTAAAATCCCTCCCAGGGGGGCATCGCTGATACATACAATGTCCTTTGTGAACCGCAAGGCACCACTGAGGAACCAGAGGTTCTCACCTTCCGAAAGAGAGTGTGAGGCAATTCCTTGGGACCACAGGGCCCCGGCAGCTGCAAGAGGTTAGTGGGGGCATGGAGTAGCACCTGCCAGGGTCCAGTGCCCACCCCGCTCCTCCCCTCCGGGCGGAGACACCATGCAGATGGTCCAGGGAGTGGGGCCACCATGGCTGTGGGTCACGGAGGTTTTGTTTGCTTTACTTTTTTCTTAGTATGTCCCTGGTCCCACAGGTCTGCGCTTGTTGGGACCCTAAGTCCCTGAGTCCTAGACTCCAGGTCTGATGCCAGCTCACTGTGACTCCAAGCGGGCCCCCTCATTTGTGGGTCTCATGCTGGCATCATGCAGGTACTGAGTGTTTGGGATGGGATTGGTGTTTGGTAGCACAGGGCCCGTGGAACCCCCATCCACAGACACCTCAGGAGAACCGGCTTCGTCAAGAGACTGGTGTCAGGTTGTCCTACCCACTGCTTCTCACACGAGCCTGACCGGGAGCCCTTTACCAAGGCTGGTAAACCCTCTCGGGCCCCAAGCACCAGGGGGCTGAGTGTCCAGCTCTGGGGTGGGCTGGAGCTGAGGACCGTCTTTGTTCTTTCCAGGAGGACCTCCTGTGATTTGGGTGCGGCAGTGAAGGCCAGCGAGGTGGTTAGGTGGACACACGTTTGGGGCACACTCAGATGCCTATCACACTTGCCTTGCAATGACCTTGACCCTGGGAGGAGCCCACGTTACAGCGAGCACACCTTCTCTGCAGGGCACTGACTCTTGGCTCCCCCGAGCCAGCAGGACGCACCATCCCCGGTCCACCTAGGGTGGGACCCAGGAGCCTGACCCAGGAATGGGACCCACTCCAGCAGGGGAGGGTGCTAAGAGACCCCAGAATCCCACTGCGGGTCCCCCTGCTCTGGAGGAGGCCAGTAGCCAGAAAGTTCTTGCCATTCTGGAGGTTTCTATCCCACGCAAGTGAATGGTTCCTATACCGCTCCTTCCCCGTGAATCAAATATCAAGTGTGTGCCTGATATCCATGGGGCCACTGAAGATGAAAGCCTTGTAGGCAACCCAGAGCACCTTTCCTGAAAGAGAGGGACGCTTTTAATCATAGTAAGTCACAGGGTAACGCGAGCCAGGGGTGGCTCTGACAGGACATTACTGACATCAGGCTGGGGAAACATTCCAGTGAGTCATGGCTCCCCTTTTTTTTTTCAGTAGGAATATTGAACCAGCGACTGACCTACCAGAAGAAAGTGTGTGTGTGCTCCCTTCCTGAGCCGAGGCTGGGGGTCCTGCCCCAAGTGGGGAGGGCGGATCTCTGTTCCTGCACCGTCGTCCTGTTGGTGTTCGGGGGGCACGGGTGAAAGCCTCCCGAGCGTGTGAAGGGGAAAGAGGGGGCAGTCTGCTGGCCCCCTTCTGTGCAGGCCAGCACGTCAGAGAACTCGGGGTGACAGGGGGCGGTGGGACCTAGGGTCTTCTCTGTACCAGGCGCCAGGGTCTCCCCTCCCACCTAAAGCCACGTTTCTCTGCCTGATGGGAACACGGTGACGAGGCTGTTCTCCTTCGTGGATGCCCCCCCCCCCAGGCCACCACCAGAGGTGGATGTCCATTCACCTGGGGCCCAGGGACCCCAGGGAGCCCCTGCGGAGTCCACCTGCACCCCCTCAGCATGACCTCCATATCCACCCCACTTCTGTTGGTGTGTTTGCCTCCATAAACTCTTTATTTCAGAATAGTTTCAAATTTACAGAAATTGAAAAGAAGAAAAAGCAGGTAGGAATCCTGAGTTCTCTGCTCCCAAATGCCCCTCACGTAAACATCTTACATCACCACGGTGTATCGGTCCTAACCAAGGGGAAGCACCTCTCCTTACCGTTCGTGAAATCACGCACTTTATCTGGATTTCCCCAGTTTTTCTCCGACTTCCTTTTTCTCTTCCAGGATCCCACTCAGGGCACCACATGACATGTAGGCGTCCCATCTCCTTAGGCTCCCCTTGGTGGTGACAGTTTTCCAGGCTTTCCTTGTTTTTTGATGACCTTGACAGTTTCGAGGAGGACTGGTCGGGGATTTTGTCGACTGTCCCTCCATCGGGATTTGTCGGGTGGTTTTCTCACTGTTAGACGGGGTGACGGGTTTTGGGAGGAGGCACAGTGCCCTCCCCATCATGTCAGGAGTGCCTGCTCTCATGACTCACCACTGCGGATGCGACCTTGACACTGGCCAAGGTCCTGCGTGCCAGGTGTCTCCACTGGAAAGTGACTTCCCTCCCCTTTCCATGTGCTAATTTTGGGAAGCAGGTCACTAAGCACAGCGCACACTACTGGGGGACACCTGCTTTTCATAACTCTCCAAAACTCACCCGATTCATAGCCAGAAGAAATGGGATGGGACATAGCTGAGGGAGTCACCATCCCAAGCAGGTGTGAGCCAACCTCTCCCTCACACAGAATCATGTGGCTGGTGTCCCAGACCAGCTGATGACAAGTGGACACTCTGGGGGCAGGGGTGTTCCTCGGGGCTGTAGCAGACCTTGGGACTGTGTGTGGGGGGGTGGAGGGGGCTCATTGCCATGCAAGGAAGATCCCAGGGCTCGCAGGAGCTTCCGGCCCAGCCCAGAGTCCCACCGCCCTGGGGGTTCCTGCAGGTGGGAGCTGGGCCCTTGCGGGAGGCCTGGCCTGTGAGCCCCCTGGGGAAAAGTGCGACCGTAAGTGGAAGACAAGTCTTTGTCTCCCTTAATTGACCACGGTTTTCTTCTGTGAAGAAAATATACAGAAGGTAGCAAATTCAATCTCAATCCACTGAATCATATGAAAGTGTTCTTAGGGAAAAAAAAAAAAGCTTTCAATAAAAATTTAAAAGGGGGAGAAGCAAGAAAGCTGTGAACCAGAAAATAAAGGGGATGGTGCCACAGCCCTGATGTGCAGGAGGCTGGTGGTGGAGGGGGAGCTGGGACGCTGCCCTGCAGGGCAGACGAGACCGGGCCCCTGGGAGGACTGTGCACAAGCCCGGAAGATCTCATGCACACTCTGCCCCAGGCCCGCAGCTCAGACGCTGGCTCCAGCCTGGGCACCCTCTCCTTCCTCCCACCTGCCAGGGCCCGCACCCAGAGCAGGACACCATGCAACCCAGCCCAGGCTGGTCTCTCCACCCTTGAACATCCGCTTCTTGAGCTACGATGTACATAGCCTAAATTCACCCCCCATCGGGTACAGTTCAGTGGTTTTAATGTATTCACAAGGTTGTGCAACCATCAGCATTATCAATTCCAGAACATTCCTGTCACCCCTAAGAGAAATCCTATAACCATTAGTAGTCACCTCCCCCAGCCCCCCACAGCCAGGAATCTACTCCCTGTCTCTACGGATTCACCGATTCCGGGCGTTTCGGACGACATGTGGCCTGATGTAATTGGCTTCTTCTCGTTCACGCGCTGTGTTCAAGCTCCATCCACGTTGTTGCATGTGTTGATGCTTCTGTCCTTTTTAAGGCCAGAGAACGTTCTCCTGTAGGGACAGAGAGCATTTTCCTGATCCATCCACCTGATGGGCACTGGGGCTGGTTTCTGCTTTCCGCTATCAGGCACAATGCCGCTGTGAACATTCGTGCACACATTTTTGTGTGGACTCATGTTTATACCGAAGAGTGGAAAGGCAGGGTCTTCCGGGAACTAAGTCTTTGAGGAACTGCTGAGCTGTTTTGCGTAGCGGCAACACCCTTTTACGTTCCCACCGACGGTGCGCACGAGTTCCCATGTCCCCACGTGCTTGCCAGCACTTGGACTTGGCTTCGTGCTTATAATCATCCTCGTGGTGTGAGGTGGGGGCGTGTTGTTTTGGGGCCCGTGGATGCCCTCAAGGTTTGGGGAGGGCTGGCATCAGCTCTGCTTGCCTGTGCTGGGGCCCGACGTGTCCCAGCGGCTGGCGGTGGGGAGGAGCCTGTGTCCTGACTTGTCCCCATGCCCTCCTAATACTCCCTCTCTGGACCAATCCATCACTTTAAGAAGGAAGAAACTGGACTCAAAGAGAAACAAAGCAAGCTCTCCCCGCTCTTGCAATCGGTTGGTTTTTCTGCATAACAGCCGGGTGGCGTGGAAATGAGGGGGTTTCTATGGTAACCAATTACAGCTCATGATTGGTGAAAAATGACAGAAATATCCTGTATGTGAAGTTATGCTGGGGCAGGCAAGCAAACACAGGCTGGGGTCTGCGGTTTTAATTTCCTGGGGCAATATTTCTCCAAGTAATGAGGCACTCGGGTTCGCCTGTGGCTGCTCTTCATTCAGCCTGCCTGATGGGGCCAGGTGGTACCTGGTGGGGCCTGGTGGGGCCTGTTGGGGCCAGCTGGTACCTGGTGGGGCCTGGTGGGGCCAGGTGGGGCCTGGTGGGGCCAGGTGGGGCCTGATGGGGACTGGTGGGGCCTGGTAGTGCTGGGGGAACCAGTGGGGCCTGTTTGTGTCTGCTGAGGCCTGCTGAGGCCTGGTGAGGCCTGGTGAGGTCTGGTGAGGCCTGGCATTGCCTCGTGGGACCTGAGGGGCCTGGTGTTGTCTGGTGGGATCCAGTGAGGCCTGGTGGTACCTGATGGGGCCTGGGGTTGCCTGCTGGGACCTTGTGGGGCCTCATGGGGCCTCATGGGGCCTGATGGGACCTGGTGTGGCCTAGTAGGACCTGGTGGGACCTAGTGTTTCCTTGTAGGGCCTGGTGTTTCTTGGTGGGGCCTGGTGTTGCCTGGTAGGACCTGGTGGGGCCTGGTAGGGCCTTCTGGGCTGAGCACCACTCTTGCTTAAAGAAGTATCCCACTTCCTGGGGGCTGGACTCCTATCCAAACATGCAGAGTGGTGGGAGAACCAGAGGGTCTAAACCATCCATCCTCACTGAACCACCTGTGGCCACAGGAGCTGTGCTTTCCGTGGGCACGGGGATGTTTCGCACTGACCTAAATTTCTGTGTGTGGTGACAGAGGCCCTGGTCCCTGCACAGAGCTTGGCGGGCTGTGCAGAGAAATTGCACACCGGCAGAAACTCGGTGCAGAGGCATTAGCATAATGAGCGATTCCTAATTTCTGCAGCAAAGCACTTTCATTCTGATTAAAAAACTGGGCCCTTTTTATTTGGGGATTAGTCCTTTTCGGTAATTAGCACTCATTAATACAAGTTTCTTCCTTTCCACATCCTGATGACAGGCAGGGAGCGGCACGTGCCTAAGTACCCACCAGAGAAGAGGCGGCCCCGGGCACGTGGAGCTCAGTGCAGAATGAGGGGGGGCTCACACACAGACACATGCACACACACGTGCACCGACATGCAGACCCCACACTCAGCCACACCTGGACATGCACACACATATGCATATATGATGGACAGGCACACAGACCGCCTCACAACAGACTCACACTCTTGCACACTCGCCGACACGCTCACACACACTCACTGACATGGACCCCACACTCAGCCACACCCACACATGCACAAACACGCATATGTGACAGACGGGCACACAGACAACCCCCACGGACTCGTGCTCTTACACACTTGCTGACACACTCACACCCACTTGTACATTTGGTCTTTCACAGGCACTGACGCGCTATCACACATCAGCCACCTGCAGTCCTGAGACACACTCCTGTGCATGCATGCACACTGCTCACTCGCTGATTTATTCCCTTTTAAAGTCATGCGAAACCTCATAAAGAAAAACTGCCAAGCCTTTTTTTCTATGGGGCTGGTCTTGAGCAGCTTTTCAGGCTGGCGGCTCGGCGCACCCAACGCCCTCGCCCGCCCCCACCCGCACCAGCCACTAACATTCTGGATCCGTGTCAATTTTCAGACGTGACGCCAGTGACGAGTACTGACTTCGAATGGCGCCTGTACCCAGTCCTCAATTACCTAAGCTGGTGAGGGAGCGTGGGCCCCGGGGACACCAAGCCCTCCACGGGTCTGTCTGCCGTGCTCTGAGTGCTCACGTGATGCTCCGTGCACCCACCCTCCACCATCTTCCCCGGGTCGTGTGGGGTTTGCCCTTCTCCAGCCGAGCCTGGAGCTGAGCAGGTGGATGATGGGGTTTCAAAGGGCACCTGTGCTGAAGATAAATAGGGGAAGCTGAAATGTCAACAGAACAGCACTTGGGTAGGGTTGGTGCATCAATAAACTTCCAGCTTATCCACAGCAGATCTCATTTTCCTGAACAAAATCCAGAGGAGTCCAAAAATAAGAAGCTTTCTTAGCGTACAGCATCCGAGGCCACAGCCTGCTGTGAGATACGCACATTTGCCTGAGAAGGTGGGGGTGGGGTTGCGGACCACAGCATGGGGCGGAGGCTCGGGAGATGCCTGGCCTTCGGGCCCCCTGTGAAGTCTGGCGGGCTGAGCCACACGGAGAGTGGAACCCCCGTCCTCCCAGGGCTCAGGAAGGGAGGTTGTGTGCTCCGAGACACACACCTTGGGTCTGTAACTTCTGTGACACAGAGGAAGGTGCTCAGCCCTGGACCCAAGGGGTGACCCGAGCCCCCAGCTCTGCTGTTGTTTTACCTCACGTCCTCTCCTTGTCTCCGTTTCATGAACTCTGGGCAGAAGCTGAGGGGGGAACAGAAGGTGTTTGAGATCATCTTGTCGGCTGAGCTGGGGGTTTTGAGACTCGGTTTCCCTCCCGCGTCATGTCACCCAGCCATGTGCGTTGCATGCTCCTGGGAAGAGATGTGAGGTGTAGGCAGGGGAACCGGCTCCTGGGAGCAGGTGCATGGGGACAGTGCTTCTAAGATGCTGATGAAGAGGTGGCACTCCAGCAGGGCTGTGAAGTCAGCTAATGGAGGGTTTCGGTTTCCCTTTTGAAGTTAGGATTAGCGCTCATTACCAGAAGAGTGCTTCTGTGTCATGGCGGGGGTGGAGGGACCACCGGCGGAGCCCCCAGAGCCCCCACCTGACACTGCTCTCTCTTTTCCACGCAGTTCCATGTCCATCCACTGGCCGGGCTGCTCCCTAGGAAGCCATGCTTGGATACTTATAGCCATGTTTCAGCTCGCCATGGATCTGCCCTCGTGTGAGTCCCTGGGCCCGGGCCCCGACTTCCGGCTCCTGCCCCGGCCGCCGCAGCGGCCGCCCCGGCTGTGGAGTTTGAAGAGCGGACAGGCGGCGCGCATCCCGGTGCCCGTGTGGAGCCCGCGCCCGGCCCGCGTGGAGCGCAGCCACGGGCAGGTGCCGAGCCCGCGCGCCAAACGGGCGCACAGACCCAGGGACCAGGTGGCCGCCCTGGTGCCCAGAGGGGGGCTCGCCAAGCCCCCAGCCGCTGCCAAATCCAGCCCTTCCCTTCGCTCCTCCTCGACGTCCCCATCCCCCGCAGTGGGCAGCGGGGCCACCACGGACCAGCAGGCCCTCCTGTGGAGGGAGAAGAGGCACCTGCAGGGGGCCGGCTTCAACAGTTTTGATTTCCGGGGCAGCAGGCCCACCACAGAGACGGAGTTCATCGCCTGGGGCCCCACGGGGGAGGAGGAGGCCCCGGAATCCAACACATTTCCAGGGCTCTACGGCCCCACCACGGCCTCCATCCCACAGACACGGAAGACAACTGTGGCCACCACCACCGCCCCCGCCACCACGGCCACCTCCACGACGCTGCAGACTAAGGGGGTCACTGAGCCCCTGGGCCCCAGGAATAGAATCCCAGTTGGGGTTAGCACAACGGAGCCTTCCACCAGTCCTAGCAAAGACGATGGTGAAGACGTCAAGCCCCCACGGATTCTGGGGGAGACCTCAGGTACACCCACTTCTTTTCTGCTTGGGGTTCGGTTGGTGGGGGGAGGACACCCTGGGGGTGTGGCTCACAAAGGATGCCGTGCTGTGCCCGGTGACACTGCGTGGCAGGCCCCCCCGTTTCTCAGCGGCAGAAACCTAACAACGGCAGAGTGCTGACGGTTGGGTGGCGGCCTTGGGGACAGAGGGGGCATGTGTGTCCGTGGACTTGCAGGTTGTGCTCTAGCCAAGCCCTTCTGGCTGGTGGAAGGGAGACAGGACAGGGTCTCTCCTTAGTAGTGGCCTAGAAGGAGATGCTGCGCCCGCCTTGCCTGTGTCATGGGCGTCCAGACCCCGCCAGGCACAGAGCCACGTCTTCCCGAATGGTAGAACCTTGACCTCTGGGCCAGCCTGGGAGTGAGATGCGGACACACCTGCTGGTGGAATTAGGGCCCAAGTAGAGTACCCAAAAACCTTCAAGGCTGTGGCCTGTGGAGGGGCGACGGCCACATTGGCCCAGAATTAGGGATCACTTTAAGTGGCAGAAGAGATGGAGATCAGGTATAAGGAAGAACTTCCTGTGGTTGTTTGCTGAGGCTCTGCAAACTGGCTCGGGTTGGGGAGTATCTTCCCTGGAGGCGTTGTCGCAGGTGTTTGGGGGACGGGGTCAGAACAAATGGCTCTGGGTCCTCTGCCCATTGTTCTGGGTGCATATGGACAGTTACCTCGAAATATCTACTGCAACGTCGTTTTGTCTTTCTTTCTTCTCCTCTATCTCCTCTTCCAGTTGCTTCTAAAGGAGTGGCCCTTGAAAATCTCCCAGGCCACAGCCCGTCCCTTCAGGGCTAGCCACAGGCACGTCCCCAGGCTGAGGGCATGCGCAGAGTCCGGGATCCCTGTGCTCCAGCCCACCTCTGGCCCCCTTTGCCTCTGGCAGGCCACGACCCCACGCCCCACCAGGAGCAGGATGTTCACAGATCAGATCTGGGTACGCACATCCCAGACGAGCCGCAGGGTTGGCTAGCTCTTAAAATGGGATGTGAAGTCCAGGGTGTCGGCATGAAGGGTGGGGGTGCCCTGTGGCCTCCCCCACGCCCTGTTTGTTTGCTTCTCCACGTCCTAAGGCCTCGGGCTCCATAGTCCCCATGCAGGCCCTCTTCAGGACCCCGGACAGAAGAGACATGCTCCCAGGGTCTGTTGGCGGCATAGGTCTTCCTGCAGGCTGCATCTGCATGAGGCTGCATCTGGCCGTGGTCGGGAGTTGGATAGGTTTTCATAGAGTGGGTGGCTTTTGTTCCATGACCTACTTCCTTCCTTTACCTGGACAAGAGAACTGCAGTTTTTATATTCTGAGCAATTCTTCCCTAGAGAGCAACATACCTGTGAAAGAAAGCAAACCCAGCTCCACCTCAGCCCCAGGGGCCAGGGCCAGACCCAGGGACGGAGGCTGTGAGCTTGGAGCACAGCAGGAGAAGGTCTGCAGGGGGTCACGGGCTGTCTCCCGGCCAGCCTTTGTCCAGAACCTGTGCACACACAGCCTGCCGTCCATCACATCTGTGCCAGGTGCCCGAAAGCAGTTTACAAAAGCATTTGTTTTTACCTCAATAAACTCACAAGCCATCATCATAATAGAATTTAGTGCTGCATTCATTTACTGTCATCCCCTCTACACACATCACTTACTATATAGGCACGGACGAGAAAACAAGTTCCCATTTATTCCAAATTACATTTGTTATTACTAAAGTTAAATGCTCGGGACAGCATTAGAAGGCTCAGTAAATTAATTCACAGTACATTGGATGTTGCTAATCCAACTCGACAGATGCTTATCTTGGAAAAGATTTATGGTTCTTCATAATATAATCTGGTGCTAGATTAATTTGTTTAGCAAAACAAATTTAAAGGGGGGGCGGGAATACGTGTGTTTGCTTTTAGCGCAGAGAAATGTTAATTCTGGGAAGTGGTGTTGGATGCTGAGAAGGGGCGTCAGCAGCTTTCGGCATCCAGGCCAAGGCAAGGCAAGACAGGAAGTGCTGAGGGGACACCTCTTAACTGGGTCCGTCACAGCTCAGCTGTTCCCACAAAAGTGACCCAAGCTACCCAGAGCCCTGGCGGGAGCCCCATGAATCCCCCTTGTCCTGGCAGTCACCACACATAGACCTGGGCTCTCGGCTCTTTGTGGAGCACTTCTGCTGCTCAACTTTCTCAGACAGGATTAAGGCAGCAAGGGTGGTCTTGGGGATCCCAGCGCGGTGGTCCAGGAGGCTGGGCATGCCGTATGTGCTTGCAAGCCACAGACCGCCTGCGAATCTGGACTCTGCTGCAGGTAGCTTTGTGACCCTGGGGATTTTCTCTTCTCTCTTGGCTTCATTTTCTTCACCAGGAAAATTAAAGCTTAGAAATATCTCTTCCAAATGGTTGTCATGAGGATTCGGTAGAACAACACCAAGCATGAACTAAGAACCCTGCGTCATGCCAGGTGCTTCTATACCCAGCAAGAAGGACTCCAAGGAGAAGCCTGCAGGTGTCAGGGGCCAACATGCCACCAGGGGCTTGAGAGTCTTTTCATCTGAGACACACCAGCTCTGCCCACTCACCACTGAGGGCACCCCAAAGGACAGAATTAAGGTTTTGGAAAGGATAGGAAGAATTTGTTAAGTCAGTTCTGTTGTCCAAAGAGGATCTTTGGAATCAGGTTTGGGGAGTTGTGAGTTTTTATTTTTGCTTCGGTAGAGAGTTTTTTGAAGGGGAAAGTTACCTTGGCCCATCTGCCCAGAGCACAGATATCAGTGGGCATAGAAAAGCAGATGGCTGGAGATTCGGGGCACTCTGAAATCCCTCAGGAGTGAATATTACGTGGGATAGCTGTTGGAATCATCAAACGGCCCCTCTCTCAGAGACCACCCTGTAAATGAAGTGATTGGAAAGTCTCTCCTAGTTTTAGGGTAGTGGGTAAGAGTGCCTTCAAATTCCTGGCTTCCTCTTGTATTAGCTGTGTGAACTTGGGCAACTTGCTTATCTTCTCTGTGCCTCAGTGGGAATTACAGAATTAACCACCTTATAATGTTGCAAAGATCAGTGAGATAGTATATGCCAGGTGGTCATTGCCTGACACATAACAGCTGTTCGTTACATGTTTGCTGCTGTTAATATGGTGGTGATCATGGTGATGGTGGTAGTGATGATGACGGTGATGATGGTGGGATGATGATGGTGATGATAGTGATGGTGGTGATGATGATGGTGATGATGATGGTGATGGTGATGATGATGGTGATAATGATGGTGATGGTGATGATGGCGGTGATGGCGGTGATGATGGTGATGGTGGTGATGATGATGATGGTGGTGATGGTGATGATGGTGGTGATGGTGGTAATGGTGATGATGGTGATGATGATGATGATGATGGTGATGGTGATGATGGTGATGATGATGGTGATGGTGATGATGATGCTGGTGGTAATGATGGAGATGGTGATGATGGTGATGATGGTGATGATGCTGCTGATGATGGTGGTGATGATGATGGTGGTGGTGGTGATGATGGTGATGATGGTGGTGATGATGGTGATGATGGTGATGATGATGATGATGATGGTGATGGTGGTGGTGGTGATGTTGATGGTGATGGTGATGATGATGCTGGTGGTGATGATGATGGAGATGGTGATGATGGTGGTGATGATGGTGATGATGCTGCTGATGATGGTGATGATGATGGTGATGATGATGGTGGTGGTGGTGATGATGTTGATGATGATGGTGATGATGATGATGGTGATGATGGTGATGACGATGATGATGATGTTGATGGTGATGATGGTGATGGTGATGATGGTGATGACAATGGTGATGATGAGTGTGGTGATGATGGTGGTGACGATGGTGATGGTGATGATGGTGATGACGCTGGTGGTGATGGTGATGGTGATGATGATGGTGGTGATGATGGTGATGGCGATGATGGTGATGATGACACTGGTGGTGATGATGGTGATGATGATGATGATGACAATGGTGATGATGAGTATGGTGATGATGATGATGATGGTGGTGATGATGGTGATGAGGTTCATGGTGATGAGGATGAGGAGGAGTTGGTGGTGATGGTGGCGATGGTGATAGTGATGGTAATAATGACTTTTTCTTGTGATGATTTGCTACCACTAGCTTGTTGCTACATTTACTGCTTCATTATGGGGTCATTTGATGAAGTCCCATATCCTTGTCCCTGAGCTTGGTGCTCTTTGCGGAGGTATAGGTGGCAATAGCTAGGAACTGCTTGGGATGGAAAATCACCTGGCTCACGTTCACTGAGGCATTGAGCTCCAGCCTCACATGGTGCTGGCAGAGGGTGAGTGTCAGATGGGGCAGGAGTTCACTTGAGGTCGAGAGAGGAGGACTTCCCACAGCGAAGCACCATCTTCCTGTGACAGCTCTCTTGCTGGTCATGTTCTGAGTCTGGAATCACAAAGTCTCCTGGGAGAAAAACACAAAGTCATTTCCTGGGCTTTGATCTTAAAACTCTTAAAGGGAGCTGTGGGGAATTCAAGCCAGCTGATTTCGGTTATTGCATTTGCCCACTGCGGATCTCCTAGGCTGTGGGTGCGTGGCATACAGCTAGTGCTCATTAAAGATTTCTGGGACCTGATGTTCTTAGACCTTCCCGCTGGCCCCTGGACCCTGAGATTCTCCAGCCTGCTCAGACACATCTGATGCTTTCCTCAACAATCCGTGTTCCTAGCTCTGGAAGGTACACCACCCAGGAGGGGCTACGAAGCCCTGTAAGGTCTCCGTTAATGGTCGTTCGAGGTGTGTTCCCATTTGGATCAATCATGTATTTGTGACACCCAGCAACTCAAGGAGGAGATGGCTCAGATGTCATCCCCATCCTGCCTGGTAATTTTTACATTGGGATGCACTCATGCGTTTCCAAGGATGATTTCCAAGTTGCTTTGTCCTTGTCACCAGGGGGCCTTCAGTGTCCTTTAGGTGTGTCCCACTGTAAGCAGGAGGGACAGGCTGTTCTCCTCTTCTCTCACACTGATGGTCAGCTGACCTGAGCAGCAGAGCAACCCTGGGAGCAAGTCTCATGTTGGGAAATATTTCAAAATGCTGGGATAGAAGTGGAAGAGAGTTAGGAGCAGCTGTGATAGGGAGAGACGTGCTCTTCTCCTTCTGTTTAGAACTGTGATGGTGGTTTAAATGCTGAGCCCCTTTTAATTAACTTGCTGGGTGTTTGCTACCAGGGAAGTGAATCCATCCCTAATTTAAAGATATTTGAAGCAAATGACTCATGAACTTCAAAAGTTTTGAGTGGCTTAATTGGGATAAGAGCATCCACGAACAAATGAGTGTTTGGAGCTCACTAAACATCCTATACTCTGTAGCTGGCGAGGCTGGGCTTTAGGGTCTTAACTGGGACGTCAGAATGGATGCGCCTGGTTTCGCGTGGTGACCCGTTGTGGCACGGGTGGGATGGCGCGCGTCTGCCGACAGTCCTCTGCACCCATCTAACCTCCCAGAGCACTCCTCTGCTTTCGCCGAGCAAAGCTGTGTTCACACCAAATGGATAAATGGGCTCCGACTCACTAGAGCCGGTCTCGAAGTCTTCTGGAGATGACTCCATCACCGGCTTACCTTTATTTCCCTTTCACATGTTCCTTGTCCCAGCTTACCGCATCTAGTGCTTCCTAGACTTCTTTGTTTCCGCCAGAGCTGCCTCCTTCTCCTGAGAGCGACTTAGGGGTCAGGAAGGTTCTTGGGTTCTCGTGGGATCACCGTGCCTGTCCCATCACCCTTTCTCTGTTCCCCTTTGCCCAGCCCTAGGAGCTGCAGGAAGGGGCCTGAACTGACCCTGGGCCTCTCTAAGGACGGCAGGTGGGGTTGCTGGTGGGGCAGGTACTGGGGGGCTGCAGGCGACAGCCCCCGCCCCTGCAGAACGTGCCTTCCTGACATCCATCGCCTCACTAAACACGGGATGGATAACAGACCAGTGTGATATACGGTGGATTGAATTTATGGCTTTCATCCACTCACAGGGGAATGATTCTAAGCATAGGGATTAAATATTAGACAGAACATTATTTTTAGAATTATTTGACGATGTGAAGAGGACTGGTTTTGGAATTTCTAGCTTCTGATCTGTCGTGCAGGGAACTGTCAGCTCCGAACTTGGTTGATATGAAATACCACGCTTCAGGGTGGGGGAGGCGTGAAGGGATACAAAACCGGGGCCCTGGCTGTCTTTTCAAGGAGTTTAAAATCTGTTTGGGAAAGTCAGACAGGTAAGGACACGAGCCTTCACAAGAGAGAAGTGACAGTTAAGGACGGGAGCAGAAATGTCAGAAAGCCCCAGCTTGGGTAATTGCACAGTGATTCTGAAAACCCAGTAAAAGGAGGAGGGGGCTGGTCCTGGTGGGAAGGGTCCCGCCAGGCTTCCTGGAGAGTGAATGAGGCTGGTCCTGACTGGCGGGGAGGGCATGCATGGGCAGAGCACAGGGGAGGGCAGAGGGCACCAAGCACTCTGGAGACCAGAAGCCCTGAGGCCTGCCTGTTGGAGGCAGCAGAGCAGGTGGCCTGGGACTCAGTCTCCTCACATCTAGAAAGACACTGGAGGAAAAACCCTTGAGGCCCCTCCTCCAGCTCTGAAGGTCCATAAGAATGTCCAAGGCTCTGTGTTCCTTCTGCCCACAGCTAGGAAGATGGTCTGCCCTGCCATTTTGTCGTGAGAGGAGAAGGCTGGTGGGTTCTGGCCCTCCCCTCCCTTCCAGCGTCACTCCAGGCAGTGGATCCAGCAAGCTCTGGGGTTGGTGGGGCAGGCAGCTGCGGCCGGGGTTTCTGAGCTGCCAGGTGAGCGGGAGAAGTCACCCACCCCCACCCAGGAGCGGCTCTGTATGGCGGGTGGGGCCAGCTTGAAAAGGCCCCATGTGCATGTACTTGCTGCAAGAGGCATTGCCCTCAGCCCCAGGGCAGGTGGGTTCCAGGGAAAGCTCCGGCGCACCCCCGAGGTGGCCGTCTGCTTCTGGAGGCTCGGCCAGGATCACAGGCAGACGCGTGATGGTCGGGCCATAGGATCAGACGGGAAGACAAGGCCTCCCCGGTCTTGGCTTTCCATGTGGTCCAGGGAATCTCCACATTGGAGTCTGTTGCTTGGAGGTGATGATCAGCACTACCAGAGGATTAAGTTTCTCTTCCAGAACTTTCTGTCAGCAGCAGGGATGCCCAGTCTGTCTCAGGAGCAGAGGCGGTGATGTCTGCCGAGCTGACCGAGGATGGGACATGGGGCGGTGAAGCTGGTGCTGAAGGGGGGAACCCCTGCCCCGACCCAGGCGTAACCCAGGCCCTGGCTGCCCTCCGACCCTGGCCATTGGCGTGCCCTTGCTGTGCCCCATGACCTCAGGGAGTGCTGGCTTCTTAGACAGCAGACTGGGAAATAATTTCCACCTCAAGGGGTGGTTCTGAGACGTGGCTGAGTTCACCCGGATAGAAAACTGGGCACACATAGCGAGTGTCAGGGGCCCCGGGTGCATGAAGGCCCCCTCGCTCTGCGGCTGCATCGGGGAGGGAAGGACACTGGTGCTGGGGAAGTGGAACCCCTGTCTCCTTTAGCACCCCCGACGGGGCTGGGGTGAACGCGTGCAGGTGCCTGGCCAATGCTGGTCTAGCTGCCTCATGAAGGATTTCTCTGTCCTGGAAGGATTTAGGCAGTCGGACCCACTGGGAAACCATCAGCAGAGCCCCGTTACTCGCCAGGTCAGCAGCCCCCACGTCTGGGGGGAGCACCATGTCCAGCAGCCGGGCCTAGGGGAGGGCTGTCTGCTGGAGTGCCGGTCAGCGTGTCCTCCGCCAGGGGCCCGCCGGCTTCTCAGCAGACTGTCCCTTGCACACATCCCTTTAAGTGGCTTGTTGCCAAACTTGTGCTTCACTCTTCATGTTCTCAGAGCTGCCCACAGAAGGCGGTGGGGCTGACGCTCAGGGAGGCTCAGCCTCTCGTGAGTCGGGGGAGGTGGGTCAGGGCCCCTTCTGTGATGCTGAGGGTCCCTCCTCGACACACAGCCCTGCTGCCTGAGGCATCAGGGCATCCTGAGTGGGACCTAAATCCAAGAGGAAGCTGATTGCCTTAGTCCCTCTGAAGTTCTTGGCCCATATGTGAGGTCCAGTGAGGAAGGAACTTTCTAGAAGCTCCAGGGAGGTCTCTCCATCAGCAGAGCCCACGGCAGGTGGGTGGAAGAGTTGGATGCCCCCATTGTGTGGTTTCACATGCTGAACAGAGAGCCTCCGGGGATGTATCCTGGGGCCAGAGGCAGAGCCCCTGAGAGCCACACCTGGGTCCCCATCCCTGTTCCCACATCTGTCAGAAGGAGAGAATCAGCATCATCTAAGGAGTGGGGCAGGAAGAAAAACTGTCACTCTAGACTTAGCTCCCTGCCCTTCCAGACCCGGGGCCCAAGTTTACAAAGCATCTTGGTAATACCCCCTTTTACTTGCTTTGAGTCCCCCTTTTTGGAGAAATTATAACTGCCCGAAGCCGATGGTCCTCCAGACTCATCTAATGCCCTCAGTGGAATTGAGAGGAAACGTGACGTGATGTGATGTATGATAGATGCTCCTCTGTGCACGTCTTCACCGGAAGGTGTGGTGAGGTCGTCGGAGGCTCACCCCCCCACCCCCGTGTGGCATCCTCAGGAACCTGAGGGCAACTCGAGCTAAGACAGGTGTGCCGTGTGAGCATGGGGGGGCAGGTGACTTTGGGAAAATGTTGAACTCCCGGCAACATTTGGGACAAAAATAATCCAGCCTTCTTTCAATGTACATGGTGGTTGTGTTCTTGGAAACTTTGGTGCTTATTAAAACCATGCAAAAAATACTCTGGGTCTGTACGTGGAACAGAAGGAGGCTCTCTGAGCATTTATAGCAGGAGTGAGCAGAAGGACGTTCAGAGTCACACAGAATGGAGGGCCGGCCGTGGGTGAGCACGTCTGTCCTGTACATTGTGGGGCAGGTAGCGTCCTGCCCCCTACGCAAATAATGCCAGTCATTGTGACAACCAGAAACGTCCCCCACGTTCCTAGATGCCCCCGCCCCCCGAGAATCCTTGTTCTCGGCCCAGACATTCCAGAGGCAGCCTTCCACCCCAGAGACAGGTGGCCTTGCCCCCATCCGCACACTGCACAGAAAGGACCAGCTTCCATCTGCACTTGAGCGTCCCGGGGCCCCAGGAACAACTCTCCACAAGCTGGAAGTTTGAAACAATAGACATTTGATCTCTCCCAGTCTGCCGGGCGGGGACGGTCTTTCCTGCCTCTTCCAGCTGAGGGTGACGGGCAGATGTTCCTTGGCTCCTGGCCACACCCCGGCCTGTGTCTCTGTCTTCACACGGCGCATTCCCTCTGTGTCTGTGTCTCTCCCCTTCTTCTTATAAAGACACCAGCCGTTGCCTCAGGGCCCAAGCTGAGAATCCAGGATGGTCTCGTCTTGAGATCCTAAATGCCATCACATCTGCAAAGTTCCTTCTTCTAAATAAGGTCACATTCACAAGGTCGGGGGGGTTAGGACAAGGGCATATCTATTCCACGGGTCTACCATTCAATCCAGGAGGAGCGGCCATCTGCTCCGGCTGGGGGGCCGGCATCCCCCCTCTGCCCAGGGGTCAGCAGTGCCTGGGGCTTTTCTCCAGAAGCTGGGAGAATCGCAGAACCTTCATCTGCCCCAGCTGGGGAGGGCATTGGCCCAATCCTCACCCCACCCGCCCTTCACGAGGCCCTGGGAGCCACTGGGGGGCTTGGAGAAAACACCACCTCCATTTGCAAAAATGCTTTGTATATATTGAGCCTCATAAACAAGTCAGAGATGAAAATGTCTGACCTCTGGTTGGCCCTTGTGCCCTGAAGATCCATCCTTCACTCACTCAAGCATCCACCTGAACCGTTTCCTGAGCACCTACTATGTGTCAGGCAGTGTTGTTACATCAGAAGACAACACACAGTCCCTGTCCCCTCGAGGGGCAGCAGACAGACCGACACACATCTGAACATGAGTAAGGTGACCCCAGGTGTGTGGGGAGGATGCCCGCAGCCTGGGGCAGAGAGCTGATGCTCGAGTTGAGACCGGTGGATGCGAAGAGGGCGGTAGGACGGGGAAGGAGGGTGGTGGCCAGGAGCCAAGGTGCTGGCAGTGTGACAAGCAATGCAAGGGCTGTGGTGTGGCGGGCCACATGGCCGGGGTGCCAGGGAGGTCAGAGGTTGGGCTGGGGCTTGGAGGCAGTCGTGGGGGCTCTGGGCTTTAGTCTGAGGATAATGGGGGGAGCGGAGAATGGGCTGAGCCGGTGGACGGTCCTGAAGCTGAGGACTCGGTGGGTGACATGAGGGAAAGAGAACAATCTAGAAGGCCTCCCAAGCGTTTGGTTTGAGCAACTTATGCCTTCGACGAAAGTGGCACCTGTCCTGAGCTAGGGTGGGCGTGGACGGGAAAGGGCAGCCGGCAGCCCCTTGGGGGCCTGGCTTCACTGCAGCTGCCGAATCAGCTGTCAGAGGGGACGTCTGTGGGCCCCCTCGGACTTGCGTGTTTGCAGCTGGGGAAGGTCTGGCCTGCGGTGGGGACCCCAGAGCCATCGGGGTCTGTGTGGTTTCAAAGGTCCTGTGGATAGCTGAGATCACCTGGAGGGAGTGTGGACGGTGTGCGAGGGGGACAGGGACAGAGGACAGGGCCCCAGAGAGTCCCCAAAGCACAAAGTGCCCTGGGGAGGAGGCATGGGGGGGTGGGACCAGGGAAGCCTGGGGCAGAAGACACCTCACAGAGGAGGGGAGGAGGGAGAGAGGAAGGGGGACCAGGGGAGAGGGAGCAGACAGGAGGGAGGGAGACGGAGGGAGGGAGAGAGGAGAAGTAGGGGGGACGTGGTCCCATACCAGGGCTCCTGGGAGTCAAGAGGGATGAGCATGGAGGTGACCATCACCTCTGTCCCCCGCGGAGGTGCGGGCTTGGAGGCTTGGCACGAGGGCCGCTGGAGCGTGCTGGGGGGGCGAGCAGAGGTGAGGGAAGGCAGAGTGGGGAGGACCCTTTGCTGCTGCCCGCCACGGAGCGGGGCGCGGGCTTGCCGCCAGCACGGAGGGTCCAGGGCAAGATGAATTCGGGTGCTGGTGGTGCGCAAGCAAAGTCCTTGTGCGGAATGAGAACGGTCCCCGATGGTGCCGGATGGCCCGCGCCTGCGCGCACAGCGGAGCGACACGCAGGATGGGCTGGGCTTGTGGAGAGAGCAGGATGCCATGAGGAGAAGTCAGTCTGTCTGGGAAATCCCGCTTTCCTGGCACCAGACGTTCCCCTTTTCACTTGGGAGGCTCTGTGGGAGCCGGGGGAGGTCGTGCCCCGAGGGACGGTGCCGAGGAGCCCTGCCCTGCGGTGCTGCCGTCCCCAGGTGGGGGCCGACGATGAGCAGGTACGCGGACACTGTCTCAGATGCAGGTGGGGACACGTGAGCCGGGCCTGCCTGGTGGGAAGCGGCGTCTGGGAGAGGATGTGGGCCCGGGGATGCGGGGCTCGTGCAGAGGCCTCCTGGCGCAGGGGAGGCTGGATGTGGGAAGGGCAGACCGAGGTCCTGGTCAGGAGCAGGAACTGGGTGCTTCCCCAAGTGCAGACAGGAGCTGTGGGAGGGCCATCCCCAAGCGTGCAGGCCAGCCCTGTCCCCGCTGGCTTTGGCAATGTCCCCGTCCTCCCCGGAGGTCCCTCATCTGGGCGGGGGAGCTCGGCCTCCCCACCTGCTCATGTCAGGGGCCAGAGGAATTGGAAGGGTGCCTCCCAGACACCAGCCTGCGCCAACTCCTGCACCCCTCTCCCGGGGCCTTGAGACCTGCGCCCGCTGCAGCCAAAAGTCACTGTTAGGCGAACGCCACGGATGCACTGAGCATCGCGGGGCCGTCCTCTGCCATCTGTCCGCCCTTCCCAGGTGCAGCGGGGCGTCTCCTCCTTCAGAGCCTTCGGGAGGCCGTGGAGGCGACACCCGCCACCGTCTCCAGCCCAATCCAAGACTGGCCTTGCTCCTGGCAGACACTCGGACCCAGACTCAGAAATGAGGCTCGGGCTTTACCGGGAACGTGCACTTTGCCTGTCTCCGTGGGGACACGGGTGGCCGGTTAGGGCCTACGGGCCGCAGACCCAGGGCTGGTGCTGCACCCAGAGCACGGGTCAGTGGTCAGCTGCCTGCTCTCAGCAGGGCTGGGCAGGACCTTCCGGTTGGTGGAAGGCTGACTCATCAGGGGAGCCACGAGCCATGTGGTGTAAGGGGGTAGAGGCCACCTTGGGCACCTCAGCAGGCACTCCACTCCGCCCTGCCGTTGTCCCAGACTTCCACGGACTTGGGGGGCAGTGTGGGGCGCAGAGCCTCGGGGCAAGGGGAGGGAGGCAGGAGGTCTCGCATTTCTCAGGAAGTCCTGAAGGTTCATGCCCTGCCTTCGTCCTGGCCACACCCCAGTTCTCGATTCTTCCGACTGCAGTTTGTCTTTTCAGGGCCGTTCCTCACTGTCTGGGACACTTAAGCTCCCGCCCCCCTCCCCCCAAGGTGGGGAAGCACTTCTCTGGCTCCTGTGTTGAGAAATCGGGCAGCAGGAGGGAGGGTGGGAGGGGGCCTCCTTAGATCTCTCTGGAGCATCCGGGAGGCCTCTCCTTGGCCAGGCTCACGCTCTTACCTCAGCTGGAGGGGCCACCTCCCCCTCCTCCTATTGACGCCCACACCTCTAGAGCCCCCTGGATTCCTCGTCCCCATTTCATGGCATTTACCACGACTTCTGTCATTTTATGGCCACTTGCCCGGACGTCTGTCCCGCACCCCCCACCACCCAGGACCAATAGCAGCACATACCCCTGCATGCTCAGCACTTTCCCTGGGTGATCAGCCAGCCCGGGAGCTCCTTCAGGGGTAGAAACCAACCTGCTGCTCCCCCAGCTCCCAGCACAGCGCCTGGCCCACAGTTGGCTCGCATTGCTTTTCTGAACAGTGAAAAAACGCAACTCCTGCGCGCATGCATTCCTCAGGGTGGGGTGCCGTGCAGTCTTTGACCCTTAGTGAGAGGGAAAGAGGGCTGAAGAGGAGAGACCGGGTAATAACGCGCCACGCCTTTGAAAGTCGCCCGAGCCCAGGCCGAGAGGAGGCGCCGCTTCTCCTGTGCAGACCCCCACACTCGCGTTGAAGTACGTGCGCACCGGGGCTGCGTGGGCACCGCCCGCCCGGGACTCGCCTGCCAGCATCCGCCGCCACACACATGTGCGAATGTGGGGAGCAGTTCCGGCTCATCCAGAGCGAGCAAGACAGCCGTGTCTTGGAGAAGAGAGTGAAGCTGCTTGCCTGCCACCCCACACGCTCAGGGTAGCAGGGAAGCTGGGAGCCACTCAGCTGGGCCCCCGCTAACCGGTCCCCTGCAGCTGGGGTGCAGACTGTGGCGGGGAGTCCCACCCAGGTGTGAAGTCCTCTTCAGCAGGGCCCTGGGGACCAGACTGGCCAGGGCATCCCCCCGGCAGCAGGCAGCGAGGAGGAAAGTCTCTTCTGTGGCACAGCTGTGCGTGTAGAGAGAGAAGGCTTCCTGGTGGCTCTTGCTTTCCTTAGGAGGACACACGTCCCATAGGATCAGGGCCCCACCCATATGACCGTGTTTATCCTGGCCGCCTCCTTAAAGAGGGCATATTGGGTACTGCAGGGACACAGTTCAGTCCACAGTCCTGGGTGGAAAGAAAATGCACTCCAGTGCCCCTGGGGATGAAGACAAGTGGGGGGCAGGCCTTGGAACCCCGTAGCAGAGGCTGAGCATGACCTGCTTGTGTGCATGTGTGTCTTTGGGGGGCACCGCTCCAGGGGCCTATATTGCGACCTCACAGTGGTCAGGGCTGGTGTGTGTTCTGAACATACCTATTTCATATTCTGCCTTCCGTATCAGATGGGGGAGACTTTAGCCAATTGCAGTCTGGGAAGATTTCCCCAGGAGCCACGAGGGGCTGCTAGCAGTCTGCTTCCTGGAGCCGAGTGCGGCTTGTCCGTGGGGAGTGGGTGCTGGCTGGGGTGGCAGGTTGGGAGCCACAGGAGATTCCCGGTGGTTGGTCTGGGTGGGAGGAAGTGGACAGATTCCGTGTTTCCGAAGGTGGGTTTCAAAGCCTCGGTAAGCGCTGCTTGACTTAGTGAGGATGAGAGAAAGTGGATGAGGAGAGCGGAGGCGTGCCCTGAGCTGAAGCCTGGGGCTGGGCATGTCTCCCCCCGGCATCTTCATCTCAGCTTCCCCTGGGGGCAGGGGGGGAGACTCCCGCGAAAGGCCCCCGGAGCCCCCCCACCGCCGCCAGAGCCGTCTGCACAGCGCTGCCTACGGCCGCGGTCTCTTCCACGCCGAGCCGTTGCTCAGACCAGGGGTCCACCTGCTCCTAACATGCTGGCCGCCCTGCTGATGTGCGAATGCTATGTGACGACTCCCGCTGTGTCCCTCTGGGCCCCGAGCCGGGGCGCCCTGTAAAGCGACCGGCCCCACGTCCTGCCCTGTGTGTTTTCAGGGCTTCTGAGTGTATCCCCTCTGCTGCCATCCGTCCTGTGGCTGAGAAAACTCATGACTCCTTTAATCAGCTCTTCTTGCACAACAATATGGAGCAGGAACTCTCTGGTCTCTCCCTGCCCTGGCCTGTCTGCCCCACGTCTGGGTAGGTGCTTTTGTGGGATCTCCTCGCCTGGAGCATGAACAGGGCCTGTGACCTGCTTCCAACCAGCAGAATAGGGCAAGGCTGACAGGTGACATTATCCTCTGGTTACCTTCCCTCATACAGAACCCACTTGGCCAGCAGATTCATGAGGGAGACTCTCATGCTGGCCTAGACGAAGCAGCCACCATGTGGTGGGACAGGGGGCCCACAGGCCCGGGGACTGCAGGCAGCCTCTGGGAGCTGAGGACTGTCCCCCCAGCAGCCAGCACAAAGCCATCCCTCTCAGTCCCACGGCCGCGAAGAAATGAAGTCTGGAATGAGCTTGCAAGTGGGCCCCTCCCTTCTTGGGCTTCCAGATGGGAACACCCCGCCATGGGAGATCTCCGGCCCCCACTGGACACTCTGGCGCCCAGGGTCTCTGAGACCTACCCCTCCTCTGACCCACCTCCTGGGGGCTCTGTCATCAGCGCTGTTGGAGCCAGCCTCGCCGGGCATGCCATCAGACATGTAGGGCTCTCAGGGTGTCCACTGGCCCTCCAGCCCTGGCCACAGACCCCGTGTTGGTCTTCCTGTAGCTCCAATGTGTGCAGAGCCCGCCACACTCTTCCTTCGAGCCTGGGCTAGCACGGGGCCCATGGTTGTGCTGTGTCCTGGGAAAGATCATTGAAATGAATTATACATCAACAGCAGAGATGGATCATTATTAATAAACTCAGCCATCTCGACTTCCCACCCGTTACATAGCACCGACAGTGAATGAATAAGCAAGCGACCTGGCTCCCAGCCTGGATATTGACAGGTCCTCCCTTTGTTTGTGGCAGGAGAGCAGGTCAGAGCAGGAACAAACCCCACAGGGCGGGTGTCCCCACGGGTGTCACTTGCTAACCCAGACGCTCTGCCGGTCCAGCTGCAGGGTGCGGGCCGGGCCCTTGGGGCGAGAGAGCCCCCTGCCTACACGCTGCACACTCGGGCCCCTCCCAGACAACTGCGTCTTTTGGCTCCTGGGCTCTGTGTCCCCCTCAGGATGACCTTCTTGCCCCGCGTGCAGGCCTGTTTGCTGAATCCCAATGTGATACCACAGCGCGTCAGCTGGAGCCAAGTAAGAGCTCCGTGCGAGGGGCGGGGAGGGCTTTTTCTGTGTAGGGACCTCTGAGTCTCTCTGGGTCTGAGCAACAGACGTTTACTGTCCCCGTTCTGGGGCCTGGAGGTCCAAGGGAAGTCCTCTGAGGTCATGAGGCAGAATCCGCTCCAGGCATCTCTTCCCGTGGCCTCGGGGTTCCTGGGCTTGTGGACGGCCGTCCCCTCCTCGTGTTCTCACAGGGCGCGCTCTGTGCGCGGGTCTCTGTCCAAATTTCCCTTTCCGTATGGACATCGGTCGTGTTCGGTCAGGGCCTACCCTGATGACCTCATTTTAACTTGATGACCCGTGTAAAGACCCACTTTCCAAGTAAAGTCCCATTCTGAGGCCTGGGAGGCTAGGAATTCAGCATATCTCTTGAGGGGGGCACAATTCAAGTCCTAACACGTGTCATTGGACTTAGGGCCCACCCAGATAATCCAGGATGATGACATCTAGAGAGTCTTGATTACATCTGCAAAGGCCCTGTTTCCAAATATGGTCCTATTCACAGGGTCTGGGCAGGAGGACTTAGCATCTTTTGGGGGGGACGAAGGTCAACCCTGGAAGTACCCCCCTTCTTTCCGCACCCCATTGCCAACCAAACACGGCTCTTCTGTCTTGTCTCTGAGCAAAGAAATTGTGTCGGCCGGCAGCGCCTGCCCTTGGGGCCCTCGGGAGCAAAGCCCAAGCCTGAGCAGGGAGGGGCTCTTCACCCACAGGAGGAGTTTCTGGAGTTTTCCCCGACCGCACGTGGATCATTTAAAGTCTTATCCGAGGAGGAGATGGGGGAGGGGAGGCAAGCCTGTTTCTGTGTTGGTGGCAGAGGTTTCTTGTAAAGTTTGATGTTATTGTTAACTTTGGCTTCAGGGGGAAAGATAATTCATGAGACGCTGAAAGACAATCAGAGCAGCCTGGCATGGCTGCTCTAGAAGCCGGATTAATCTGTGGCGTACCGAGCCGGGCACTTACCTCCCTCTTGATCTGGTCTCATTTTTACGAATTTTAAAGAAAAGCAAAAACAAAAGCCTCTACTTCTCCTGCTGCATTTGTCGTTCATGCGGATCGATTCCTGGAAGGCCTGCAGTCGTTCCCGATCACCCAGATATCGGGAACCTTGTGGGCCCTCTGCACTCTGCTGCTGGAGGTGACACCGCAGAACCCAAGGCCTGCCTTTCAGGCCAGAGTCGAGGGGAGACACATCTCTCCCAGAGGGAAAATGTCAGCTGTTTCGGTCTTTCGGCCCTGAGCCTGCAGTTGCTGGACTGGGGCAGCCCCATTCCCCGTGGAGACAAGTGTTTCTTGCACACCTGTCAGGTGCATCTGGGAGTTGGGCACCCAGAGGTGCTCAAGGAAGAACAGACATCTCAAGCAACACCTGACACTCATCCCAACCGCCTCCTGCATTCGGTGCTTGAGCAGCTCTCATCCCTGCTTGGCTGGATCAAACCTTGCCTGCATACCTTATTCCCTCTAAGCAGAAAGCATGTTGCTTCTCCCCTGGGTATCTTCTCTTAGTCTCACTCAGATTCAACTCCCAAAATTAAAAGGAGATTGAGATTGCAAAAGCTTTTATCATGAGAACATTTTACTGCTTGCTTTTTTTTTTTTTTAAGTAACGCTGTCACGCATAGACTCCTTCCAGACGCTGCCATCTCTGAGCCAAGCTACAACCCTTCCCTTTGCATTTTTAAGTGCCCCCAAAGAGTTAAGAAAAGTACAGGAGATCAAAGCATCCCGTTGTTCATGTTAAATGTATACAATTTTATTTGTCAATTATACCTCAATAAAAATGTCAGGAGGTGGTGGTGTGCAGAGCAAAGGGAAGAAAACTACAGGATGAGGTAGGCAGGCAGGGCCTGAGGGGTTGGGGTGGGGTCAGCCTGCAGGGAAGGTGCCCATCTGGCCAGCCACCAACAAGTCAGGCTTGCGGGGACAGCTTGAGAAGGAGAAAGAAGCAGGTAACTTATGGAGGCCCCAGTGGAGCGAGCCCATTCGGACTTGGGGTGCTGTTTGCATGGAGCCTCAGAAGGGCTATAGCACCCCTGGGACAAAGGCAGAGACCCTCACACAGTGGCCTCTTTGCCTGACAGTTTCTAGAGAAAAGCCGAAGTCACACTAGGCTCCTGGAAGGATGCCCACCTCCCCCTTTGTCCCTGGTTCCATCTGTCCTGGGAGGCTGGGGGCCTGTCACCATCAGCTCTGCTCTCCTCCCCCTGCTGCCCGCCCCCCAGCACCCCTCTCTAAAGGCCAGGGTGCCTCCCCTCCTGGTCTCACTGTAATGGCAAAGCGGGGGGGTGGGGCACAGCCAAATTTGGAATGGCAGCAGGATGTACCTTTGGACAGAGAGGCTCCACCAGGAAGGGAGCGGATGTAAGTGTCCTTCACCCTCGGGGCCGGTGAGCACATTTCCACAGGCCTCTGAGAGTCCAGGGACAAGCCTTCTGCCACCGCCCCCTGCTCAGAGAGCCCCTAACACGCAGGGAGGGGGACAGCTGCCTTCCTCAGAGAGTCTGAGGAGGGTTGTGGGTGGTGGTAGGACCCCTGGGGTCTGAGCATACTGACAAAACCGTGCAGGTCCAGGAGCAGCACACACATGCTGGAGAGAAGCGTACCCACATCCGCCCTGCAGTTCCGCCCCGGCTGGGCCTCGTTGGCCCCCCTGAGAGACCTGGGGCGAGCCATTCAGCCCCGACCTCTGTCGCATCTGTAATGTGGGGTGACCCTTGGCACACAGATCATGGAGCTAGAACCTGACCTGGGTGTCTACCTGTGGCCCCCTCTGCTCCAGACTCCCCCAGACGAGCTGAAAGAGGATTCTGGACTCCTCTCTGCCCAGCGGACCACCACAGAGCATATTAGCGTGGAAGACAATTGAAAAGCTATTAAGACACTTACTTGCACCTTGGGAATTTTCGTGGGATTTCCTGGCCCCTGTGGGCTGCCCCCTCCCCAGTCTTTTCTCTATGTTCCTGTTGAGGCCGGAGGCAGGAGCCCCCCCTCCCCCGTCCCCCCGGGGCTTGGCTCAGAGTTTCAGTTGATTTACTTTTTATAGGAACAGTATGCTCCCCCCAGACTGCCTGCACGCCCTGAAGCTCGGATCACATGAGGGGAAATGTGGGTCTGCACTTGCCCAAGGCCCCACCTGCTCTGAGAATCATCATCTCCAAACCCTGGGTCTGGAAGCAGGTTACACAGGAAGGAGAAGCTGCCAAGAGAGTCCCACGGGCTTGCTCGTCTGTTCCATCCTTCATTCATACACCCAATGCCCAGCTCTGTGCTGGCTGCTGGGACCTCTCCAGCCAGCAGGATGGCGCTGGCCCCTCGTCCTCATCAAGATGCATCCAGTGGGAACCACATGCATCTGAACAGCTGCTTTCCTGTTCCGAGAGCCCCTTTGGTGCCATTCTGGAAGAAGCGAGCAAGGAGAATGGACCCTGCTCCTGAGCATGAGAAATCCCAGAGGGCGCGCCTGGGGGGGAAGGTCCAGGGTGTCCTGACCCACCACCTGTGGCCAGTCCAAGACAAGCCCTGTCCCCCTCGGGTGGCAGGGGCAGGAGAAGGCCACTGTGACTTGTGCTATTTCCCAGAGACCAGAGAAAATTCTGGCATTATGATCTGCCCACACACTGGCGTCTGTGTCAGGGCCAGAAATAGAACACGGAAGATTCTTGCTCTGATTTCTGTGCTCATAATTCTAGGGCAAGATGCCCTTACGAAATGTGGATCAAAGATCTGGTGGGGGAGAGAGCGGGCTGCACGGAGCGGTTCACGCGAGGTCTGCGTGGTGTGAGCAGGGCCTTGCCGTGCTCCAGTTAGCCGCATTCATAGGTGATCACGTCCCAAGCCTGGACTCTGCTCAGCCCAGGAAAAACGGGAGTGATTCGCAAAAAGTCCCCTCCAGTCATGACAGTTCAGATCCAAATACAACCCACAGAGCTCCTGAACCCCGAGACTTGCTCTGGGTGGAGGGAAGAGGCGGCAGCTCAGAGGCTGCATTCTTAGAGGAAAAGAGCACTCATCAACCGAGCCCTGGAAAATGCAGGGCGGTCCAGTCTGTGACTCCTGTCTCCCTATTAATGGTTACCTCAGATAGGTAGTGTACTCCCCACGAGCCAGGTTCTAAGTGCTTCAATTCAATCAAATCTTGTACGCACGCAACACTTCCAGGAAACAGGAATAATATCCTGTTCGGCACTGGCAGAAACAAGCACAGAGAGGTTAAGTGATTTGCCCAAGGTCACACAGCCTGTAAAGAGTAGGATTGTGATTTGAACCTGGCTTCGGGGATGTTACTGTCATGTACTGGCGCTGTCCTGGGCCTTATCTCATTCAATCCTTGCCACAACTCCTTGGGGTGTATAGTATATTTATTTTTATTTCTTAAGATATTTTACAGATCAGGAGGTAGAGAACAAAAGAGATTAAGCTGTCTGAGCACCATCTGTGGTGGGGCAGAAGCAGAGATGGAACCTGGGGCAGGCTGGTCCCCCAGGCCTGCTGTTTCCAGCACCCTGAGGGAGTGCACCCTAAAGCCTGGAGTGTGCCCTCTCCTGGGGAAGCCTGGGCCCCCCACTCCCATCCGGACCTGTCTGGTCTCCATCACTCCGGCTTGCAGCTTCTGCTACTTCCCCAGCAGGCTCCCACCCCGGGGGATCCCGGTGACGGTGCTTAAAGCGTCTGACGCAAAGGGGAACAGAAGGTGTGTGGGAAGGGCAGGAAAGCCACCTGCACCCCGACATCACAGCACCCTCAAGGTCAGCTTTGGGAAACGCCATCCCTTCCCAGCAGCCTGGGGACCCAGCCAGACATCAGCACGCATTGGTGACCCTTGCCACCGTGTGATCTCAGACCACGTTTGACTTGGGGAGTGAGGCCCACGGGTGATGCTGGATGCAGTGTGTGAGCCGACTTTGTGGGTGTTGTCAGAAGGAAAAAGAAGGCAGCCCCTAAGAGGAGCCCCTGATGGCGGTGGGCCAACTTTGTCCCCTCCTTCTGTGCAGAGCTCCCAAGGTCCAGGGCTGTCCTCTGCTTCCAGGGCTGTGGCAGCCTTGGTATGTGGCCTCCTGGGACCCTCCTTGTCCACTGCTCTGCAGTCATCCTGCTGCCTTGCCTCCCCCTGCCCTGCTCCAGAGCCCCTGACCACAAACATCCCCCTCGTGCAAATCATCCCCAATCCCCTGTGGCCAGAAGGAATCTCTTCCTTCCCTCAGTGCTCCGGACTGTGCCTCAGGTTCCGGGTCACCCGTGTGCCCTGCGGGTGCAGTGAGGGGGCCCATCTATACTTGGGATGAACAGCTCAGGTGGGCTCCCCCTGGGTCCCTCCCTGGAGTCCTAGGGCGGGCTCTTGTTGTGAAGTGAGGCCTGGAGTTTCATCCTGGGCTGGTTTGTTTGTTTTCCCCGGTCAAGCAATGCAGCCACCCTGGGAAGGATGGGGTAAGCCTGCCAGACCCGAGTTGACATGCATGCATTGGGTAAATGGGGATTATTGTCCATTTTTGCACGGTTGGAAGAAAACAGGGTTATTCTACGTGGTTTCTTGAGCAGACCTTGTCCCTCGCCTACCTGTAGTTATTGCTGGAGTGGTGGACGGAGCACCTGTGAGACTTGGGGGCTCTCCTCAGGGCCCGGGCCCAGGGGTGAGGGTGGGGCCCTCGAGGACAGAGCCCCAGGGCGGGCTGTGGGGAGCTTTGTAGCTCCTTGCCTCTGCTGAGCACCCTGGCCAAGCCTACCTCTCCTCCAGTCAGCTCCTCATGTCTTGTACAGATACTGGGCCGTATTGATCACCTGGCAGGGGTGGGGTAGGAAGGGTGGACGTGCTGTTTTCTCTTCACCCTGACTGTCACGAGACGCACGGGGATATGGCCGTCGGTTTGGGTGTGCCGTGGTGGAGAGTCAGGCCTGGGGTGCTGGGTCCCAGCCTTCTGGGCCCCGTGTCCATGGGCTTGGGCATAACTAGGGAAACACCAGCTGCCTAATTGTGCCCAGGGGCCAAAAGAGGAGCCGGGAACTCAAGAGTCAGGCGCCATTGGGTTTTGGAGGTAACCTGGAGCGCAGCATCACAGAGCTGGCTGGACTCTTGCCACCGGCAGGGTGCCCGCCCGGGAAGACAAGGGAGGGCCTTTCGCTGCTGCCCGGGGACAGAGTCTGCTCAGCCTCGAAGCTTCGTTTCCTTCCTCACCCGATCCTTGCCATGTACAGCGTCCTGTGTGGGACGACCCAGAGCTGGAGTGACTACCCCAGAGTAGAGGAAGGTCAAGACCACGGGGGGTCGTAGAGGTCATTCATTCATTCATTCATGTCGCAGATCATCACTGACCCACTATATGCAGGCCCTGGTGACAGGGCCTGGAGATAACTGTTGCGAACCAGCCAGGGCTCTGTTCTCATGAGCCAGTAGTCCTGGAGGGGTGGTGATGTGGAAATTCGCTCAAACAAGTGCCTAATTGCAAACTGCAGTGAGCAAGCTGGAAATGTGTGGAAGACTGTGGGGGAGCTTGCAGGTGTGCTGTTCTGACCGGGAAGTCTGTGTACTGGGCAAGGGGACAAGTGGTTATGGGTTGTTGGTCAGCAGTCCAAGGGAAGAGCCCAGCAGGCAGCATAGAACCTGGCCCCTGGGGCAGCATGTGGGTGCAGGGCCTGAGAAGCAGTCAGGAAGAGTATGGAGTGGGTCAGAGTGTGCAGGGGGCAGAGTGTGTACGGGGTCTGGTGTGCAGGGGGCGGAATATGCACAGGATATGGTGTGCATGGGGCAGAGTGTGCAGGGGGCGGAGTGTGCATGGGGCGGAGTGTGCATGGGGCAGAGTGTGCATAGGGTGTGGTGTTCAGGGGGCGGAGTGTGCAGGGGGTGGAGTGTGCAGGGGGCAGAGTGTGCATAGGGTATGGTGTGCATGGGGCGCAGTGTGCAGGGGTGGAGTGTGTAGGGGGCAGAGTGTGAATGGGGCGGAGTGTGCATGGGGCGGAGTGTGCAGGGGACGGAGTGTGCATGGGGCGGAGTGTGCAAGGGGCGGAGTGTGCATGGGGCAGAGTGTGCAGGGGACGGAGTGTGCATGGGGCGGAGTGTGCATGGGGCAGAGTGTGCAAGGGGCGGAGTGTGCATGGGGTGGAGTGTGCAGGGGGCGGAGTGTGCAAGGGGCAGAGTGTGCAGGGGGCAGAGGGTGCATGGGGCGGAGTGTGCAGGGGTGGAGTGTGCAGGGAGCGGAGTGTGCATGGGGCAGTGTTCATGAGGCAGAGGGGAAGAGGAGGGTGTGAGTGGGGGGTGGTGAGGGCCAGCACAGGGTGTTCAGGCCATAGGCAGTGCTTCTGAGGCATCTAAAGACCAGAAAAAGCCACTGGAGGGTCTGAGCTGGGGAGAGACAAGGTCTGATCGCTATTCTCAGGGTTTTCCCTGGCTGCTGTGTTTCAAAGCAGCGGGGGCCCAGGGCCGCCTGCTGGGATCCAGGTGGAGGGGCTGGGGGAAGGGCGGCAGGACCCACACGCAACCATGTGACTCATGAGGGTCCGCAGTGACAGAGGCCCTGGGGGAGGGCGGGGATGACTCCCAGGTCCTGCTGAGCCGTGGGCTCGTGAAGTGGGGCATGCCTCAGCGTTTAGACGTGTCCAGGTACAGAGCTGGGACGTTGGGAGGGCACAGCTGTCTGTCCCCCTCTCGCACAGGGGACCAGATTTCCCTCTTCACCAGCGTGAGTCCTGGTGAATCTGAATCTGAATGACACGGGGCGCTGGTGAAGTGGACCGTGCTGAGCCTCGGGGTCCACCAGCTTTGAAGCCGGTCCACACAGCACCCACCGCAGGTGACGGCCTGGAGCCACGTGCTGGGAATGCATCTGTGACTGGGTCCCCCACGCTTCTGTGTCTTCCCTGTGAGAAGGTGAACCGGGGGTCTCGTTGCTGCCTTCTCGAGCTTTCTGGGGAAATAAGTCAAAAAGTTAATTTGATTTTGAACAGATTCTTAAATCAGTTCCCAGGAGGCAGAGACCAATTTGCATTCCGTCTTTTCTTACTTAGTCATCTTGGCTGGTATTTCACATGGGTTCTTGGTATTTTTCATGTTCTCTTACTGCACAGACATGACCCTTTCAGCATATTTTTTTTTTAAAAAAAGAAGCCATCTGAGAAACGGGAAGAGGCGACAGATTCTGAGTTGTTGTGTGTAGGTTGTTTTGGGTTTATTTATTTATTTATTTTTTCATTTTCTTTTGTGCTTTGGTTTCTGCTCCTCCAGCCGGGAGTGGCCAATGTAGCCCTTGACTCTGACTTTGACTTGCGTTATTTGGTCAAATGCACGTTTCCTTCTGCTTCCCTGCCAGAGTCCAGGGTCTCTTCCTGTGTTTCTGGCTTCCAAGTGGCTCCTGGGAGTAGGCGTCCCCCCACCACACACAGCCCACGCCAGGCCCCTAGGGCCTTGACCCCTGAGAGGGCTTCTAGGCCAGCCCCCCACCCCGCGGGCATCCCCAAGCAGCTCACAGACCCTCTCCTCTCCAGAGGAGAGAAGGATCTGACATGTCTTATACCCAAAAGGACTGAATGCAGGGACTCAAATAGATATCTACACACCCGTCTGCATAGCAGCATTATTCACAATCACCAAAAGGTGGAAGCAGCCCAAGTGCCAATTGACAAATGAATGGAAAAACAAAATGTGGTAGATCCATGTGATGGAATATTACTCAGCCTTTAAAAAAAACAGGGAAGGAGATTCTCACCTACCCTGCAGTGTGCATGAACTGTGAGGACGTGATGCTGGGCAAAGTGAACCAGATACCCAAGGACAGATACCGTAGGTTTCTGTTCCTCTGAGGTCCCTAGAGGAGTCAGTTCGTGGAGACAGAGAGGAGAAGGGCGGGTGGGCGCCAGGGGCTGAGGGAGGGGGTGTGCAGTTCGTGTTTAACGGGAACAGAGTCTCAGACATGCAAGATGGAAAAAGATCTGCAGATTAGCTGCATGTCAGTGTGAGTACACTTGCAGCTACTAACCCGTACCCCTAAAAATGGCCAAGGATAGATTTCATGTGATATGTATGTTTTATCACAGTTTTCTCAAATTAAAAAAAAAAAAAGATCTGGCAGAGTTCTGTACGGTGTAAGGACCGGGGCATCTTGCTTCTGGCACCGGCCTTCATCCTCGGGAGGAAGCATCTGAGCAGAGATACTCTCCAGGGGTCCCAACAGCAGAGGAGGGTCACCTGCAAGTCGAAGGCCATTACACCGTTCTGGGAGGACATCAGAGGATGACCACTCCCAGGGGGTCAGTAAACACACAGTGAGGACCAGGTTTCTCATGGTGTCAGGCTGCCTTTGGAGGTTGCATTGGTTTCCTGGGGCTTGTGTAACAAAATCCTCCAGGCTGGGGGCTCAAAACAATGGAGATATATTCTGTCCCAGTTCTGGAGGCCAGGAATCCAAGATCAAGGTGTCAGCGGGGCCATGTTCCCTCTGGAGACACTAGGAAATGATCCTTCTCTGCCTCTTCAATCATCAGGGGGCTCCAGGGGTCCCTTGGCTGGCAGCCGCCTCCCTCCAACCTCTGCTCCATCTTCACACAGCATTTTCCCCTGTGTGAGTCTGTGCGCCCTCTCCTCTTCTTACAAGGGTGCCAGTCGTTGGAGTTGGGGCCCACCCTAGCCCAGTATGTCCTCGTCTTAACTCAGTCTCATCTTAGAAGACCCTACTTCCAAACAAGGTCACATTCTGAGGTTCCAAGTAGATGTGTGTTTTGTTTTGTTTTGTTTTGTTTTGTTTTGCTGGGGGAGAACACTGTTCAACCCACTGCGCAGTGTTGGTGCACACTCATGGTTTTCCAGATGAGGGTTCATAAAGACATTTCCTGGCTTTCCAACTGAGGGGCTGTTCCTGAGGAACAGAGACACCCCAGGAGCAATGAGAGTGACTAACACTTGGGCCTTGGTTTCAAGCATTCTCTGTAAAAGGACCAGAGCTCTTTGGCTAAGTGGCCAATTCCAGGGCTCGGGCAAGGAGATAAAAAGTCAGGCCTGTAACATCTTGTCCAGAAAGGAAGTGCTCGAAGAACCCTGGGGACATGACTCAGAGAACAGAAGCCAACATCGGGGGCTCCTGCTAAAGGAATCGGAGACAGTTCCAGGT